>NW_022108124.1:9411601-9434735 GCF_000313985.2 Echinops telfairi | reverse complement strand
CCTGTGCTCAGGTTCCTCATCTGTGCTAGCCCTCTGGACCTGTGCTCAGGTTCCTCACCTGTCCTAGCCCTCTGGACCTGTGCTCAGGTTCCTCATCTGCCCTAGCCCTCTGGACCTGTGCTCAGGTGAATGATGTGCTTTGGTTCTTGAGTGGCTGATTATTCCACGAGAGGAGTCAGTTTCATTTCTGTCCAGGTTCGCACCCATCTCCAACCACAGACTTGGTCTCTTTGGTGATTTTGAGTGTTGTTCCACCTTTTCCTCCCATTCTATTCAAGACCTCCTGATAGCATCCTTTTCGGTGTCGTTGGTGGTGGGAGCCTGTTACCACTGAGTTTTCTGGTCTCAGAGTTGTGCGGACTTACGTTTGCGTGTTCTGGTCCCCCATTTGCCTAATTGTTTCCCTAAGTCTTTTGATTTCCCTCACTATTCATTCCTCTGAATTAAGAGGAACGGAATTGTACCTTAGATTACTGATCACGAGCTTTTAAGATCCCAGCTCCGACTGAGTGGGATGTAGAACATTGCTTTTTGAACTATGTTGTGCCAATAGATCTTGGTGCCCCTCGAGACCATCGTCTTGACCCCACAGGAGCAGTGGCTCATTCTCTCGGGGTATTTGGTTGTGTCTAAGAATTATTCATAACTCTGCCTCCCATATGCTCTTCCATCTTTATGGGCATATTTTCTGCAAAGACCAACATACAACTCTATACGCAATTAAATTCACAGCCGTCCTTTGTTAAATGTCTATATTCATGGATGTACCCCTTTTTTCACTCTGGCTGAGTCTGCATGACTGTCTAGACATCTACTTGTAGCTCATTTGATTTTTTAGACAGTATTTACCTTTGTTGCTTTTAACTCTTGCAACATTCCCAATATCTTATGTTTTTCACCACTTTTTACCCTTGCCCCTCATATTGAATACTGTCTTTCTCTCCACGAAATTAACACCTGTCTAACTACTAGCTTGTGACGCCCTCCTCCTGTTTGTTTTGTTTTTCTTTCTTTCCACACTTGATAACCACCAAAGCCTGTTTCTTTTAGTGTGAAAATCTTTTCTTGACTTTTTATAATAGTGGCTACATATAATTTTGGTGCTCTGGCGCTTGGCTAAATTCACTCAGCACACTACCCTCCCAGTTCATCCAAGTGGTAAGGAGGTGTTGTGCAGATTCATTGTTAATTCTTAATGTAACCAAAATTTTTTCGTTTCATTCTTTCGGCAATGGGACTTTGGGCTGTTTGCTTTTGTTGCTGCTGCGAATAGTGAATAGCAGCTAAGGACATGGTGTGCACAACTCTCTCCGAGCGATGTCTCTTACTTTCTTAGCATATGTAGCTAGAAGAGGGATTGCTAGCTCATATGCCACTTCTATTTCAAATATTTTGAGCAAGGTCATACCATTTCCCATAGTGGTTGTAACATTTTAAAATTCCACTAGCAGTGGGTGTGGGTTCCAACCCCTGTGCAAACTCTCCAGTCTTTGTTTAAAAACTTTAACTTTTTGATAGAGCAAAATCTAGAGGGCAAAGAGAGGCTTGCCAATTTGGAAACTCCTTTTTTCTATACTTCATCAAGAAGACATGATTTATTTCCAGGGATTAATTCTCTACGAGTACATTTTTATTTGCCTCTTTGGGGAAAAAAAACAAACAAAGCATTGCAGTAAAACAAAGTCCCTTTGCATTTACTGGAGTGGTGCACTATTTGTTACATTAATCAGGAACTCACCGTGTGCAGCGAGGTCACACACACACAGGCACGAATAGAAACAGCACAACCACAAGAAAAAGTGTGTGCTGCCCACCACCATTTCTGTTTTGATTAGTTCTCTATTTCCCTGGCCTTTAAAACAGTAATTTAGGGGTCTTAGAGATGATTCAGGTTTCCGAAACAGAAACATACTCTAACTTAAGCAAAAATAATAGTTTCTGGATAGCTACTATATCACTAACCAGATCGTTATGAAGATTGAATCACTAGTTGGCAAATGAGTATAGACCTAAATTTCGACAAAAGAGGTAAAAGCAGGTCTCTCTCACCCACAAACACAAAAGCCCACACCTTTTTAGTGTGTACTACTAGCAATGCGACAAAGGGTACAAACCCTTCAGTGCAACGTCTCAAACACTTTCCTTACTTCTGCGTGCTTTTCACCACTTCTTCACAAGTCAGCTACTAAAGTCGGAGCACCCCATTTCGTGTAAGTCGATGTTTGGCCCACACGAGTGCTTCCTCACCACCAGAGCTAAGGGCAGGGACTTATCTGGCCTCTTCGCTTTTCGGGGTGTTCGGGGTGTTCTAAGTCCTCTACTGAGACTCGCACATTCAAAAACCAACTGTGTCTCCTGAACAAGATGGTGCTTGGGTGTTGGATAATCATTTTCCCAGTGGCCATCCAGTTGACTCTGACTCAGGGCAATCCCAGGTATGTCAGCATAGAACTATTTCAGTGGTTGCTTTTGCGACAGTCAATGGTCAGGCCTTTTTTCCAAGGTGTTTGTGGGAGGATCCCAGCATCCTCTTGTTTTTTTTTATTAGCTGCTAAGTGCATTGACGACTTACACCACTGAGGACTCCAGAAGTTTCGTAGCCAACACCTCTGTCTCAGATAGCAATTGGGTTTTCCTTGGCTTTCACAAGCATCTATTCTATAGCAGGTACTGGCTTTATATTCTTCATTGGGCCTGACCATGTATTATGGAGTAGCATGACAAAAGGGGTAATTAGTACCTTGACACTCTTTGGCTATCAATCAATTCTCACAATCATTTTGAGGATGTCTAGTGAACCTGGTGGCATTAACTGTCTAACAACGGAGACAGTTTACAGCATCCTTCTTAGAAGTTTAAGTGCTGATAACATTTTTACAGGGTGTCATATATGAGCGTGCCTTTCTCTCAGAATCGCTTCTTCTGTCTCTATGATATCGTTCTCTGGCGTGCCATTTTCTCCAGCTTTTTATATTAGAGGGTTTGGTAACTATGGCTGTGGTTAGAAGCCTCACATTCATTCTTGGTTCTGGCTATTCCGACAGGTTTGGTTGAAAGTATAAACTGAGTTTCAGGGACGAGGCTATTAAATTTCCCCTTTTCTCAGCTCCTTAACCAGGTCTTATCGTCATATTACCTGCCCCTCAAATGAAGTGGCCCGACCTTCCTTCTTCTTATACAAGCCTATACTTATTTCTCCTATGAGCATCCAATAGGCTTACATATATTAGAAATTCACACTGTGCTGAGATGTGATGTGTGCATTGATATACGAAAGAATAAAAATCACAGATAGAAAGCATAGTTTGGGTTTAATGGGCAGTAAAGGGAAAATCTTTTGCCACATTTCTGAAGGCACATGAAACACTTATTTTCTCCGGTTTGGATTGATTCCATCTCTTTTTATACAGAGCTCATTCAAATTATTTGTGCCTCTTGAGTGCATCATATGATCCAAAAGTTGCCCTGCATCTTCATACTGTTTGCACACTCTCTAAGTGATTCTTGCCAGGAGCCGGCACTCAAGAGGGAAGTTAATATTCCAGGATATTCAAAGAGTCTGATCTCATTTTATAAGAAACTTTGTCAAAATGGAGATATAAGAGATGTGTGCCTTGAAATCTTGGCTCACAATAATTTGTACGTTTGATGCTTTTTTGTTGCCTTTTTTTCAGCAAACTTATACAAGAGTTCAATATTTTAAAATAAATATCTGCTTAATTTTTTAGAATACTTTCTGACCAGTTGAATCTATAAGACCTGATTCTTCAACCCTGAAAATGCCATTGACATATGAAGAAAGCCTAGAGAAAGTTGAATAGCCTGGACCCAACCGACTCTTCTACATTGTTTGTGTCTCAGGACCTGAGATGGAGATACCACCAGTAATCGCTAGGCTGTGATCCCCATGCTATATATTGTTTCTGAGATGCATGTGTATTGCAGGACTAGAGTTTATGACAGAGTGGATTTGAGTGACTGAAATAAAATGGACTAATGGTTTCATTTTAAAAGTTTATTCATGATGCAGAGGAAAAGTCATAATGACTTCGTTCATTCAGAATAACTTCACTTCTTCAAGAATATCTGCACAGATGTGGCAACGATGAAAAGTACAACTTTCCTCTAGTTCCTAAATGCTTCCTCCCCACCCCCACTATCATGATCCAAATTCTACCTTGCAAGTCTGGCTGGACCAGAGGATGTACATTGGTACAGATAGGAACTGGAAACACAGGGAATTCAGGGCGGATGATCCCTTCAGGACCAGTGGTGTGAGTGGCGATACTGGAAGGCTAGAGGGAGAGTGGATTGGAAAGAGGGAACCTATTATAAGGAACTATATGTGACCCCCCCTCCCTGGGGGATGGACAACAGAAAAATGGGTGAAGGGAGACATCGGACAGGGAAAGATACGACAAAATAATAATGTATAAATTATCAAGGGCTCATGAGGGAGGGGGTGTGGGGAGGGAGGGAAAAAAATAAGGACCTAATGCCGGGGGCATAAGTGGAGAGGAAATGTTTTGAGAATAATGAGGGCAATGAATGTACAAATGTGCTTTACACAATTGATGTATGTATGGATTGTGATGAGAGTTTTATTCACCCCTTATAAAATGATTTAAAAAAATAATATCTGCACATTATTCTGATGCATTGCATAAGGAGTTGCAAAGATATTTACAATGGTAGTTATTTATTTAAAATACAAAGATGTATGTGTGTGTGTGTGTGTTCTATAAGGAACAGGCATATTTAAGTTGTCCAGGCATTTATTTGCATGGCTGGACAGGATATAGGGAATTAACGATATTACTATAGACAAACAAAGACAAAAGATGTGAGGACAGAGGGGAGCTATCAGGTGCACACCATAGCATCCACACCTGTATTGAGAGTAGAGGAAGCTGCATGGCTTATGGCTTTTTAAATATGCTTATTACCATGACAACTAGCCACACTTGACTAGTATAAAGAGACCCCTGGCTCCATAGCACTGATACTTTTTAATTCCTATTATGTTATACACGAATTTATTTTTAATACATTGCTCTGAGTTCATATGTAGTCCTCCATACTTTGTGTGTGTGCTTCCGTGTACCACTTGGTTTGTACAAGGCTCGAGTATGTACCAGCGGGGCCCCTGCTAGCACTGTAGAGAAGAACAGTCCATGATTCCTGAACATACACAGTAAAGAGCCAAGACAGTTTGTTTTCCAGGATAGAATGCAAAAAATATACTCTCAGGGATGCAGGAATTTGAATTTGAAATCAGTTCTCCTCTTGCATTTTGCCAGAAATCCCTAGCTTTTTTGAAGCTCCTAAAGCTAGTGTGTAGACAGATTCACATGGTATACATAAGCAGTTAAAAATAAATTATATATCTTAATCTGTGAAGTAGCAGTTTATTTTACATTTCATTACATTTATGAATTAACATCAACTGTATTCATGAACTATTGTGACAAACAACTTTCCATTATTTAATTATAAACATAAACACATGAGCATAAAATGAAACAAATGATATAAACATTCAAGAAAAAAAAAATGTTCCAGCAATCCTACTGTTCATTTCACAGTAAAACATTATATAATAGCATGTGCGTATGATATAATAAACATATGTGGATTTTTGTCCACAAAATTATATCAGTGGACAACTCTCCATCAAAGATTGTTCGTATTTGATTAATAGTCTTCTAAATTGTGTTGTTAGGTGCCATCAATGGGACTAGGAACCGATTTGACATGGGTCAGTCATGCTGATAAAGTGTATGTGTTGTATACCAACCAAACCTCTTCTCTGTGGGGTTTTGATCTAAATAGAAAATAGGTAGCAATACATCATTGAAAGAGGGTGTCTGACCATGCCATCCAGGCAGTGTGCTGGCCACCATTGGTCCTGCTGCATGTTTCCTACTTTGGTGAAAATCTCACGTGCAAGACATTTAGTTGCTAGGCAATGAATACACTTCATTCACCAGGAATGGAATATATATATATATTCCATTTATACATATATATAAATTTTAGTGGGGCTCTTACAGCTCTTGTCAAAATCCATACATATATCCACTGTGTCAAGCACATTTGTACATGTGTTGCCATCATCATTTTCAAAGCATTTCCTCTCTACTTGAACCCTTGGTACCAGCTCATTTCCCCCTTCCCCCACTCACCATCTCTCATGATTCTGTTGTTAGTCTCTCTGGGGGAGAATGGTTTATATGTGGAACACTGTGATCGGTTCCCCTTTTCTGCCGCCCACCTTCCCCTTCCTCTCCTGGTATCATTATTGTTCCTGAGGGGTTATCTGTCCTGGATTCCCTGTGTTGGGAGCTCTTGTCTGTGCCAGTGTACATGCGCTGACTAACCGGATTTGTAAGGTAGAAATGGGGCCATGACAGTGGGGCTTGGGGGAAGCATTACAGAATTTGAGGAATGTTGTATGTTTCATAGGTGCTATACTTCACACTGACTGGCTCATATCTTCCTTGTGTCCCTTCTGTGAGGGAATATCCAGTTGTCTACAGATGGGCTTTGGGTCTCCACTCCACCCTGCTCTCATTCACATGGGTGTGATTTGTTGTTTGGGGTCTTTGATGCCTGATATCCCATTGCTTTTAATACCTCATGATCACACAAGCTGATGTGCTTCATCCATGTGGGCTTTGTTGCTTCTCAGCTAGGTGGTCGCGTGTTTATCTTCAAGCCTTTAAGACCCCAGAGGCTGTATCTTTTGATAGCCAGATACCGACATTTGCTTATGCACCCACTTTGTCTTCTATGATCGTGTCAGGGAAGGTGAGCATCACAGAATGCCGGGTTAGTAGAACAAAGTGTTCTTGCATTGAGGGAGTACTTGAGTGGAGGCGGAATGGGCCACATTGAATCAGTTCAAAACCTTGACATCAAGTCTGAGACAACTCCTAGTGACAAAAGAATGAAAATACTACCTAGTCCCAGGACTGGTTTGTATAATGTAAGCTAATAGATGTTGCAATTAAATCACACCAGGCTACTTTTTGAAGCAGTCCTAAGAGTTCTGAGATTCTAAGATATCTCTGAGAAGGACTTTGAAAACCACAATGAGCATTGTCTAATATATATTTCAAGTCAATGCAATTTATTCCTGTCTAACGAAGTCCCTGAACTGTAATTAAGTACAATAGAATACAACTCAAGGAAAGGGCAAATGGGTGTGCTGTGTTGTTGATTATTCTGTACCCTTGAATTACAATTCTTCTCTGCCACATCCTCTTGCCATTTGTACATTCAACATACTTACTGTGTGCCCCCATGAGAACAGCAGCCTTATAGGCGTGGGGACGCAGTGGTGGATATGACAGTGTTTGTGCTTCTAGAGCTCACATTCAATTTCCAATCTGCCTTTATTGCTCAATTTACATATTACTTTGGTAGTTTGCTATCAGCATTTAAGAACTAGAATTACAGTATATTGATTATTTTTACATAAAGTCCCAAAGTTTGGTCTATTCATGACATACACATTATTAAAGATGGAACACAATAAAAAATATTTTTGGTACATCCATGGATTCTTTAAATGTGTGGATCACCAGATTCATTATATTATTCAAATAGATTACCAGGAGAAGTCAACCCAACTGAGTTGAAAAGAATCAAGGTGTCACTTTTACTGATCTTAACTACTAAATTGGAAAAGCAGAGCTAAATATATTTTTAGAATGTGACCTTAAATGGAATCTCTTTGACAATTATTTGTTGTTGTGTTTGCTGCTGTAAAAATACAAAGCAGAACATACACTTATGCACCCTTTTTACATGTCCAATTCTGTGACATTGATTACATCCTTCACATGGATTATTAATATTCTCACTTCTTTCCAAATCGGTCTTCCCTTATTAACATATGTGTAATCTCACTGTCTCCTACCTTTATTATGTGATCTTTCAAGTGGTTCTTGTCATGTTATCCCACATGCGAAACTCAAGACTCATTGCCATCCAGTTGATTCTGATTTATGATGACTAGAGGCTCGGGAAGAACCGGCCCGATGAGTTCTGGGACAGCAGTGGTTTACAGGCGTAGAAAAGCATTATCCTTCTTGTGCAGATTGACGGGTGGTTTATTGACTTAAAAAGCGTTTTCTGTGGGTATTTTTGATTAATGACACTTAAGGTTAATCAAGGTAATAGTGTCAGCTATCACCTTCATTAGCTATACATTTCATGTCCTCATTCCTCCTGGATGCTCCCATTTTATTTGTTGATCCAGCGCAATGGAGACCATGTTGGATCTTGAACAGCCCAGCTGCGAGCTATTAAGACCCCAGACATTACACAGCGAATTGGGGCATAAAAGGGAAACACTAAAGGGTATAAGTAGGCCTATTAATTGGGGTGCCCCATGAAACCATCACCCTAAACCTCCAAGCTGAGGAAACAAATCCCAGGAGGTGTTTGGTTGTAAGTATGTATTCTCGGCAGGTGCTGTTTTTTGGTTGCTGCTGCTGACATATGTACGCATGCTGTGGCTTTTGGAAATTCAACTTTTTACAGGTGCCCCACTTACTCACATCAGTTACATTTCAGCTATAAAATGCCACTCGTGATTTCATTTCTCCAACCCCATAAAGAAAAACTCAGTATCACTAAATGTTAGATTTGCTTCAAGCATGAACTCTTGAACACATTCGACACTAATTTACTAATAGGTTTTGACATATTTGTACATACATAATGTGTTAGTCTGAGTAGACTATGTATATAAGGGAGAGGTTTACATACAAGAGGAATTGAACATTAAGAAAATATCCCAACCGAGTCCACTCCAATGTCATAAGTCCACTATTAGCCCATATGTCTGACAGCAATCTATAAAGTAATCTTCAGACTCATGAAACACATGCAATGACACAGAATATAGAAGAACATAGACCAGTGGGTAGAAAGTCTTTGGTGGTAGAAGCATGTCAGCGCTGGCAGGGGTCTCCACGTGGCCATTCCAGTTCCCAGGGCTGCATCAGGGTAGCCACACATAATTATGTCTTTTTACTTTTTGGAAATTAATGTAAGAGACAAAGAATTTTTGTTTTGTTTCTCTGAAGCTAGGATAGTTTGGTTTGAGTTAATTTATCTTCTGTGAATCTTGATTATATATGTGAAATGATCTGAGATGTTTATGGCCTCATGACTGATAGGGTAGTTATAAGAACCATATAAGATAATATGCCTACAAATATTGCCATGCTATGTTACCATGATTACAGTTGATGGTATCAAAACAAAATATTTTTGGGGCTCTTGCAACGTGGCTGAAAAGTTTTATTTCTCTTAGTTTAATGTGATTCTCATTGTACAAGAGTTTGCTCTCCCACTCCATTCTGGATTTTTTTTTCTTTATTGCTTTCTGAATTCTGTTCGTGATGTATCCCTTGTCATTTCTTGTACTGCCAGTTTGAAAATAAACCAGAATATATTATTATATAGGTTCAACCAGTCTTTGATGATAGCTATTTTGTTGGATGGGGGCTATTCCATTGATTTGTTACATGTTGCATAGGAATAGATACCTGGAGACATATATTTGTTAACTTCCTGATAGAGCTTGCAGTAGCAGGTTGTGGTTTACACAATTTAACATCATTTTCAACTCTCCAGCTGAGAATTTTTAAAAAGCATTTTCTTGAGATGAGTGAGTTCTGCACATTTTATTCCCTTATGTTTAACTGTTTATAACCTGGTAGGGTTTCACCTAATAGAAATGTTCTAATAGGACTACTTTGTTGACTTTTAGTTTTGTTTTTATTAAATAATCAATTTACAATTTATGTTATACAATGTACTTGGAATGAATTCCTAATCCTCAAGCTATACTTCCCTTTTGGACCTCAAAAGCAACTATAGAATAACCATTGTAAAATCCTACTATTATCTTGTTATTACTCTTTATATATCTTCTTCAGCACATTAAAAATAAATTGGTGACTTGCAAGAGTCATTTTGTTTCATGAATTCAATTTTATTGTATCAAAACTGTTTTATTTCATTTTATCAAATTTTATCAAAACCATTTTATTGAGATCTAATACAGATATGTCATTCCATCGTTCAATCACATCAAGCAGTGTTAGACAATTGCTACAATAATCACTTTCAAAACATTCTCTTCTTTCTTGAACTCCCAGATATCAGCTCCCTTTTGTCCCCCTCAACCTATGGTACTTCTAAGAGTTTTCTTTTGAAATTTTTGTAAGATGAAATTAATTGATTTAGGTTAAAGAATGTGTGTGTATAATTCTAGAGCATTTACCTAGTAGATTTAAAAAACAACAACTTTAATGTCTTATTGCAACATCACTAGTATAAAATCTATACTCCTAAACTCTAAAAAAGGACTATTCTGTAAATTTATTCTTGAACACTGCCAGGGATTTAAATGAAGATTCATGGATATAGATATTTATTGAAATGTTATTTATAATAGAGAAAAATAAGAATCAGACTAAATTTTCCATAATATGTAGGGAAATTAACTGAATTATGCTGTATGCATATAGTAGCATATAATGTTACAATGGAAATATGTATCAATTTGTACTGTTTAGAATACAGTATATCATATAAAATCTATATAAGTTGATGAAACTCAATCCAACCCACTCCCACCTATTCTCATTCAAATGGACCATAGGACAGTGTGCAACTTCTCTACTGAGTTTCTAAGGCTATAAGTATTTCTGGAAGACACTGTCACATTTTTCTCACATGGACAAGCTGGCGTGTTTGAGTTGCTGACCTTTCTGATAGAAGCTAAATGATTTAGCCACTGAACCATTCAGTATAACTCTACTAATAATGACTATCATTGAAGAATGATATAAAAGACGATTTTAAATTATTTCCTTAGGTATAATTGTATTCCCTTGTAGACAACATAGAAGTTAATTTGAATCTCTTTAATAAAGCTCATTATTAAACAATTTTAAAATATTAACAATAATTTTTATTTATTATTTCAATACATCAAAATACTTTTTCTAAATATTATACAGAACATAAATATTGATAAAAAGTCACAGGAATAACTTTCAGGTAAATTTTATTTTTCTTGAAAAGAACATTTAACTTTTCAACTAAATCAGCTTTAAGATTTCTGCATTCATACAAGTATTGAGTTAATTATGGTAATAGAATATTTAATTAACCAACCCACTAACAAATGAGCAAATACAAAGCTGTATTAGTTCAGATAAAGAAAGCTGTTGTAACAAATAAATCCTTATAATCAGTGGGTTTCTTTTATTTGAAACAACTATAAACAGTAGATATGAAGATGCTATGAATCGGTGATGAATTCAGAAAGTAGGAAATTTAGCATCGTGAGGGAAATTTATTGAAGGAATGGGCTTTTTCTTGTTAGGTGCCATCTAGTCAGTTCCAACCAATAGACCCTCCAACCCCCCCTCCACCCCGTGCAGCAGAAGGAAACATTGCCTGTTCTGGGCCAACCTCACAATTGTCCCATTGTTGTAGTCACACGTTGTCCACCCATGTCCTTGAGGGCCTTCCTCTTTCTCTCTGCCCCACTGTGCACTGGGCTGATGTCCACAAGATACATAGTTTTAAACCTCCGCCAATCCATGGGAGAAACACAGGACCTTCCGCCGGCATAAACAATTAGTCTCAAAAACCCACAGTGACCCTGTTGGTTCTCTCTGAGCACCAATCACACAATGGCAGTGATTTGGCTTGTTTTGCTCCTTTGCCAAGCATCATGTCTTTCTCCAGGGACTGGTCTCTCCTGACAATACGTCTAAAATATGTAAGACAAAGTCTTTCCAGCCTTACCTCTAAGGAGCGCTCTGCTCATGCTTCTTCCAAGACAGATCAGTTTGTCTTTTAAGAAGTCCACGGTACTTTCAATATTTTTCTCCAGCACCACAATTCAACTACACCAATTCTACTTCAGTGTGTCTTATTCAGTGTCTAACTTTCACATGCATATGAGGCAAATGAAAAGACTGCCACTTGGGGCAGGCACTCTTTAGTCTTCAAAGTAACATCCTTGCTTTTCTTTTCTTTTTTTAAATCATTTTATTAGGGGCTCATACAACTCTTATCACAATCCATACATACATCAATTGTGTGAAGCACATTTGTACATTCATTGCCCTCATCATTCTCAAAACATTTGCTCTCCACTTAAGCTCCTGGCATAGGCTCCTCATTTTTTCCCTCCCGGCCCTGATCCCCCCTCCCTCGTGAACCCTTGATAATTTATAAATTGTTATGTTGTCATATCTGATGCGGTCTTGTGGAGTCAATTTAGTTAGGGATTTGGGTAGTAAGTTCTAAATGACATTCCGAATTTATATTGTTCAAAAGAAAGTGAAAATCCATGTCTTAAAACTCATTTACTTTGGGTAATAGTTGTTTGATTTCACAAGTATTTTGTTGTTTAATTTCACAAGTATTCCAGATGGTATTGTGGTGAAGTGTTTGGCTGCTAACTTACCTGAAACAAACACACACACACAAACTCACTGCCATGTAGTAAGCAGGGTAAAATTGTCCCAATGGGTTTCTCTACAGGAGTAGAAAGCCTCATCTTTCTCCTGTGGAGCAGCTGGTGACCTGGAACTACTGACATTACAGTTAGCAGACTAATGCATATGGATTAGGCTAATGTGAAGACTGGTGGTTCAAACCCACCAGTCACTTTGTGAGCAAAAGATGCAGCAGCCTGCTTCTAAGTTTTACAATCTTGGAAAAACGTGTTCACAGTTTTACTCTGTCCTATAAGATTGCTATAAGGAACCCTGGTAGTGCTGGGGTTAGGGCATGGACTTGCTAACCACAGGAGTGCTTCCACCTACCAGCTGCTTTGAGAAAGAACGATGACGCTGTCTGAAACGATTTACAGTCTCAGAAAACATGTAAAAGGTGCTATGGATCAGAATTTTACCAGACAAAAATGAGTGCGCATTTGTTTTTCTGATTTCACTTAAGGGCATTTTTGTATAAGATTCAGACCAGTGCGCGAAGTTTTCAAGCAAAGGAGCTAATGTCCAGTTATTCAATATTTAATTGCAATATAGCCATGCCACCCTGGTCTCATATTTCAGTGAGACTATTTGAGGGAACACAAATTATTTTACCTTGTCTTAACCTTTATTTGTCTACCAACTTTTATCTGGTGTATATGCTTTTCAGCTTTCCGGATCAGATACTGATCTGCTACAGTAGTGCAAGGCCAGCGTTGCTTCAGTGGTAGCATTCTTACGTTCTGCATATGAAGTCCCAGTTTGATTCTGGTTGGGGACTTGGCCACATTTTCTTCTGGTGTGCCTGAGATCACAATGAGCGAGGGCCTGACTGACGGGAACTAACCACAGCAGTAGTTACAAGGAAGAGAGACAGAGAAAGGGGGCCTTGCTTCCATTTTCTGTTCCCTGCTTATCGCTTCTTTTATTCATTGCATTCAAGAATTCTAGCTGCAAGCACCTGCTTATCAAAAGTTACTTTCATTTTTCTGCCTTCTGACTTTTTGGTACTGTGTGTTGCAAATAGTTGCCATTTGGTAAATGTACTAAATTGGATTGCTATAGTTTAATTTTCTAAATTAAAAAACAATACTGTTTAACTTAGTTTTTTTGACCCTCTTCATAATTGTTGTCAATAATGTAATGAAGCTGTCAAATAATGTAGAGGGTAATTCCTCATTCCATTCTCCACTGCTGTTCCTTTACTTGGGACGACTTATGATTCTCTGTGGGATGGTATTAGATCATTGTTCTCTCTGTCATCTTTAAAACACTCTTGGTATCAATAACATTTTGCCTGTGCCACTTATGAATTGTAGTAACATACTCCTAATCTCTCATACAAATTGTGCACAGAAAAAGAAGCTTAGGATAAAATAAAGACACCTTGCCTGCACTATTTTTTTCTGTGCTTCAAATTATTGATCAATCCATATAACAAATACTTAACCTCTTCAGTATTATTACAAGTTAACTAGTGTGGAATAGGCTCCTCCCTTCATCCAGCCAGCGCTTAATGCTTATTTACAATAGACATTGCCATTGAAAAGGCTCTATATATGACTTATATGTCATTTCAAGAAAACACTTATAGCTATTATATGTTATTACTTTCTGATAGACAATGACTCAGGTTTTATAGCATTTTTATCTTTTCTCAAAGGGAGCATTTATTCAATTTAAATAGTTGAATTTTCATATGTTCCTTAATATTTCATATCAGGACATAAAAATAGGAATAAAACATTGTTGGTACAAGTAAAAAAATAATTTTCTTACAATTACTAAAATAGAACAAAGATGAATATAACTATGTTTACCAAAGACGGTTTACTTTGGGGGCTTATTTGATACGTACTCAATTTCCACACATGATGGCTGTTTTGACTTATGGACAATTAAGGACCATACTTAAAATTCAGACAACTTATCATTGACAATTTTGTTTAAAAATTTAGATATGACCCAGGAGTTTTGTTAACATATTTTTAGAAATCTAGAACTAGAACTCTAACCTAAATCAAATGTCCCGCTTTTGTATGTTAAGTGTCCACTCCTGGGGTTGTGTGTTGGCATCAATACGATGGCCAGAGGCGTTTTGGTTTTGGTTTTTCTACAATGGAACAAATATTTTACAACTATGCATTTCTTTTCTATTTTTAATTAGATCATTGCCAATTTCATGTCTAAACAATAAACTACAGAAATAAGTCTGATGAAATAGCTTTTTAGAAAATACTTGATTTTTTGATTAATTAATAAATAGGATTCAATGTCATATAATGTACAGAGCAAAATGCATCACTTATTCTTTTTTCATAAATACACTGATAAGATTGAGTATCTGAAGAGATCATCCCAATTGGTTTGCCTTTGGTTGTTGAATCATATTTATTTTTTAGCAATATTTTTTTTTTTATAATTCCCCAACTTAAACTTAAGGTCACCAATCCATGTATTTGATGTGCAATCAACTGTATTATTGTCCAATTCAGTCCCGTTAATGACTGTATCTTAATCTTCTTACTCTGAAGATAAGCGAGGTCTTCATTTCACTCTTGGTACCAGCTTCTGTTTACTTGGGTCCTTTGTTATTTGGCACTTGGCCTGTTTACCTTTAGTTTCTCAACATTTTAATGATCTGAAGTTTGTATTTCCTGCCACCTGCTCAGTTGATGTGGTCTTGTATTTACCACCTCACACTCTACTGCAGGTGCTGATGGGTGCTTCTTGTTTCTTGTTTGTTGATTGAGCTTTTATCCAGAGTACGCAGGGCCTTTCTCCCTGTTTTCACAATGAAGCAAGTGATGTAGAATAATTGAGTTGGTCTATGTCTTTTTACTTCAGTGTCTATAGCTTAATTATCTTTTCTGACTTTTAGCCAATGATATATTTCTTTCATATGCTCACTCAATCTGTACTAATGAAGCCTACAGTATGGTACAAACATACAGGAATTATCATCTTAATATTCAGATTTCATATTGCAGAAGAGATGAATATTGGCACAAAATTAGATATAGCAGTGAATCATAAAATATCACTTTATTTGGGAAACATATCTTCAAATTTAATCTGTGCTTGCCATCTTTTTATATTCAGGCAGTTATTTATGTGCCAGCAAATGTACATTAAGATACGCTTTTTGTCTGGAAATTGTTTTGAAAAGACAACATTCCATTTTGATGTTATAAAAAACACTTTTTATAAAGCCGATTTTCATCAAGAACTGGTTTATTTGAATCTGTGCGATTCTTATGGAATGGTTTTTATGTTTGCATGGGTAAAATCATTGTAAATATATCTTTTGTGATCATAAAGCTGCAACTTGAGATTCCCTGCTGTGTTGGAAATGCTAACTTTTGTTTTGTGTTAAAGTGAAATTTCATTCCACTTTAATGAATAATTTCCAGTCAGACAGATGTCTGGTAATCAGGTGTTATGTGAGAAGAGCAACATGTGGCATTACTCAGTTGTTATTGGTGGTGTTTGGTGCTTTGCGGTCAATTCTGAGTTATCGTGACCTTATGTGCAACAGAATAAAGCATTCTGGGTAGCCACAATCAAGTCTGTGTTTGAGTCCATTGTTGCGATCCCTGGTCAGCCCACCTTGTTGAGGGCCTTCCTCTCTTTCAATGACCCTCTGCTTTCACTCACCCTCCGGGATGACGGCTTTCTCTAGAAACTGGTCCTTCTTGATTAAAAAATAGAATTTTTGGAGGGATAGACTTGGCTGATAGTTTTACAAATCTGCACGTACTCTCATACATGGCATGTCTCAATCACCATACCTTTGGTATATTTTCGGTAAACAAAATGCCTTCAGATAAGATCATCATTCTGTTAGGCAGATAATGCCCAAAGATGTCCAGGTGCTAATGCCTAGAACCCATGCATTTATTACTTTTTATGTAAAGCAGGACTTTGAAAATGTGGTTAAGACAAGGCTACTGAAATGCACCAGTACTGGACTGTTAGTTTGTCATACCCTAGTGGCTTGTGTGTTGCTGTGATGCTGGAAGCTATGTCAATGGTATTTCAAAACCAGCAGGTTCACTCAAAGTAGACAGGTTTCAGCAAAGCTTCCAGAATAAGAACAGACTATGAAGTAGGAGTAGACTGTCCACTTTAGAGGAATTAACCTCTGAAAACCGTATGTATAGCGTGGGGGCATTGCCAGTTACTAAAAACTAATAAATAAATGCAGGTTATTGTTAGAAATAGTGCCCCTCCAGTCAGAAGGCACTCAAACTATGACTGAGAAAGGGTTGCTTTCTCCAGGTAGAGTTGCCCATAATGACAAGGAGAGAGTAAGACCCTCAGGACCATCATTTGCTGATGGGGCTCCATTCAAAATGTGAAGAAACAGCTCAAACATCAAATAATAATTGGAATGAGAAGATACTAAAGTATGACTCTAGGAAACCTGGAAGTCATCAAACCTGAGTGGAGCTCGCACAGATTCTAGCCATTCGTGAGCTGAAGTGGACTGGTGTTGGTCATGTTGAAACAGACAGTCACGCAGTTTACTCTGCTGGGAATGACAGATTCAAGAGGAAGGTCTGCAATGAGATGGATTGGCACAGTGACACCAATGATGCGCTCAACGTATGAACCAAGGTGAGGATCTCACAGGATCTGGCAGTGTCCACACCAACTTGAGGACCCCAAACAAGAAGCATACCAATGGAATGCACTATATAGAGCAAGCTTAATGTAATCAGAAAGGGCATTTGACAACAAAGAGCTAGACTGTGTTTGAGGCAATCCAGGATGGATGCAAAGGTAAGAGGGACACAGAGCTAGCTGAAAATGCTTCACTTGCCTGCCTTGCTGATTTTGAAGAGTGGAAGAAAGGAAGATGCCCAGGAAGACTGACGTCCTCTAGAAATTCCAAAAGACACTCCCATCCCTCCTAGAGCCTCCGGAAGGAATGCTCCCTGCCGACATTGTGACTTCAGTCTTATAAGGCCCGATATGTACTTATTTCTCGAGAACTGTAGAGTTCTGTGTCTGTTTTAGATGACTATGTTGAGGGTGGGGCACTGGTTACAGCAGCCACAGGAAGCGAACACACTGATCATTCAATATCTGCAGACGAACTGTCGGAAGAAAAGACCAGCCCAAGCTTAATTAGAAAGCAGACAACCTTCATCCCAGGGCACTCTCCCTCCCTTTCTCCTCTCGAGTGTTCTCTAAGGAAAGATGAGCCATTTCTCTGAACTCTTCCTCACTGCCCTAGCACAAACATCCTTTCTACAGCCTCTCCTCATTTCTTCTCCAAATTCCCTTTTTTGTTTTTTGCTTCTTCTAATACTTTAGCATGAGCTCTAGCATCACCCTGGATTTCCTCAAATCCAGCACCATTCATTTTGTGTTCAGTCTTGGTTCTGGCTAGTTGTAAAACATCAAACCCATTTCTGTTTCTCCATAAGACTTTCTCTGCAGCCATCACACACTGCATACGCCTTTTCTAATTTACTCTTAGTACAGTTCAAATCTCTTTAGAGGACTCTGTGGAAAAGTAGGCCTTACTGACCTACTCTTATCAAACATAGTACCACAAATGCTCACTTGAAGGATGTGCCGCATTCCTCTACATGTTGTGTGTGGTATGTCTGAAGTTCTCTACTTTCTGCACTGCAGGATCCTTCGCGCTTTTCACGGGTGGATCGGGACTCATTGTCAACATCAGGCTTGCTGAGTGAGAAAATCTGATTACTGTGAACACGCTGAGGACCTAAAAAGAGAAGATGTCATTTTTGGGTCCTGGTTCTAAAACATTCCACCAATCCCATCTTGGTTGCTTTGCTTGGGATCCTCCACCTCATCAATCCAATCTCTCTCTTCCTTTGGTCAGAAGCCTCCTTCAATGGTTTCCAGATTTGGGGGCCAATCACTGCCTTCTGCTATTTCCTGTGGTTGAAGAAAATGGATTTATTTGTCAACTTATATTTCTTGTATTAATATGTTACATGACCAGAAATAGGATTATTGGTTTAGCAATAAATACCAGACACTTCTCTCATGAGTCAGAGATAGATGAAGGGGCTTGAAATTCATGGAAATCTTGACTTAAAAGATAATGAAATATTCCCAAGAGCTTTGTGAAACCCCCCTGGTCATTTCACATTCATCTTGAAGCTGTTCAGCAGAGCAACGTAACCTAGCCCAGTTATTTATCCTGGTTGTATGGAACCAAGGTGGTGCACTGGCTAAGGAATGCTGATATTAACCCAAAGGTCAGTGGTTTGAACCCACCAGTCTTTCTGTGGGAAAAAGTGCAGCAGTCTGCTTTCATACTGGTCAGAAGGTCGGATGGGGGAGGAAAGATAGAGAAATGGAAAGGAAACATATGGAGGGAATGGGAATATACCATGTCCTGGTGGCTCTTGCAATCAATTTCACAAGACATAATGTGTTCGAATTATTGAAGGGGAAACTCATTTGCTTGTGAACTTTCTCAAAACTCACAATAAAAAGCGAAAAACCATACAACCTAAGGAACCCTATGGGATCATTCTACTCTATTATATACCATCAAGATGAGTGGATGGTCACTTGACCCCAACATCTTTTGTGTCTTCAATCCAACTGTATACAAGGGAGCTTCGAAAATATCAGAGAAAGAATGTATTAAAGGACAGGCATTTTTTTTTTAATGAGCTCTTTTAAGCCCACTCATACATAGTTGGCTCAGTGAGAAGTGAGCCTAGTGGACATCTTTATTTCATTTTATTGCTCACCTGTTCAACACAGGGGGGAAAAATAATCTGTCTATGTTTTAATTTTCATATTGCTGACTGCCTAGCAGGGGAGCGGGGATGAGGGATTTAGCATGAGATGAGCTGTTGTTTAGATGGCAGAAGTGCAGACACAACTGAGGTCAGGCTTTCCACTGGAGACTAGTGAAGAGCCACCCGGGCTTGTTTGCCTGCCACTCCGTCCACATTCAGCTTCTTCCCAGGATCAGTATGGTTAACCTTTGTATTCTAGCTAATGCTGTTGGATCTGACCCACGTTGAAAGTACTATTATATTAAGTCAACTTGTTTATACCCAGAAGGAAAATATTAGTATACCTCCTGTTCGGTGGTTCTCCTTCAAGCCCACAGCTAGGAAAAACAAATATAAAATGTGCACCTTTCAAAGCTATCTATAATTTTTTGTGTCTTCTGTGAGCAGCTAGTTTGCTGACTCAGAGCTGGGGTTATAGATTTGGGGAATCACACCTTTTTAGGAGGACCCTTATGGTTTCTTGAACACACACTTCCCTCATATGTTGCCCAGCTTCCAGATTTGCAACAAGGAGATTTTGTGGGCTCTTAAGTTGGACTCACAGCACCAGCCTGTGACAGAGTTCCACTGGCCCACGGGACCTCACAGGCTGCCATCTGTAAAGGTCCTTTTACCTCCCATGGACCAGCCAGAGGGTTCAAACTGCCAACCTTTTGTTGAACACCCAAGTACTTATTCATGATGCCAAGAGAGGTAGCCAATAAAGTAAGTTTTGACACATTCTTTTATTTATTGACTTTGGCCAAGACTTGACCATAAATAAACTGCCTACATAAGGCCCTCCCCAGCTTTTGATGACTACTATAACGAACGACGAACAGACAGAAGTTTATAAAGGACATTCTCAGCTTTTGTTATTATTGTGATTTGATGTGAGACGCAACCATTTGCTGCATCCTCTGATGTATTTATCAAAAAGAGGGCCACTGAGGGATAGAGACTTGGATTAAAGAGGTAGGAGTTTGTTAGTAGGCATTATTTTTCACCTAAACTAAGTGATCCAAACTACTATGGAATTGCATCGTTCACAAAGATTATGTTCACAATGGTGATGGGCATGTACAGATGTAGACAACTTTGTCTCTGTGTATACCCAGAGGAGTTGGATCGAGTTGTGTTAAACCAAACACATTGCCATTTCATTGAATCAGATTCAAAGTCTCTCTTTGGGAGAGAGCAGACCAGCCTCATGGTGATGTCAAGGCTGGAGATCTTTCCAGAAGTCGATTGCCACATCCTTCTCCCATCAAGCTGCCAGTGGAGTCAAACCACCAACCTTTCAGTTATCCATCAAGTGCTTAACCACGACACAACTAGAGCTCTTTTGGGGTTGGCTTCAGAGGTTCCGAATCAGAGAGTGATGTTCACTCTAAGAGGTTCCTGGACATTTGTCCCATTTTATTATTCTCATCCTGGACATCAAGGAATGCAGAAGTCAGAAAGAAGTGCCTATTTATATTTTATTATTAATATTTTTTTCTGTAATGTGCATCAGTTAATTTTGAGAAAGTTGTAGCTCACCTGTAAGTAGATGATTTTAAAACTGATATAAGCACATCTAAGTGAATCACAAATAGTTTGAGGTAGAATGGCTTTGGAATCATTTGTGTTTGAAGGTTTTTATTATTTGAGGTCATGACAGTACAAAGACCAATTCCCCCAACTCCCCATAACTGGGTTTTTTGTACCACAGCTAGGTTGGTCACCAAATAAAGTTCTTTGAAGGCTACAGTATTATGCAGTTTTTTGTTTGTTTGCTTGTTTGTTGTGCTTTATTTTACAAGCAAATGCCTAAAGAATAACGTTTAGCAGTTGCTGTGCTTCGAGTCAGCTGAAAAGTCTTTTCATATTTTGACCTGGAAATATTATGTTTTAAGAGTCCAATTATTATATTGCCCACCATTAAATAGTGATTTGTGTTGTACTTGGAAGTGAGGATTTGAAAACAACTCTTTTGTTGATGGTTTTTTTTTTTGTATAGAGATGGATGTGTATGTGAAAGTGTTTAAATGAAAAAGTATTGCTACAATTTAATAGATGCCTTTATTTTTTTAAAAAAAATATCAAAACATGAAGCTATTATTTCTTAACATATACTCCATCTAGGAGGCTTGGTGCCCCTTATTTTTTTCAGTTAACTTTATTTTATTATAGATCCTGTTTAGTCCTTTATCCCGTGTTCTTCATGTACATTATTTTTAAAGAATGGATTGGGAAGAGTAACAGTAATTGGCTCTTTGAAGCAACTGATCAGATATTGCTAAATGAATTAAGAGTGTAAACACTTGGTGCAAACCATAAATAGACAAAATGTAAGAGAATCATAGTCTGTATAATTTACTTTGAGTTTTTATTTTAGATAGCAACAACAAAACAATCATAGCTACATAGTATTTGCCAAGCTGTATTGTACATAGTTTTCTAAAAACACTCATGTGATCCTTGCAACAACTCTGCTCCCACCCAATCGAAGAAGCAACTGAAGTCTAGACACAGATCATTTTCCCCAGGTCACCTGACTAGTAACTGGCAAAACAAGTGAGCTTGGAATGTGGTGTGCAAGTGTGTGATGTGCCTATAAAATAGTGTAAAACCAATAAGATGATTAAGCAATAGTAGAGGTTATATACTGATACTAGATTGCTGAGCATGTAATGACTGATACTAGATTGTTGAGCAGGAAACTCTTAAAATACTATTACATACATATCCTACATTAACTTCAATCTAATGAGGTGGTTTGGATGATGGACTTGGGAGCCCAAAGACTCAGATTCCACTCCAAACTGTCAATGTGCAGTTTCAAAGCATTGTTCTCATAGACAAGTTCTTTAACAATCTGTGGCTCAGTTCTTTGGGACTTTGTAGTCAGTAATGTTTTTGTTTGTTTGCTTTTTAAAGTCATTTTATTGGAGGCTCCACAGCTCTTATCACAATCCACATATGCATCCATTGTGCCAAGCACATTCATACATATGTTGCCATTAAAATGTTTCAAAATGTTTTCTATTTGAGTCTTGATATCAGCTCCTCATTTTGCCCCCTCTCCCACTCTCCCTTCCTCATGAACCCTTGATAATTTACAATTTTTTTTTCATGTCTTACACTGACTGCTTTCCCCCTTCACCCACTTTTCCATTGTCCGTCCCCCTGGGAAGGGGTTATATGTAGACCATTGTGATAAGTTCTCCTTATTTCACCCACTTTCCATACCCTCCTGGTATCGCTACTATCATTTTTGTTCCTGAAGGGTTTATCTATTCTGGATTCCCAGTGTTGTGAACTCTTATCCATACCAGTGTACATGATTGGTCTAGCCGGATTTGTAAGGTAGAATTGAGGTCATGATAGTGGTGGGGGTGGGGGGAGGGAGCATTGAAGAACTAGAGGAAAGTTGTATATTTCATCAGTGCTATAATGTACCTTGACTGGCTCATCTCTTCCTTGTGACCCTTCTGTAAGTGGATGTCCAGTTGCCTACAGATGGGCTTTGGGTCTCCACTCTACCCTTTCACTCATTCACATTTATATAATTTTTTTTTTCTGTGTCTTTGATACCTGATTCCTGATCCCACTGACAGCTCATGATCACACATGCTGGTGTGCTTTTTTCCATGTGGGCTTTTTTGCTTCTTAGCTAGATGGCCACTTGTTTATCTGCAAACCTTTAAGATCCCAGACACTATATATTTTGATAGCCGGGCACCATCCACTTTCTTCACCACATTTGCTTATGCACCCATTTTGTCTTCAGCAATTGTGTTGGGAAGGTGAGCATCACAGAATGCCAGGTTATTAGAA
>NW_022108124.1:9396695-9411179 GCF_000313985.2 Echinops telfairi | reverse complement strand
TACCTATCTTATCTAGATAGACATGCAGAAAACAATAATAAGCACAAAATCAAGACAGAGCAAAACCAAACAACAAAAGAAAATAAACAACAACAACAACAAAACCAATGACTAAAAAAGAAAAGCTTCTAAGTAGTTCCAAGTTTGTTTGTTGACCTTTAGAAAACACTTTAGCAGTGTATTCTAGTTGGGTCTGATGGGGTGCCAGGCCCTGGGCCCAAAGTCTATTTTTGGTATTCCCCAGGGACTTCATTGCCTTCGTCCTCTTCTAGTGAATAGATTTACATGTTCTAATTGCACATTTTGGATCCCCTTATTTTCCATTAATATTAAATGAAATCATTTTATATACATTAATTTGAATAATTATGTGTTTTTCCCCCCAACAAGATCATGATGGCTTCAAAGTACCATTGTTGGTAGTTACTGTGAAATTGGTGCCTTTCTAATTGTTTCCAACTCATAGAGACACATCATGTTTATACATTATCTATAACACAACTCATAGAGATGCATGTTTGTATATTATCTATAACAGAACAAAACCTTTCCTGTCTCTTCTTCATCTTCATTGGTATATTTGAGTCCATGCACAATGAGTGCCTTTTAAATGATTAAATCAGGTTATGGAGTCGAGTTTTCTCTTTCTCTGGTGACAATAAGGAGACTCACATAAGAAATGCCCATGCTAATGCTGGAGTTAGCAATACTTTAAATCGGTGTTTTTCAAACTTTCACATAAGTAGTGCCCCTTACAAGCAAGGATGGTGAGATTTTGTCTTAAATACTTTGGACATGTTGTCAGCAAGGACCAATCCTTGGAGAAGGACATCATGTTTGGTAAAGTGGAGGGACAGAAAAAACAAACAAACAGAAGGTCTTCCAGGAGATGGGTTGACCCCATAGCTGCAACAATGGGCTCAAGCATAGTAACAATTGTGAAGAGGGCACAGGACCAAGAAGTGTTTTGTTATGTTACTATGGGTCGGAATCAACCCGATAGTATCTAACAACAAAATTGTACACCAGAATGAAGGGGCCAGGGGGAGGGGGAGGGGGAGGGGCTGGGGCAAACGTGCATCCTTCAGCACCCAGCAACTCAGTCGTGTAAAGAGACACAAAGAATTTCTGTTTCTAACAGCTCCTGATAATGATGCTTCAGATGTGTGTCTCCTCCTTTGAGAACCACTGCTTTAACTCTTTCAGTCTTATCAGAACCAATGCTATTGAAGGAATACAAGTTTTAGGATTGTTTTTCTTGGGCCTCCATTTTGAAATGACCTTGCATGTGGCTAGTTGGTGTTACAAAAGCATAGAAGATGTAGATACCGCTCAAAATGTCAAGATAATGGGGTTTTCTAATGTGGGGAGATCTAGAGCAGTCTTAAACTGTCAACAGTTTAAGGGTTCATTGCTTTAAAATATAGAGTTGTAAATTTTTATATGGATTTGTCATCAATATTCAACAAGTTATTGCTTTGCTTAGAAACAGCTACCCTCTGGAGGCACAGTGCAGGATTTGTGCCCGATCTGACCCCACCACACCAGGGCATAATCCTAAGGGCATGCAACAGAGCAACAAGGGGAGCAAAGCACAGAAGTCCCTGGGGAATCCCAAAAATAGACTTTGAGGCCAGGGTGTGGCACTCCATCAGAATGGACTAGTAAACACTCCGAAAGCTCAACAAACAGACCGGGAACTATTTATAAGCTTTTCTCTTTTTTTGTCATTGGGGATAGTGCGTGGGGTCTTAAAGGCTTGACGATAAACAAGTGGCCATCTAGCTGACAAGCAACAAGGCCCACATAGAAGAAGCACACCAGCCTGTGTGATCATGAGGTGTCAATGGGGTCAGATATCAGACATCACAGACCCAGAACAAAAAATCATATCAATGTGAATGAAGGGGAGTGTGGGGTGGAAACCCAAAGCCCATCTCTAGGCAATGGGACATTCCCTTGTAGAAGGGTCACAAGGAAGGGATGAGCGAGTCAGTTTGCAGTATAGCACCATGTAGACATACAACTTTCCTCTAGTTCTTTAAGGCTTCCTCCCCTGCTCATCATGACCTCGTTTGTACCTCACAAATCCAGCTGGACAAGAGCATATACACGGGTACAGATCAGAGCTGGGAACAAAGGGAATCCAGGACAGATAAACCTGCCAGGACCAATAATGATAGTAGTGATACCAGGAGGGGAAGGGGACGGTGGAGAAAGGGGGGGCCAATCACAGTGATCTACATGTAATTCCCTCCCAGGGGGACAAACAACAGAAAATTGGGTGAAAGGAAACTTCAGTCAGAGTAAGACATGCAAAAAAGTTTTTATAAATTATCAAGGGTTCATGAGGGAGGGAGGGTGGGGAAGGGAGAGAAGAGAAAAATGAGCTGATTTCAAGGGCTCAAGTAGAAAGAAAATGTTTTTAAAATGATGATGGCAACTGTGTTAGTCAGGGTAGACTAGAGAAACAAATTCATAGATACTCATGTGTATAAGAAAGAGCTTTATATACAAGAGCAGTTGAATATTGAGAAAACATCCCAGTTCAGTCCACATCAAGTCCATTAAATCTGATATTAGCCCACATGTCTGATACCAATCTATAAAGTCCTCTTCAGACTCACAGAACACATGCAATGACGCCAAATGCAGGAAGATCACAGGGCAGTGGCTGCTAAATCTTTTGGCTCCAGTGATGGTAGAAGCATCTCAGTGCTAGCAGGGATCTCATGTGGCTCCCCCAGTTCCCAGGATATGGGGCCTTCCAGCATAGTGCCATGTGTCTTGTAAGTGGAGCGTCACTCAGGGAATGAGTAGAGAGTGAGTCTCTCCACCTCCAAGGAGGAAAATCCAGAAATGAACAGAATCCTCGAGGGAGACCAGGCCCACACAGAGGCCTCATTGGCTATGACCTGATTGACAAACTGGACTCCACCCCTTCACTCTTAATCCTCTCTAGTCCCAGATTGACACCAGATTATATAACTACCACAGCAACAAATGTACAAATGTGCATGACACAGTGGATGTATGGATGGATTGTGCTAAGAGCTGTATGAGCCCCCAATAAAATGATTTTTTTTTAAAGAGAAAGAAATGTCTATCTTCCATTGTCTGCTAGAGATGGTCATTTTAAAAGAATTTTTTAAAGTTATTAATTTTACTTTTTTCTGGGACTTCTCTGGTCTCTAAGAAGTTGTTTTCTTTTTGAAAATTCTTATAATGGAATATCATTCTAGTGATTCAGTTACAAAGTTATAGTCTTATTTGTCATTTAAATATATAGTATATTTAATTATACCATATTAAATATAGTATAATTTTTTACTATCTTTTTTATAGTGCTCTAAAGAGGATGTACTCGTATTATCTTATTAACTTCAAGGAATTTAGTGCCTAAAACATGGAGGACTATATACCAATTGTATTAACGAATTTCCAACTAAATAAGTGGCATATAGTCAATTGTGGTAACACCTGTTTAAAAGTATGAGTACATATAGAGAGACAGAGGTAGAGATGGAGAGAGACAGACAGTGATGGATAGGAAAGTGCTGATTAGCTAGGTTAGATCTGAACAGTATTTAATTAGGAATTGCTCTCTCACAGGCTTGGGTTTGCATGCTGGAGTCAGAACGCCTAAAGAAGTGTACTGGTGCTGCTTAGAAATTCAAAATACTTGCTATTTTCTTCCTTTGTGACATGAATATTTTTCTTGTATTCCCTGTTGCCTGGAAACCTTTAGAGACTTATAAAACGTTATAGCTATTTGCAGGGTCTATAGAAGTGGATTACTTCCAGAGAAAACTGTCTTAGCTACTGTCACTATAGAAGGTATTTTGAGTGAATTGCTGGCATTTTAATGTATAGCAATTACATTTTTACTTTTATATTTGTCTTATTTTATTCAGTTGCATTTAGGCTACTTTATCAGCTTGATTTACACTGCCTCAGACTTTCAAACAGCACATTTTAGATTGGGCTGAGCTTTGGAAAACTATTTCTGACAAGCAGAGTTGCAACACAGGATGGGTATGCATAGATAGTTGTTAGCATTTAAGCACATTCACTGATAGCAGTATCTCAGCTTTAAGCACATTCAACTCAAAAAAATTGTATGGATTGTTCAGATCAGTTTTTTTTTGAGGCTCATTTAGCAGACCATAAGGTATTTGTTTATAGGTTCTGATGAAGAACCAGGAAAAGGTAGCTGTAAGTAACAAAATGAAAACATTTGACTTAGTCACTATGCACAGAATGTATTAGAAAACATTAATTCAAATAGCTGACTTTTGTTGAAGTGTAATTATGCTCCGAGTATAGATTGAGACTTGATCTTAGATTTACTTAAAAAAATTCAGAACAAAGGGGTATCATCTTTCTTTCTCTTGATATATAAACATTGATATATAAAATCACACACATTGACTTTTTAAAAACCTTATAAAGTGGCTGTAATTGGCTAGGTATAATGTCACATACATTGAATTTTTAAAAACTTTATGAGGTAAGTGGCTAGGAGCCCTGATGGCATACTGATTACGAGTTAGACTGTGATCAGTAAGGTCCATAGTTCAAAGCCACCAGCCCCTCCTCTGGAGAAAGATTGAGCTTTCTATTCCCTGGAATAGTTCCAGTCTGAAAAACTCACAGAGGCAGTTCTACTTTGGTTTATAGGGTTGTCATGTGTCAGAATAGACTCGGTGGCAGTGAGTTTGGTTTAAAGATGGGTAGGGCAAGAGGGTGTATAATTCCATGCTTATAACTGCTAGAGCCCAACCACCAGCTTCTTATTGCTCGAAGTATTGTTTGGAAATCTACTGCCATTAAAGAAACTCTACATAATTGAGCACAACTGTTATAACAATACCTTAAAGACTACACGTAAGTATGATTATCAGTGAAATAGTGATTTCACACTTGAAAATGAGCAAGTCTTCAGTTCATTTCCCATGCTTGTACATCAATTGGTAAATTCTTGGTAACAGCTAGAAAGAAGATGGAGATTTTAAATCTGCCATGTTATTTCATGGGACTATAAGAGGACTGATACCATTTATTCTAACCACTATTTAGTAATTATCATTATCACAATTATTTTCGTCATCATTTGTAATACAGTAGTATCATTATTGTCCTAAGAGTAGATCAATCTATCAGATAAATAGTAGGATTATTTCCATATTACAGATAGGGAATCTGAAGTGTAAAGGGGTTGAATAACTTTCCCAATGCCATATACAAGTACCTAATAAGTAATTTGGATCAACATAAGCTCAAGCAACAGGACTTTGTGTGAATCACTACGCTATATAACTGCCTGTAATTGAAATACTTAACCAAATGGGTATTTTTGGTGTGTTTTCTACTTCCAATGATATATTACACACCTAAAAATTATCCATCAGACTTTTTTCGCTACTAGAATTTGAGGTGGAAGCATTTGTTTACAATACGAAGGGGGAGCCAAAATTTAAACCAGATTTTTTTTTTCAAAGCTATTTTTAAAAATGTTTTTACAAAACACCCTTATCATCTTCCAAGTACTCTATATTACATTTAATACTGTGATTCCATTCTTGGAAACATTTTTCAAGCTCTTCTGTTTGGATGGCTGAAGCACCTCCCTTGTTTTGAAATTCACCTCTTCTATGTTATCTTCAAATAACTGCCCTTTCATAATCCTCTTCATTCCAGGAAACAAAGAAGAAGTTGCATAGAGTGAGGTCAGGTGAGTAAGGTATGTGGCACAAGGCATGCTGTTTTTGGCCCCCAACTGGCACACTAAGATGGCTCTGTGAGCAGGTGCACTGTTGTGGTGGCAAAACCAGTTCCCCAACCGCCACAAATCAGATTTTTTTTGTCACACACTTTTACACAATCTTTTCAGAACTTCTAAATAGAAAACTTGATTAACAGTCTGACCTGGTGGAATGAACTCCAAATACACCATCCCCATCACATTAAAAGAAAAACAAACAACAAATGAGCATCTTCTTGATCTTTGATTTCATTCGATGAGCTTTTTGGGGGAAAGGTGATGATGGCATCTTCCACTAGCTTGATTGATGTTTGGTTTAGAGGTTGTAAGAATAACACCATGTCTCATCACCATAGAAAAAAACCATGACCATAGAAAAAATTCGGGGTCACTTTGGAGCTGTTCTTTCAAACCATGGCATGTTTCCAATCAAAGCTCTTTTTCCTGGTCAGTCAGAACCTGAGGCACAAATTTTGCAGCGACCCTTCTCACTGTCAAATCTTCCATTCATCTTCGCTGAACTGAGCTACAAGATGGTCCAGATAACTTCCCCATCTCTTCAGTGGTTCATCATTGGTCTTGAAACACAAGTGCACACATTTTTTTGACATGTTCATCCATTTGGGAAGTTGACGGATCTCCAAAATAAGGTCTGTCATCAATTGACATTTCACCTCTTTTGAAATGAAAAAAAACATTCACACACTTGAGTGTTTCCCATAGTGCTGTCCTTGTACGCTGTGTTCAACATCACAACAGTTTCTGTGGCATTTTTTCCCAAGCAGGAGACAAAATATCACAGCTGCAAGCTATTCTCTTAAATTGACCATCACAAAAAATGAGGTTTGATCGAAACTGCTTTTATGAAAAAGCTCACTGTGACCAGAGAGAACCTTCTCAGGTGATGCCACAGGATGCACTAACACAGAGTGAGTTGCTTGGTGCTCACCTATTATGAAAAATGTGTACTAGGAAAGCTCCACTGAGTGGAATTTTCCCCCACTTTGGGGGGTCGGGATGGTACCCCCCCGTATATTTCCCTATAAACAAGATGTGATAATTCTAGTTTTTTCTTTGTACGGATTCTGCTTGTTCATTCTCATACACTCTCTGTCCTCACTCTATCTTGTAATCATGGAAAACTCACATATTGGAAAACAGTTCCTTTCAGATCCTTTGATTGCAGTCTTCCAGTGTAAATGGCCTGCTTCCACAGAGTTCTGATTCCTATTTGTCTTTCCTGTTGGAACATATGTTGAGGGCTAGCATATTCCAATTATATTTAATCCATTCTTTGGGAAGAAGCTTTCTTTGAGTGTCTTGTGTGTGCACCATGTGACCAACTGTCTCTAACTTCAAATGAGAACATACATTTTCCCCCTTTTCTGTTATTCCTCAGGATTCTACTTTCATACTCTGAAGCCATCCTGCTTCTGACTGTCTCATTATCTATCATTGCACCCCTCATTAGTCAAGAATTTTTCTCCATGTTTGATGAGATGCCTGTCAATGCTCTTAGGAAATTCTTGGACCCTTTTGGATGGTACTTGGCTTTGTGCCCCAAGTCTTAAGATTTCTTACTGTATGGCAGGTTCATTTCATTCGAGGGCAGGTTCATCTGTCAGATTTGGTTTGTACAACTGAGTTTGCATGAAAATGGCCTTAATTCTGTTTGGTTTATTCTCCACTAGAGCCTCAGAACTTTTCCCCCCTGCACTATTATTAGGGAAGGTTTAAAGTGCTGATTGAGTTATCTAAATCAATGAGAGAAAGGGAAGCTATCAAAAGTCAGATAATCATACAGATTCATTTTAACTAATTGTTTATCCTCTATTGTAGCTTTTAGCAGTTGTGTGACTCTTTAGCAGAATGGCTTATATTTTAATTTAACTACTCAAGTTTACTACTCAATCCTTTCTCCTTTTCTCCTCGCAATCCTGAGAAGTACTGAAATTTAGCCGCTGACAGAAAGCATCACCAGGTGACGGGAAAATGCCCTATGTGCATCCAACAGTCTCTAAACAAATAGAGTGAATTAAAAGTGCTTGCTCTTCACAGTGTTTTATAGATTGCTGTAGTAAATGCTGCCTGCTGGTAAAACAGAGTAGAGCAAGCCCTGAATTTGGAGATGACTAATTTGGTTTGAGTGCTGGCTCTGTCATTTACTAGCTGTGTTGCCTTAGGTAAATAATTGAGCCACTGATTCAACTTCCAAGTTTCTTCTTGTACAAACTGAGGATAATAACCCTGACATTGCCAGCCTTCTCCTAAGGACCAAATAAGATAATACACATTAAGCATCTACTACTGTGCTTAGCAAATAATCACTGTGCAGTAAATAGTAGCTATTATTGTCATTATAATTACTGTCTGATGGGTTCTTTTGTGGTGGTGGTAGTGGTTAAGGACTGTTTTTGTTTCTTCTACCTCTCACCATTTTAAGGATAAAGGAGGGTGACATTCTTTGGTGTTATTTAACTCTAGGAAGTGAGGCGCATTTCTGGCACATTTTGCCTACCACATGTCCTGCTGGGTAACAGCTTTATTGCAAAGCAGAATGAGACCCCAACATTCAGTGCCTGGCTGAGAAAGAAGACACTGATTGGGACAAGGGACTTGGCAACCAAAAGGTTAATACTCTGTCAGAGAAAATCCTTAGTGAGGAGCCCAAATATCCTCATCAACTCAGGCCTTCTTGAGCATGCCCATGTCGGTAAGGGGCATGGAGCACATAGCAGAGGGAGCACTCACTGGGATCAGGCAAAGTTGTCATTTCAGCTAAGCAGCTCTGTTCGTTCATTAGCGTATTAGCTCTAGTTATTGCAAACAGTGTGAGCTGGGCAGGCTAAGCAGGAGAACGTGTGATGGCCGGCGGAGCAAAAGGAGTGTTATTCCTTTTGAATACTGCTTCAGAATACTGCTTCCTTACCACCACTCACTGCTAAGCTGCGAGAGGCCCTACTGCTCTTTCTGTGGGACGTGTGTCACTACTGCTGGGTTTCTTGACAATTAGAGCCTGTGGCAGCAAGCTGCTAATGAACCTGCTTACATGCTGCTAGCCTACCGCAGTGGCCCAAGTCACCTACTCCCACAGCTCTTGTCAGAGTTCTATCAGAAGCAAAAAATAGGGAAAGGTAGAAAAAATATATTCTCCCTTCCCACCACCTTCTAAGCGCCCAACACTGCTTCTCACTGGCATATCTGCAAAACAAGGCTTCGGGCTTCTGGCCCTGGCAGGAGAAATAGCGTAGATGGGTCCCGAACCATGTGAAAAGATAGCCCAGGTCACATGATCTATGCCTCCCCTAATGCCAACAGCACTTTACTCAGGAGTTGGCTACAGGGAATTAGATTCTGCCCTCAAGCCTTAGAGTACACGCACGGTGGGGGGCACTTGGGTGAGGCATCAGCCCCAGGAGAATGGGGCACTTGATGCACAGTGAATCTGGAGGTGTGTAGGAGCCCTGATCTGGAGTGAGTCGGTGAACAAATGCCCTAAATAAAACAATTCATATATTACTTGGGTTGCTAGGTTACAGTCCTGGTAAGTTTTTTTGGTTTTTGTTTTTGCAAGTTTCAGTTCATGTATCATTGCCTCGAACAAAAACTTTCCCTAAAAAAAAAAAAAATCTTCCGTGCCCTATCAACCCCCTCTCACTGAACTAAATGTCCTTCCATATAGTTGTCAACAACCCAGTATTCCTATATTAATAACATCGTGTGTATGTATAGCAGAATATACATATAAATGTTAATAACATTGTGTTTATGTATATCAGAATATACATGCAGTATATCGAATGCCCAGAATCCCAGTCATATCCATGAGAGAAAACCCATGTACTTCAGACACATTAACAGGAGAGACTTCTCTTTAGAGAAAGCCATCATACTTGGTAAAAGACAAGGTCAGTGAAAAACAGGAAGACCCTCAATGAGATGCCTTGACAACAGGGGCTAAAACAATAGGCTCAAACATAACAATGATAACACGCCTGGCCCAGTACCCACCTGTGTTTCATCCTATTGTATATAGGCTCCCTGGAGTCAGAATAGACTTTGATGTGATCTCACAACAATGTCGATGCTTAGTGCAGTACTCAATATTTAAGAAGCATGAAAACACAATTTAGGAGCCTTGGTGGCACCCTGCGGGAGAAAGATGAGGCTTTCTTTCCACTCCCATAAGGATTTGCAGTTTTGGAAGCCCCCAGGAGCAGTTCTACCCAGTCCTAGAGGGTCACTAAGAGCTAGAATCGACTCAGTGGCATGGAGTAGAGCCTGATTTGGGGCACTGGACTAAGCGGCAGTAATACTTAATTTTCAGTGATAGAGAAATATTCACTGGCGTTTCCGATCCTCTACATGCTTTCAAATTTCATCATTATAGTTTGTTCAATTCTATTGTACCTTCCTTTTCTCCCATTGTCTTTCATAGCTCAGAAAACAAATAACATGAAACAAAGCCTATCCTATAATTCAATGCTATCCCACCTTGTGATAATAGAGAACATATCAACTACAGTATTACATACAATTATTTTCAAATATTCACCATTGCTGGTGATACCCTAATGGATGACTGGTGACCATACAATATGCAATGGTTTTCCAATATAGTGAATGTTGTACAGATAGATTATAAAAATATGCACAATGGAGAAAATCATTTTTAAATGGTGATAAAAAGTTAAGGATTACTAAATGGAGCTTTGGGGAGACCCCCAGATAGATGGTACATTGGTGGAAGTATCTAAAATGCTGAGGTTGCACAGAACCCGTGAGCCAGCGGTTCTCCTTCTGCCTGTGACCCTTCTTCGTACGGATCAGGAAACTCGTGAGAGAGTGTTCTAACCGTGTGCTTCATGGACGGAAATGAAAAGGAGAAAACAAGCAGACATCTAGGGAGATCAATAAACTGTATTCTATCCATGCAATGACAGTGAAAAATATATGAAGTACCACTTATAAGTATTAATATGGACGATCTGAAGAAAAACTGAATGCAAAGTTTATATGTAGGATATCCCATCATGACATATTTATAGACTCAAAAGATGTAAAGCAGTAGTACATAGATCTGTATTAGAGTTGTGTACATCTCTATAAAAGATAAAGCAATGCGTGAGATAATTTACATTCATTACAGCTAGTGCTGATATTTAGAAGGAAGGGGGAACATGACTGTGGAACTGATAGCTGGTGCATGGTGGTTGTGATATACACGAGTTATTAATATGCAAAACTAAGTTCTTATGACATGCTGTTTCTGTTATTAATCTTTTAAAAATATGTCAGCACCATTTTGTCTTCAAACATGTACTATTTCTAATTGGAAAATTAAAAACTTGTATTTTGAACTCAATGAATGGATTCTAGTATCAAATGTTAGAAAAGTTACAGTTTCCACTCTTTGTACTTTTTTTCAACCTCATTATTGAACAGCTGAAGGTGTCAGCCTGTGATATTGAATGGTATAACTTAGGAAGACATGAGTTTAAATATTTGGTCATTTGAGTGATGTTTGACACATAGTGAATGTTGAAGAGATGAACTAAAATTATGATAATTGCTTTAATTTTACTGTCAGTCTTCATTGCAAAATAATCTTACATATGACCCATCTATGTTCAGAGAGAATTGGCTCCCTTACTTGGCATTCCAGCTGCAACTTGGGTATACTACTTGTCACCTCAGATCCGAGCTATAAGATCATCATCAGGTGCCTCTACCACTTCCTCACTATCATCTCTACTTCTCCTTAGACTTAAAACCAAATATTGTTTGAACCATTTAAATATAAAAACACACAAGTGCCGCTACATTTGTTTACTTATTTTTGAAAGTAACCAAAATTATAAAAAGTTGATTAGTTGAGATTGTTAAGGTTTATTGTGCCAACCTGGCAGATAAACACATGTGGGATTAACTGAAGGGTGGAGAGATAAATGGCTCAGTGACCCTTGCCTTTCTGGTTTGCTTGCTTTCTGATGGTGGGACCAGAGTGCAGCCGCCTTAGCCAGTTGCCAGGCTCAGCTGGCAAGGCTCACTTCCTTTGAAACATCCTGAGAAGCCACATGGACCTGCCCTGGTGCAGTCCTGGGTGCTGGAGCAGCCATGTGGAGACCCCTGCCAGCGCTGAGATGTTTATTACACACTCACTGATTTGGCTTTTCTCCTGCCTTCGGCGTCATTGCATGTATTTTGTGAAATTGAGGAGGACTTTGTAGATTGGTCAGACATATGCGCTAATGTTGGACTTATGGGCTTGGACAGCTCTGGGTTGAGATGCTTTCTTAATGTACAATTACCCTTCATATAAAGCTCTGTCTTATATGAGTTTCTGTGGATTTGTTTCTCTAGTCTACCCAGACTAATGCACTAATAAATAAAAATGCTCTCTCACATAAAAGCAATGGAGAGATTAACATCAAATGTGTTAAGGTGGGTTTTTTTAATTAAAAATAAATTGCTTTTCTTTTCTTAATTCTGAATTTCATGTCAAGAACAGAATGCTTTCAGGAAAAATTTACAGAGCATTTGGCTACATAAAGGTCAAATTTCATTTTAAAAAGTTAATCATTTTATTGGCAGTTCTTACAGTTATCATAACAATTCATAGGTCAATCACATCAAGCAGTATTGTATAGTTGTACCACAATCAGTTTCAATACATGTTCTTTCTTCTTTAACTCCTTGATATCAACTTCTCTTTATGCCTTCCCTCCCCTACCCTACTACCCAGGAAACCTTTTTTTCCCCCCTATAACTGTTTTTTTCTTTTGCCAAATATTACATGATCCAATATATCCATGCACATACAATTCTGTTGTTTGATCCCATTGAGTGGGGCTGCATAATCATCAATGCTATCAGCTCCCTATTCTGCACACCCCCCTTCTTCCAGTATCCTCAGGGAACCATGACTCCAGTTACTGTTTCTGAAGGGTTATCTAGCTTGGCTTTCATGTACCGAACACTCTTAAATATTCAAATGAACACACACAAATCTAACATGATTTATGAGGTAAAACAAATAAAAACCACTAGTAGTTAGGGGAGGAAATATAAAGATCTAGAGCAGAGTTATGTGGTTCATCAGTGCTGTACTGCACATTGGATTTTTCATCCCTCTGTGAAGCCCTTCTGGGAGGGACTCTCCATTTAATTATCTTACGGGTGGGATTTGGGTCTCCACTACATCCATGCCTTAAGGGTCACATTTCTTGAACTGCTTATTTCTAAAAAGTATATTGTCTATTTCCTCACTCTCCTACTGCATGCCCTCGATGGCTGTCACAGGCCCACCTTATGCTAATTAAATATGGATGCTGACTTTACCTTTGTGTACCTCTCAAAGCAGAAGCTGATTGTTCTATATGAAATATAAAAACAAGAACATTTCCCCAATAGGGGAAAATAAGTGACTGCAGTGGCAAAAAATATTATTTTAGCAGCCTTGTAAACCATCTTTCATTTTTTAAAAACAAAATGTAAACTTGAACTTTGAGGACTAAGATGGATGCCTGACCCAAGCCATTACATTTTCAAAATCCTCTTATCCATATGACAGCTGGACAATCAAAAAGGGAGACCAGAGAAGAATTGGTGTATTTGAATAAATGTGTTGGCGAGGATATTGAAAATCTCATAGACTGCCAAGAGAACAAGCAAATCTTTATTAGAAGAAATGCAGCCTGAATGCTCCTTAGAAATTAGGTTGAGTCTTAGTCTCAGGTTTTTTTGACTTATATTAGAAGAGACCAGCCCCTAGGAAAGGTCATGATACTTGGTAGAGGGTCAGCAAAAATGAGGAATCCCTTCAATGAGAAGTATTGACACAGTGGCTGCAACAAATGGGCTCAAAAATAATAATTGTGACACTGGTCATTTTAGACAGGGTGGACTAGAGAAACAAATCCAGAGTCGCTCATATGTGTGTAAGACAGAGCTTTATATCACAGAGCAATTGTATATTGAGAAAACATCCCTGCCCTGTCCAGATCAAGTCCATTAGTCCAATATTAGCCCATGTGTCCGATTCTAGTTCATAAATTCCTCTTCAGACTCACACAGCACATACAATGATGCAGAATGCAGGAAGATCACAGGTCAGTGGGTGAAAAGTCTTGTGGATCCAGTGGCAGTGGAAGCATCTCAGCACTGGCACAGGTCTCCGAGTGACTCATCCATCTCTCTGAGTGTGGCTCTTCAACAGGAAGGTGAAGCAGACAGAGGACGGTCCAAGAATCCTTAAGAGAAGGCCATGCCTCAAAGGAGGCATCAACAGGCTGTGACCTGATTGACAGGCTAGGCTCCACCCCTACATGTATTTATCAAGCTGATATTAGATTATATAAATAACACACTAGTGTAGATCCAGCAACTGTTTAATTCAATTATACATTTTTTAAAAAAACTAATGTATATTTTATTGGGGGCTCTTACAACAATCCATACATCAATTGTATCAAGCATATTTGTACATATGTTGCCATCATCATTTTCTAAACATTTTCTTTCTGTTTGAGCCCTTAGTATTAGCTCCTCTTTTTTCCCTCCTTTCCCTACTCTCCCACACTCATGACTGCTGGATAAATTATAAATTATTATTTTCATATCTTACACCAACTGCTGTTTTCCTTTACCCAATTTTTGTTGTTTTTCCCCTTTGTGTGTGTGTGTGTGTGTGTGATTATATATCAAACATTTTGCTCAGC
>NW_022108124.1:9389099-9396595 GCF_000313985.2 Echinops telfairi | reverse complement strand
CCCTGCACCTTCCCACTACTCTCTTAGTATTCCTACTCCCATTTCCGTTCCTGAGGGATTTATCTGCCCTGGATTCTGTTTGTCGAGAGCTATTGTCTGTACCAGTATACATGCTCTGGTCTAGCTGGATTTATAAGGTAGAGCTGGGCTCATGATATTGGGGCCAGGAAGCCACAAGGAACCAGAGAAATATTGTGTGTTTCATTAGTGTTATACTTCACTCTAGGAGACTTGTCCTTTCTTTGTGACCCTTCTGTGAGAGGATGTCCAACTGTCTACAGATGGGTTTGGGTCGCCACTCTGACCTCCCTCATTCTCAAAAGTATGATTATTTGTTTTGGGTCTTCTGAGGCCTGATACCGGATGCCGTCGACACCTCATGATTACACTGCATTGTGTGCTTCTTCCATGTGGTCTTGTTGTTTCTCTGATAGATGGCCACTTGTTTAACATCAAGCATTTAAGACCCCAGATTCTATATCATGTAATATCCAGGCACCGTCAAATTTCCTCACCATATTTGCCCATGCACCCATTTTGTCTTCAGCAATTGTGTCAGGAGGGTGAGCACCACTGAAATCGAGGTTAAGCAAACAAAGTGTTCTTTCATTGAGGGAGGAGTTGAATAGAGGCCCAATGTCCATCCACTTCCTCAATATATTGAAATATAAATATATGTGCATAGGCCAATATCTCTATTTTTATGAATTAATAACAATGGTACATTCGTGTTGTGTGCCCTCAAGTAAGGAACACTCCTTGGTCCTGTGCCATCCTCACAATTGCTCTTATGTTTAAAGTCATTGAAAGAGCCACTGTGCCAATTCAACTTCTCAGACCTTTCTCTTTCATTGCTCCACTACTTAATGGAGCATGGCGTCCTTCTTCAGTGACTGGTCTCTCCTGACAACATGTCCAAAGTACATGGGATGAAGTGTGGCCATCCTTGTTTTCAAGGAATAATCTAGCTGTACTTCCTCCCTCAAAATAATGTCATTGTTTCTCAACAATTTACAGAGGTCATGTGCAGCAGATTGACCCTATGCAAAGTGGCATTTGACTTCTTGACTGCTACTCCCATGAGCAATGATTTTGGATCCAAGCCAAGCAAAATCCTTGATAACTTCAATCTTTTCCCTGTTCATCATGATTTTACATTGTTGTCCATTTGTGAGGGTTTCGGTGAATTATCATCCAGACTGAAAGCTGCAATCCTTGATCTTCATCAGCACTTGATTCAAGTCCTCCTCACTTTCAACAATCAAAGTTGTATTATCTGCATATTGCAGGTTGTTATTGTCTTCCTCCAAGCCTAATGCCATATTTGTCTTCCTATAATCCAGCTCCACATCCAATTGTACATAGTGTTACCATGTCAGAACTGATTCATAGGGCACAACCCCCAACTACTATATGACATCAAAGGGCTAATGTTTTTGGCATATCACACTGGGTTATAGCATGGTGTAGTGCTTTGCTGCTGCTGCTAAAATTGTCAAAGTCATGGTTATTGGACTCCTCACTTAGAGGATGTTATTTGGTCATACATTCGTTTATTAATTCAGGCACTTGTGCATACATTCATACATACATACACTTGCTCATTCATTCTATTCAAAAGCATTTTTTGCACGTGTGTGTGTGTGTAGAGAGAGAACTTTATATCAATAAGTAATTATGCATCAATAAAACATCCCAGCCCACTGCAGATCAAGTTCATAAGTTCAATATTATCTCATGTCAAAAGTATTTTTAAAGCATATGCGATGCTTCTGGTATTTGTTGCCCAATAGTAACTGGCAGGGATTTGAAAGGAATGGGACTAAACATGATGATAAACACATTAGTGCTGATAGAGGAAGTGCTATAAATGAAGCCCCCATACAATTATGTGAAGATTCAAGATTGATTGTTTTTGGTTGATCCCAGAATTTATATTTCATTTGTATTGCTTTTAATTTTATGATGTCATAAAACATTTTTTTTTGTTATTTACCAATATATTCTAGGTTTTCTTTTTATTTGAGTATCTGTTTTCTTTTATAGACTTTTATTTTCCACATATCTCACACATAGTGTGTTAGTCTGGGTAGACTTGGAAAACAAATCCATGGACACTCATATGTGTTTAAGAAAGAGCTTTATATACAAGAGCAACTGAACATTGAGAAAACATCCCAGCCTAGTCCAGATCAAGTCCATAAGTCTGATATTAGCCCGTATGTCCACTACAAATCTATAAGGTCCTCTTCAGACTCCCGAGAAACATGAAATGATGCCAAATACAGGAAGACCACAGAGCAGGAGGGTGGAAGTCTTCTGGATCCAATGGCATGAAATGAGCAGAAAGAGAAAAGTGTCTCCCGTCTCCTAGGAGGAAAAAGGAATTCCCAGAATTCTCAGGAGAAGGCCCACACAGAGGTTTCACTAGCTATAACCTGATTGGCAGACTAGACTCCACCCCTTCACTGTTAATCCTCTGAAGTCCAAGTTGATACCAGATTACGTAACTGCCACATATAGTATGCATTATAGTTTGGAGATAAAGAGTAGGTTAAACCTTTCATCCAACAAGTGCTCTCATTGAATTGTCAAAGAAGTAGATGGAAATGAGAAACTATTTAGATTCCAACTTTTGTTGTACAACCACATGTCTTTCCACCACTGATAATTGTCCCCCCCCTCCCCCTCCTCAATAGTTCACTTTATGTAATTAGGTGTAATGTAATCATTGCTCTCCAGAATAAACACATTGTTTCTACCAAAGTAGAATCGGCTTAATGTCCTTTTCAAAAACAAAGACTGAAATGAGCAATTATCTATAAAACCAATTAATCTGTTTGGTAATGAACCTCATTTAATTTTTGCGTATAGTGATTTCAAAGAAATAGGTATAACAAATAATGCTAAAATGATAGGCTTTAACTTAGTGCTCCTAGAAATTGTTGCAAGGGGTGTACTCCATCTTGTGGCAAGATGAATTTTCATAGGAAGAAAAACAATCTTAGACTATATGTGTGTATCTGTATCTTGATATGTAGTTGTAAGGTACATATACATGAAAATAAAACAAACTTATCTAAGGGTGGTCACTTTATCAAAACTAAAGCTTTCCCATCAAAATATTAAACATCTTCTCTTGTGTTCTTACATTTCAGTAGGTGACTGTTAAAATAATTAAAATTATAATTATTATACTGGCAATAGGATTGTAAGCACTACTATTTCATTCATTTATTTATTTAGTCATATCGTTGATGTTAACTTGTCACTTTTGACTAACTTATTACAGGCCTGTTTAATATACTTTTGTCAATATTTCCTAGGAGATTAATAGCTCAAATTCTGTTCATAATAAGTGCATAACATCCACTAATTCGCCTTCTGAGTGTTAGATGGATTGGCCATCAAAAGTAGAACTGAAATAATTATTAATTAGTGTTCTAAGTGAAAATATAGCAAAAAGTTCACTGCATGCATTTTAATTCTGACAGCAGACATTATTTTTGCAATTTTTTTTCTGAGTCATGACTAACATTGATGTTAGTCAAGTATTCCTGGCAGTCATTTCAATTGGCAACTAGTCAGTGTATACTTTTGAAATTAGGTGCCTTTTTTGTTGTTGTTGTTTATTGAGACAATGTTTTTAAGAACAGATTGGCAATTTAAACTTTATCCAAACAATTTAGGATTGTTTATGATAATATTCAACTTAAGGGTTTAGTTATAGATAGCTCATAAAAATATACCTCGGATCAAGAGGAAGTTGTGGAAACAGAGAAGGGAATAAAGCATGGTTGAAAATCAGGAAGGGTGTGCATCAGGGTTTTACCCCCTTACCCTACTTATTTAATCTGTATGCTGAGCATATAATCAAAGAAGCTGGATTATATAAAGAAGACTGTGGCATCAGAATTAGAGGAAGGCTTATTAACAACCTGCAATAGGTGGATGACAATCATATTTGCTGAAAGTGGGGGCGACTTGAAGTATTTGCTAATGAAGATCAAGGACTGCAACCTTTAGTATGGATTATGCTCAATGGAAAAAAGACTAAAATCCTCACAGCTGGACCAATCCTGAAAAATGGAGTAAAGATGGAAATTGCCAAGGATTTTGTCTTCAGAGCCACAACCAATGCTCATGGAAGCATTTGTCAAGAGACAAATGCTGCATGGAACTCTGGGTAAATTTGCTGCACAAAACCTCTTTAAAATGTTGAGAAGCCAGAAGGTTATTTTGAGAACTAAGGTGTGTCTGACCCAAGCCCTGGCATTTTCAGTCACCCCATATGCATGGGAATGTTGGACATTGTATAAGGAAGATCAACAAAGAATCAATGCTTTTGCATTGTGATTCTGGTTAAAGAACATTGAAAGTACCACGGACTGCCAAAAGCACAAACAAATCTGTTTGGAAAGAAGTACAACCAGAATGTTCTTAAAGGCAAACCTTTGTCCCAACTGCTTTGGACATGTTATCAGGAAAGACCAGGCCTTGGAGAAGGACATCATGTTTGATCAAATAGAGGGACCGTGACAAAGAGCAAGGCACTCTACAAGATGAATGCACACAATGGCCACAACAATGGGCTCAAACATAAGATTTGTCGTAAAGGTGTCACAGGGTTGTACAACGTGCCACTCTGAGTCGGACAGACTGTAGTGCCTAACCATAATAATACATCTACATATTTAGCTGGAGGAGACCATGGAGCTTAACTGGTATGTGCCTCTTATTTTTTCAGATAAACTCAGAAAGATCCAGGGACATTTTTCAAAGAGACATATATGCCAATGGGCTTGAAATCATAAGATAACATTATGCTGCTTGGGTTTTTGATGTTTTAGAAGTTTCCTGATTTGGTATAATTTTACATTTTCTGATCTTAGAATGCCAGGGAATGCATATTTAAGCACATAGAGTAGAGCAATGATTGAGTTAACTGTTAGAAGCCCTAGAGAGATTCCATATTTACCACTGACTAGTTGTGTTTTGTTTGAGTATTTATCCTTTCTGAAAATTCATTTCCTGATTGTAATATAGAGACAGCAAAGCACATAATTTGGTTTAAGTAACAAATATCGTGTATATGTGAAAGTATTAACTTTACAAAGAGTGCGTTAGTAATTTATCCTTTCTGGACACAACTATTCATCTAAATAGGCCATCTTGCTGGTATACTTGCTAGAGAAGGAGCAGAGACTAGCCACTCACACATTATTCCTAAATCATGTTATTTTCAGGTCCATAAGATTGATAGTCATTATAAATATCTTACATGGATATTAACTCAGTATATGCTGTTGACATCCTTCTTTCTCTGACTTTGGAACTAATTAAGAATCAACTTCACCATTATAGCTCATCTCCTTTCTTTTTTCACAGCCTAATTGTCTCTATCCTCACCCCATTCCACAAAATACTACCTGCAGTAAACCCTGGGGCAAAGTCTGGACAGGTAGTAAATGAGGAAAGTTGTCCATTGGTCACTGTTTGGTTCGAGAAGCATTTGATTGCGTATAGTGCTTTGAATCAGAAAACGAAGAAGCCAGCATCTTGGTTATCTTTGAGATATGTTGTTGTTAGATGCCACTGAGTTCATTCCACCTCTTAACGACCCTGTGCACCACAGAACCAAATACTGCTCTGTCCTGCACCCTCGTCACCGCTGCTGCTATGTGTGAGCTCCTTGTTGCTTCCATTGCTTCAATCCATCCAGTAAAGAGGGTGCTTCTATTGATATTGTTCTCCATGTTACTCAAGCACGATGCCCTTTCCTAGGGACTGGTCTGTCCTGTCAACATGTCCAAAGTACCTTGAGATAGAGTTCAGGTAAAGACCAGAGGAGGCAAATTGAGTAAGGATGTATTTAGAATGCCAAGTGTAGAAAAATAAAAGCATCCCTTACTAATGCATGTAAACTCAAGGGGGCAACCTATTCCCATTGCTGTTGGAGGCCAGAGAGTAGATTTTGACTAAGTGACTTCATGTAACAGAGTAGAAAACGACCCCAACAGTTTCCCAGGCTGTGACTTCTCAGAAGGGCCATCTCAGATTTCTTCCTAAGAGGAGTTCATAGGTTTGAATCCACCACCTTATTGGTTAGCGGCCCAGTGCTTACTCATAGTACAAGCAGGACGTCTTATGATACCATTTGGATTTTGTTAGTGCCCCGATCCTTTATTTCTGTGCATAATGTTGATTAACCTTTCTTCAGCACATATGGGGGGGGCTTTAAAAAGTTCATGGAAAATTGAATTAAAATATAGTGGAACTTCCCCACACATTTTTGAAACCCTCCTTCCCCAAGTGTGTGTATCTCCATATTCATATATTGTATATGTATACTGATATTTTTATGTGTATGTTGCGTAGAAGTGCAGAAGAATGAACTTTATTGAAATACTGTGCCTAAAATTCATTACCTCATATTTTCAAAGCAGATGGTTTTTTTTTAAGAATGGTATTTTAAAACTAAGACTTTAATTAAATGATTTTTACATTGGCACTCAAGCTAACAGGTTGAATGGAATTTTGCTGATGGCATCTGTTGCCATTTTTAGTAGGTGATTAGTCTTTTTTTCTTTCCCTGTGAGCTTTTGACAGAAACTCAAACAGAAATGAATCATAGTTTCAAGCTATTGCTCACCTTGTCCCCACCAAAAGGCAGAGTCTTGAAACCATCCCAACAAATCCGAGAACTGAAAATGCCTGAAGGGGCTTAGCAGAAGTATTTAACAATTTGAAAATTGCAGCAATCTGTCACATTAACTTTTAATGAAAGGTAGGCCACAGAAACGTACAAATGCTGTGGCAAGAAAATATTCAAACTAAAATCTGAATTAGAATATTTAAAACACATTTTTCTCTGGAAATATCAGATTGTCACTCATAGGAATTGATCTGACAACTAATAACATTGGGTTAATGTTTAAAGGAGTGTCTGTTTTTGTATAGTCAGCTATTTATTATGCTGACTATATGGTATATCTTCTTATTGGGAGACCAGTCCAGTCCAGTAGTTATTTTAGTTCCATAGATACGCATACAGTTCAAAAGGGCTTCTAAAAGTTCATGGGAAAATTCCAGTATTTTCTAACACTACTTTTCCATGAACCTTTTGAGCCTCCTTGGATTTCTTGGGTATGTCTTTAAGTTCAAGTTATTAAGTTAATTTGTTTTTTAAAGGGGCCACATCTTTGTAACTTTGAAGTAGTCATAATATTAAGGTCAGAAAATTGTTTAATTGTGAAGGATTTTCCCTCAACCATGTTAGAATGCACAGGAAACTTAAAATTTCTGAAGTTTTTAATGAACAAGAGTCAACTGTACCTGAAGTCACCACTTAAACTATTCCTTTAATCCTTGAGCTAAGTGAAATTCTTTGTTTCTCCATCATCTATCTATCTATCTATCTATCTATCTATCTATCTATCTATCTATCTATCTATCTATCTATCTATCTATCTACCTACCTACCTACCTACCTACCT
>NW_022108124.1:9331071-9388999 GCF_000313985.2 Echinops telfairi | reverse complement strand
TCTATCTATCTATCTATCTATCTATCTATCTATCTATCTATCTATCTATCTATCTATCTACCTACCTACCTACCTACCTACCTACCTACCTATCTATCTATCTATCTATCTATCTATCTATCTATCTATCTATCTATCATCTATCAATCATCTATCTATCATCATCTATCTGTCTATCTATCTATCTATCTATCTATCTATCTATCTATCTATCTATCTATCATCTGTCATCTATCATCTAAGAAGCCCTTCTGGTACTGTAATTAAATACTCTGATGCAAAACTAAAGGTTAGCAGTTCTAACCCATCAAACTGTACTGGATCAAGAAGCAGTTGTGTGAACAGAATGAGAGAATACTACCTGGCTCAAAATCAGGAAAGGTGTGTATCAGTGTTGCAGCCTCTCAATTTCTGTGCTGATCACATCATCAGAGAAAAAGAACATGGCATCAGGATAGGAGGAAGGCTTTTTAACAACCTTTGACTTGCAGATGACACATCTTGCTGAACATGAGCAGGATATGCAGCACTTGTTAATGGAGATCAAGGATTACAGAATTGCAGTCTTAGGTTTGGATAACAACTCAGTCGGGGGTGAGGGTGGGGGAGAGGAGCCTCAAACCCCAAGAACTGGACCAAGAGGTAATATCCTGATAAACGGAGAAAAATTGACATTGTCAAGGATTTCAACTTGCTTGGATCCAAATTAAATGCTCATGGAAGCAGCAGTCAAAAGACACATTTCATTGAATAAATAAGTCCCCTTTATAGTGTTGAGAAACAGCTGTATTACTTTTGAAGACTAAGGTGTACTTGGCCCAATCCATGGCATTTTCAGTAATCTCATATGGGTGTGGAAGGTGGGCATTGAATAAGAACGTCTGAAGAAGAATAGATGCGCTTGAATTATTCTGCTGGCAAAGAATATTAAAAGTACCATGGAATGGCAAAAGAACAAACACATCTTGTTCCGGAATAAGTACAGCCAGAAGGAGCCTTAGAGGCAGGACTGGTGAGACATTTTCTCAGCTACTTTGAACATGTTGTGGGGAGAGACCAGTCCCTGGATAATGACATCATGCTTGTTAAAGTATCTTGTACAACTAAGTCAACAGCTTTCCAGAAACTTGAGAAGCTAAAAATGCTGGCAGACAACATACAAGGAGGCTTCAAAAATTCCATGGAAAAAAATGAAAGTAAAAGTTAATTCCATTTTTTCCATGAACTTTCTGAAGCCACAGATTATGGAAGGTCTATTTTTTTTGCAGCAAATTTTTTCTACTTCCTGAAGAGTTTCCCTCTTGAAACCCAGAGAGGCACTTGTAGTCTGCCTTTATAGGATCACTATCCGCCAAAATGGACTCTCTGGACAGAGAATTTGGTTCATATTTTGGACTTGTTTCTATATGTTCTCGCATATTACAGGTGCTGACTGGGCACAGAATGCTCATTAGTCAGATCCACAAATGATTGTCTGAGCTACTTTTCACCGTCCACTGTACATTCTCTTTTTACAGTTCAACCCTGGGTAAATATTGGCTTTTCAACCCATCTTGTGCTGTTTTATCTCAAACCATCTCTTTTCATAAATGTTTTCTTCCCTTCTCTTCATCCATCTCTATCCTAAGATACCTACAGGTTCCCTTTTCCTCTATTGGGCCACTGGAATCTGTCCCTTTGATTTAGAAAACTGCCATCCATAATAATCCTTTTTAGGAAACAAATCATATAACCATAAAACTGGACCTTTGAAGATAGTATAGGCTTTATTATATAGAGATGAAAAACAAGACACTGGAATATGCTTTGATTTGTTCAAAGTTGTCAAAGCTTTAATTAATAATAATTTAAAAACTACTAATGGAAATGTATGTGCGGTCTTATAACTGATACCAAAGAACTAGGCATAGACCGAGAAAAAATGTCTATCTTCATGAGTAGACCTGGAGGGAGAAAGCATCGCTTCTAGTTTAAACCAGATGGGGCTTGGGGTGGGGATTTGGCAGTCTCCTGTAGCAAAGTGTGGAAATGAGAGGAAGAGCAGGAAGCCAATCAGGTAGACATTATGGAGGAGACTAAAGGGCTTAGCCCTGAATGGAAACTCTGAGAGACACGGTAAAACAATGGCTGTTAGTTTCTCTGTGGGAAAGGATCATTTTATTTTAAAAATAATTTTTTATGTCTTTATGGAAATTTGTGATATTTATTAGATCCAATAGAAACCAAGTTATCCTGTGAAATTTCCCTAAAATATTTTAATTACATATATTTGTTTAATCATGGACCAATAATAACCCATTGTGAAATACATTCCATGGCACCGGTGTATAATATGTCTTCGAGTTACCACCATCCCTAACCTCTAGGAAGAGTTTGACAAACCTAGTGTCATAAATAAAATGTACATCCTCAGAACCTAGTGCTTTTTCTAGTTATAGAATTGAGTCATATATTAATGGAAAAAATAAAGTCTTTTTTATATTCAAAATAATATGTTCCTATTATTACATAACCCGTCACAGCTGCTACTCTTTATACCAGGGGTATCTATGATGTACAGGTACAATGTTTCAGGCAATATTAGTGCCCTCAAATTTTAAACTGAAATTTATAAAGTTAGAAACATGGACACAAGGTGGAATACAGTCCGACCAAAACTCCTCTGCACAGCCCTCTTGACTGAAATGTCATTGTGTTGGGAGGAAGCCTGCCTGGACCTACAGCAATGGTTCCCAGAAGTAAAAATATATATGGAAAATAATTTTTAAACCAAACTCAGGATTTTCATAAACAATGTCCCTGTAAGCTTTGGTAACTTGGTCCTGTACAGGTCAAACCCATTTATGAAATTCATGAAGAGTTCCTGCATTTTCATCTGAAACTAAGAACTGATATGAAGAGTAATTTAGTAAATGTTTATATCTGGACATTCGCAAAGTATGTTATAAGTATACCTTGGACAAATAAGTTTAGGTAAAGTGTGGTGTTGGATGCTTTGTAACTGTTTCCCTTTGAAATGGATATTGTGCTGCTCACAAAAGTTTAATACCTATTTTCATATGTCTGAAGACAAAAATGAGGGGCCTGCTGCCCAAAGGAGCACACATCTTTTCCTGTGCTTCTTTGAATGACACTGAATGTGGAAGAGCTCCTAGCCCAAGTGCAGCTTTTCTCTCTGGGTTTATGCTTCATCTGGCGGGAGACAAATTGAACTGTAGTTACACATGTCTGAAGGTAGAGAACGCAGGTTATAATCTCAACATCTTGTTTCTTTTCTGGTTTTGGGCGTCACATATAACTCTTATTGGACATTTTGATCTCTGGCTTATGTCTAAGAATACATGTGAGTTAAGTATTTTTGCTCTTTAGGGGCTCTGTAGTGAAAGAAGATAAATTACTCCTTTAGCAGAGTAACTCAAGCAAAACAATATATGTTAATTGGCTAACATCTTCAGAGTGGAAAACATTTTGAATACATTTTGTATTGTGTGATACATTTTTCAATAGCATTTTCGTTCCACCAAAATTTTAAAAAGTAACTAAAGCATTTATTACCATTTCATATCAAAAGCTACAAAATCTTGTATATTTAGTCTCCAGTTTGTAATTGATACTTTTCAAGACTTGATATATTTTGCCACCTATTGTGTAATGTCCTGACATACATTTATTTTAAACTGAAGTTATTCAATACATTTTAAAACAATTCTAATTGCAACTTTTCCATATACCCAATACAAAAGTTTGGATCTTACAAAAATAATCAGTAATGATCCTTCCACCCAAATTAGAAGGCTCACAACTAATGTTGTGAAGAATTTCCATCTACTTTCTCTCTACCCAACCTGCACGTACAAATGCAGATCAGAGAGGGAGTTGATAGTATGCACTATGTTAAGTACTTTCCACATATTTAACTGTGTCTTTTTCTCTGGTGGTACATCTTTTTGTGGGCATCAAAATCCTCTATTAGGTGGCTCAATTAGTTATCTAATTACCTCCATGTTGCTGAACATTTTTATTGGATATGTTGAACAGCAAAGAACCAAATAATCATTTATGAACTTTGTGTGCTTGTTGGCACTTAGAATGCATCATTGAGTTGGAAGGTATACCTACTTTCACCATCCCTGATGAATAAAGTTAAATTGTTTCCAAGACATATGATTTTATACTGTTTCTGATGGTGTATGAGATGCATACACCATCTGCACATAACGGAAGCAGTTCTAGAAGTTCTTTATTAAACAACTCGAGAAATTGAGTGCTTTCTAATGCCGTGTATTTTTATTTTTATGATATTTGTGCAACCTTATTATTTTGCATTAAATAGGAGAGAGAGTTTATCCTAAATATATATTTCCAGCAGTGATATGTATTGATGATGTATATTTTAATAAGGGACTGGTTTCCATCTTGCACCATGACTCTTCTTTTCCATCGTGCACCACGACTCTAACGCACCAAGAAGAAAATTCATTGCATGCCTTTATTTTTGACATATTTCTAACTTCATCATTCCACTGTGCCTTTTCTTTCACTCCCGCTGTAAGTGGGGCCAATCTTTGATGGAGCAGTGCTCTGCCCTTTGCATCGTGACACCCTACATACGTCTACTGAAAAGCTTCTTGCTGTACTTGGTTTTCATGTTCTCTTTAGACCACTATGTAAATGATGTTTGAAAGCTTCAAGGAAAGTATTAGGTGCCCTTTATAGCTGTTGGAATGCCATCGGTGTACCCAGTAGCACGCACAGTGTAAGCATCCCATGCGTATGTGTTAAGTGAAGGGGTGGAAGAATGAATGTTCAGTAACAGTTATCCCATGCATGTAGTCACATGTGCCTGTCTCTTTCCCAGCCATTGGTTTTACTCCCATTTCCTATCGCATGCATTTCTTAGTTCTCTGGTGAGACAGCTGATTGATTCACTACTGCAGAACCGTAGCCTCTTGATCTTACTTTACATGGGTACGGCGGGGCGGGGTACTCTTCCACAAAAGAGTTTACCTGACAAAGAGTTTTATTTCCACAGACAACTGTGGGGAAAATTTAAAAAAAAAGAAAGATGAACCAATATAGTGAACGCATGGGTGAAGATATGTTCCGATCTCTGCTTTCCGAATCGAACTGGATAGTGTCTTCATTTCTATAGCTCTGCCCATCAAAGGCTCGCAAATATCGTAATGCCTATCATTGTCAATTTGTTGAAAATTGCTTCCGTTAAGCTGGTTCTCCTTTTGATGAAGTTTAGTGACTTCGTTTATTATTTTAAATGACTCAATAAACTTGGACAGTTAAGAAGGTTATGCTTCTAACCATACCATTGGCATCGAGTCTGTTTCAGTTCCTAGCAGCTCTATAGAACAGAGGAGGTCTGTCTTCCCCATAGGGACTACAGGACTATACATTTGTATGTTAGCTAATGGCCCTAGCACTCTCCTGGGCAGTCCTTGGTGGGTACTGACTGCTGGCTTTTTAGTTAGCAGCCAGTTTCTTAACCATCACACTACCAGTCCACTTTATAGTAAGCTTATTTAATTTTGAATAAGCTTAATGTCTTCATGTATTATTTTAAATGGCTCATTATCTTTGGGAGTTTAAAAAGCTTATACCTCTAAGGGGCCACAACTGTAAACCTAGTGCTAGCCTAAGGAATGAAGCTAGTTCCCAATTTAGTTTCAGAACTATGAGGATCGATGTCTTATGAACACAATAGGATGTAAGCCTTCTCACTGTATTCACTAATTTGATTTGATCACTCATGTAATCTCACTTTGTCTCCATGTGAAAAATTAGGAATACCATACAATGAGTAACTACTAATGAAATACAGAATACAAGGTTCACTTTTTCATTTCATGAATTATACCAGGAGATTGAAAGCAAACTCACCATTTCAAACGGTGTGTATTTAAAATGTATTTCTCAAAAAATACATTTTTAGATGTTTCATGAGTATGCTCAGAATCATTTTGAAACACTAGACTTATGTCTGGTGGCACTTTCTCAGAGAGAAGGTCCATAAAGCTAGCTTTAACCTTGACTCACCTGAAAGGCTTCACCCAATCTGACTTCTTTCATTGCCTTAATGCCTTCCAAAGTGCCTCCTAGTCTCCTTTGTCTTTACCCTAATTCAGACTCTTAGCATGTCTTATCTAACTTGCAAATGAGAACCTCTTTCTTTGAAACCTATTTCTATATAGTTTATTTCTAGAATATGAACTGGTGCATGGCTTTCAAAGGTGACCAATTCCTAATCACGTCACCCACTATACTGTCATCAAGTTGACCAAAATTGAGAGCCATCTCATAGGACTATCCCTTTGGGTTTCCAAAGTTGTCAATCTCTCATGGAAGGAGGAGAAAGCCTTATTTTTCTCCAACTGGATGATGAGTGGTTTCCAACTGCTGATCATGTGACTAGCAACCCAACGCTTGAACCACGAGACAACCTGGCTTCTTTCCGTGAGACAACCTGGCTTCTTTCCATACTACTGAGCAGGTCTTTGAAACCAAATTCCTCACCAACTCTTTGCACCCAGAATTCCAACATTTTGCCTTTGACTATATTTGCTTCAAATGCTCTTTTCCATGATCTTTCCAAGGTTAACCTCTACTGTTGCTTTAAAACAACATCTATCCTGATGTCACCTTCCCCAGGTAAAACTTAATCAAAACTCTGTCATTTCCAGTAAGAGTTAAGTAAATGCCTATGTTCCCATAATACTCCATCCCCACCCCCCCTCCTGTAAAACAATATCTGAATTGCTTCTTCTTTGTAGAAGTGCCTCTTGAATGTAAGCTCCTTGAGGGTTGGAGCTGAACAGAACAGTGATGCAAAGCATATCATGATATATATATATATATATATATATACTATGATATGCTTTATAAGACTTGTGTTCTCTCCTCAGTAACTAAAGTATGCCACAACCATGTATTGATTCTCCACAACTTTCTCAAGTAATACTTTTCCGTATGGCAATATTAAAACTCCTAAATTTTTCTTTTTCTAATATTATGATAATCATTCAGCATCTCACTATTATCACAAAGTTATTTAACTTTTCAGGTTGAGGTTGTAAATACCATAAGAATAAAACATTTTAAGATTTACAAGTAAATCTGAATCATGTCAGACATTACCTCATTGTTACTATGCTATTTCTCTAACAAACAGAACGCCACTTAGCTTTTTCCACTTCTTTAAATAACCATATTCTTTCAAGTTTGTTCTCTTAATTTTTTGTATGCCTCTTACCATCTGTTGTGTGTCTCTTTCTTACTTAGGTATTGTTACTTTTCCTAGCTAGATAACTATTCAATTTAAAGTTCTTATTAAAAAACAAGCAAAACTCAAAACTCTTGCTGAAGGGAAAGGAGAAAAGAAACCGCAGAAGAGGCAGGGAGATAAGCAGAAAGACGCATCAATCTGCTCTTCCGCAGAAAGGATACACTTTCCTGGGTCAGGATATTTCTTCAGTCTTACATTCACTTGTATCCTATGCGGTATTTGATATGTTCTAAGGGCATCCGACACCCGGCCTCATTTAATCCTCACGAGAGTCCTGTCATCTTCTGAAACATTTGATGAGAGAGCTGAGGGAGAGCGTACTGACAGCTTTCCCCGTTGGTCAGAGTTGGGGGCCGGAGAGCTCCCTTGGTGGACTGGGCTTGTTCGTATCGGGCTTCCTTTCCAGAAGGTGATGGTGGCCTCCAGCTAAGGCAAGCACCTTTCTTTCCCCTTCAGAAAGGAGAGCTCCAGGCTAGGTTCCAACAGTTGCTCCTTAAAATTCCCCCCTTACTTTAAGGACATGCTTCTCAGTAGAGGGCAATGGGCATGTTGTGCAGTGGAGGGGTAGGTGTTCAGGAGTGTCTGATATGTGAATAAGGAAAAATTGTCCCAGGTAACATGTATTCAAGCAAAAGTCGTTTTTGCATGTTGGGCTTTCTGAACTAAGGAGCAGTAGGGAGAATGATCATTTATGGATGATGTCAGAAGTCACTGACCAAAGAGAAGGGAGATTGTCCAATTGCCACCTTTCCTTGCTGAAGCCTTCTACCCTTTCCATTGTGTTTAGATATAGAGAAACCTAGCTCCATCATATTTTTTGAATATCGAGTTAGCATGATGATCATTATTTCTATATAAGAAATATATCATTTTTATTATTTCTACATGAGAAATAATAACAATTAAAAAATTATACAAAGTTACTATATATGTTTATTTGTATTCAAATATATTTATCTCGCTAAATAGAGGTAGATATTCCTCACTTATTGACTACCTTCTTATCCGGTGTTTTACATTTATGACCTCAGTGAAAAATGAAATCACTTTAAAGTTAATGAAAGACTTATGAGTTTTGAGTGAGTTTGTGTTAGTCTGAGTAAATTAAAGAAACAAATCCACAGAAACTCATATGTATAAGAGAGAGTTTTATATAAAGGGTAAGTGCACATCAAGAAAATATCCCAACCCATAAGTCCAGAGTCCGTAAGTCCAGAGGAAAGCTGAATCAGTGAATGTGTAAGCATCTCAGCGCTGGCAGGGGTCTCCACACGGCTGCTCCAGCACCCAGGGCTGCACTGGGGTAAGTCCATGGGGTTTCTCCTCAGGGATGTCTTGCAGGAAGTGAACCTTGCCTGCTGAAGCAGGGAACTGGCACCCTGATCCGACCATCACAAAGCAAGAGACCCAAGAACTAGAAAGGCGAGGCTCACTGAGCCATTTATCTCTCTGCCCTTCAATTAACCCCACATGTGTTTATCAGCCAGGTTGGCAAAATAAACTTTAACTCTCTCAGATTTCTACCCTCCTGAACTTTGATTCCTCATCTCCTGCCCTTCTCCTTAGACTCAAATAATGTTAAACAAGATAAAGCGAAAAAGCTAGATTCAGGGCCTCCAGCCAGTAACCTACGTGAATACTCTACTGACCACAAGCCTGGACTGTGTGCCTTCTGAGCTGCTCTGCAGCTTTAACTTGCAAGCCCATGAGAAGGTGGCAGAGGGCTGAAGGTGACAGAAAGCTGCAGACCAGACAGGTGGGGATCGTTTCATAACAGCCCAAAGGTATGCCATTTGCATGCTTGGATGTACTGAATCGAGTGGGTAATGGTGCTGGGGGGTGCACATTACTGTGGAAGCAAGAACTCTGTGGGTTGGGGTAGAATATGTCCTTTCCCAGTTGTACATTGTGACCCAAATCAACTCTGCCTCTAGCTTGAAATAGCACAAGTCAAACTGCCGGCCCAAAGTCAAGGTATGGAGATGACTGAGCTGGACGCAGTGACTGTAGGTCAGGGAGCCACCTCACAGGACAGCTTCCAAAATGAGTCCTGCAGTCTGATGAGCCACATAGTCCCTGACATTTTAAATGATGCCACAAATTGGACCTTTGTAATGCAATCATTTCATAACCACTCCTTCCTTATGGACTATCTCAAACCTCATATTTTACTTATTGTATATGGCTATGGTAAAAAAATATATCCCGTTATTTTGCGTATTAATGATGAGAAGCTCATAGAGCGAAGTGGGGTAGGGGCTACAGTGGGACTATTGGGAACAGGATGCTGCCCTCCAGGTCCTGGGTACTCAGAGCTTGCTGAGGATGGGGCAGTAGCAGCCACCGCCCTAAAGGTGTACCATCCTTTGAACTGAGGAGGAAGCAGGACATGGGTCCTGGCCCATACTCCTTAGACAAGTGGGGCAGTGGGAAAGTAGGATGTTCTGCCCTGCTGGTGCCAAGTTGGTCTTTCTCAGAGGCACTAGCAAGTCCCTTCCAAGGAGTTTGTCAGTGACAGAGAAAACACACACACACACACACACACACACACACACACACACACACAGCAAAGAGCTAAGCAAAAGTTTATTTAAGCATAGGTAGATATGCTCCAAGAGCAAAGTGAGTCCCCGTTGCCAGGTGAAAAGGACCCAGGCTAGGGAAATGTTTCTTATTTTCAAAGGCTCAAAGGAGAGGGCTTGTGATTGTAGCTGTGCAGATGGCCGTGGGACTTCCTAATTAGCTCAATCGCTCTAGCCTTGGGTCTCCTGCACGTTTTCTTTCACGGTCAATGTCAGGATGTTGACCATCATTCCCTGACCAGGTAGAAGGCCTGGTTCAGCATGGACTGGGCCAAGGTCAGATGGAACCGTGAAGTAAGGCACTAGTCTTCGGAACCTAACCAGGCTGGTAAAGAAAGAGTCATGCTTTTCATGAGAGTTTAGAGAGCTAGTTAGAGCAACCCTCTGTATAGGTATGTGTCTGTGCTTGGACGTATCTGTGTGTAAAGCATACCCACACACACAAACATGCTTGTGGGAAATTTCCAATTTTTTATTCCATTTTCCACACACATTTTGAAGCTCCCTAGCACATAGCTTGATATGCATGCACCCACACAAATCCATACTTACGCACACCGACATCCAGAGGCTCTTAGAGGAAATACTCCCCCAAGAAATATAAGAGGAGCTATTAGAAAAAGGATATGCTGTGAATACATTACTGGATGTGGGTTCTTGTCGAGGTATGCAAGAGGGGATGGCAAAACATGCACACAAAAATGCATAGGACTGGATTGAACTCAATACTTGGGCCAATTGTCATGTAGAGATGCGAGCTAAATCTGTTCTGGGTACAGTATCTCTCACGGATTCTATGACAGAAATGTCTTCCCTAGTTTTTTGAATGCTGTTGGGCTCTTGTCCTTCTTACGCATTGTTTTTTTCTGTATGCTATTATGTTTTTGACCTTCACCATAGCGTGCTTTTGTTTGTTATGGCTTCTGATGGGTCTCCCAGTTGTGAAGCACAGGAGGAGTGGATGCATAATGATGATCACCAGTACAAGTGGGTACACAGATTTCAGGGGTGTGGGTGGATGGTAGGGAAGGGAAGGGGATCTCAGGAGTAAAGAACGAAGATGGGAGGGAGGAGGGAGAACTAGAACGGATTGTGATTGCAAACTCATATTAACAGTGATTTAACAATGGTGGGGTGGAGGGATCTGGGAGGGGATGCTCTAAAATCGAAGTGAGGGTGATTGTACAATTCTCTTTTATATGAATGAATGGCTGAACTATTGAATTATATAATTACTTGCCCATAAAACTGTTGAAAAAAATCATCATAATAAAAAATAAAATAAGTGAAAATAATGCATAGGAATATATATGAGAAGATCCACTGCCATTGAGTTGATTGCTACTCAGAGCGATCATTCATAGGGTTCCCAAGGCTTCCTAAAATTGTACAGGTGCAGACACGTTCATCTCTCCTGAGCAATGGCTGCTGGATTTGAACTGCTGACTTTGGGTTAACAGTTCACTGCTTACCTATCAGTAGGGTTTAGGTATCTGAAAGGAGGTGGGACAATTAAGAAGATGACATGAGAAAGAAAGAGAATGAAATTTTATGAGAAAGACTGAAGAGATAAGGAAACAATGAGGAAAATAGCTCAAGGCTATAGAAACTAGGAAAATATAGAGAAGAAAAAAATTTAATACAATTATCAGGAACAAAGAGACAAGTTCAGAGAGAATGGAATAATTCTAGAGAGGCATTTATTTAAACTACTGCTTCTGAGAATACAAACAAAACTTTTTTTAAGATAATGTGTATTGAATGAATGGTTAAGTGACTAACCTAAGGTAAGGGTATATAACTAATCCTTTGAACTGTGACCTTGAGTTGTTTTGTTTTTATCTTTTATTCTTCTAAGAAAAAATATTAAAGTCAATGCTACATTTATCATATTACAAATATGCCATCATTTCCAAAGAATTAATTAATATAGGATTTGCAGAGTTCCTTACTTTTGCAGAACTACACAGCAAAACCCTCCCACATCAGGCTTTTAGGATTAAACATTCATAAAGCAAAACGGCTTGTTTGTATATTTTGCTCAGCAATTCAGGTGATTGCACACTAAAGTACATTGTTACTAGGGGGCATCTTTGTGTTTAATTTTAATTCCTCAACATCTGCATCTTCTAAGTTGCTTCTTTACATATTTCCTTTCTCCTATTTTCCCTTGCTTGATTATTCCTGCATTTAATGCTTCAGTGATGGGAGTTGGAGGCATTTTAAGCAGAGTGAAACTTATTAAATCTTCTCTTTATCTAATGTTTAGATTTAAGAGTTTAAATTTCTCTGAATGGGGTTTCATTCTAAAGGGACCCAAGCTTGAATTCACTGACAAAAGAGTGGTGCGGTGCCCTTGATTTGATGTTGGAAAGGAGAGACTTGTTTCCAGAGGAAAAGTAAATGAACGGGCAACGGAATTTCTATTTGAAATCACAGAATCAATGGATTGAAGAGAAGATTTACTTAAGACAATAGAAACAGAACAAGGACACAGACACTCTTTTTGGAAAGAAATAGAAAGTGCTTTAAAATCTGAACAAAGAGGTAGGATGTACAACAGGGTACATATCTCTTGAGAAATAAAATGTCAACTGCCTCTTTTGTTTGTTCCTGGTTCTCCATCTGGCTGTCCTTAAGGATGCCTAGGACGCACCCCATTCCTGTTCTCTAGTAAACCGAAGCCCTTGATTTTACCCATAAGTATTCCCCTCTTCCCCAACCTGCTCAATGCTCTTGCTCTTCGCCTGTTTGTATTTTGTAGTTTTGTGTTACTAATTTGACGGTGTTAATTCACGGTACATTTACACAATCACGTCTTCTGTCTAAACCTTCCTTGTTCTGCTGGTCCCTCTGGCATTGGATCTGCTGGATTGAATTGAAGGGTTGTGATAAAGGACCATGCACCATAGTCTGTCTGGATTTTTCTGCTCTGTAGAACCTATTTGTGTGTGTGCCATGTTTTGTCCTCTCATTCAAAGTCTTCTAGAAAGGCTTTTTGTTTCCTATCCCTTTGGTGGCCATCATTAACCCTGTCACTTGACACTAGCTGGTCAGTCAGCATGTACTTTGTGAATGAGTCCACTTTGAAGACGGGTGGCAAAGGACTTTATGGCTCACCTGAAATGCAGATGAATGTGATGATTTTGTGTCCTGTCTTAAAAATGACACGTCATATTGTGTTCTCCCCAGCAGCTGCATTTTTTTCTACTAGATTCAGGAACCACCAGAGTTTGGAAAGTTAAAACTCAATGTAAACACATAAGAAAGAAATAATGTGGAAAATGGGGCATGCCTTAAGGCTAGAAGATGTTTCATCTTTCATATTATTTGATGAATAATTATGTAGCATCTCTACCTTTATAATAAACTCTAAGTCTTTGAGAAATTAGAAGAGTCAGTTCAGGTAGGCACTAAACTGCCAAGTTTGCATTTTGATATACTTTGGCATCTCAATTATGGGACACTGGAAATATTTTTAATTTTTGGCTCTATCTGTTACTCTTTTCCATAACTACCGAACCCTATTTTATTCTGACATCAAAAGGAAAGACTTGTTTTCCTGAATATTCGATATCCTTTCTCCACTTTTACCGAACCTTAAATTGAAGGTGTAGTAGAGAAAGGAACATCAAAGAAAACATGCCTCCTGTTCCCAGATCAACTACAATTGGCCAAATAAAATATTTTCTGAATTTTCAAGATAGTATACATAGGTTTTCTGAATATATTCATTAACTCTGAAAGATATTGCTGAAGGCAAAGGCAGCAAAAATCATTTAGTTCAATGCAGATATTAAAAATAATGCTATATGCCTTCTATCCAATTATAGCAAACTAGTCAAGGGAAAGTTTATTTCTTTACAGAGCAGAACAGAATTAGTACACAGTTGAATTAGAGTTCTAACAGACATACTTGAAAAAGAAACATTTTGCTTTTGAAATGGGTTACTTTTTAAATATCTATAGTCAGTGTGCCATTTAAGTATTTAGTACTAGCAGTGTTTTGAAACTTTAATAAGTTCAGAAAATTAACTATAGAAACACTGAGCAGAGATTTATACATATCATCATATTATATGATCAACAAACGATTAAGCACATGAAATATATTTTAAGAAATAAAATCTACTGCTAATTTAAAGTGATATGTTACTGACATACTATTTATTTTATATATACACATATATAGTGAATATCCATGAATAGAACAATGTTCTAATAAATGATAGTGATGAATATTCATGTCAAAGGACCCAGGCAATCATTTTCCTTTTATTTAAAGGCTTTGAGTCCATATAAATATTACCACTGTGGATGGCTTTCTTACTGCTTAAATTAATTTGTTGATTTTAGCTCAACCAGTAATACATCACAGTATTAAGGAAAAGTAAATAATATAAATTTTCCCCTCCAAAAAGTCAGCACCTTTTAAGTAATATTTTCTTCTGACTAGAAATGAATGCTAAAATTGTAAATCATCCATAATAGATAAAATGATTACTGAGCGTAACCTATGGGAGGTAGCAAAAACTTAATTTAGAAGATCAAAGCCTGAAATAACCTTATTAGTGAATAAAAGTGATAACATTATTTATCACATCTTAAAAATAATCACAGAACCAACCAAGAGGATAACCAAACAACAACAACAACAACAACAAAAAACCACACACAACAAAGTAAACTTGTGGAAATTAAGGAAATAACTAAATGCAAACACAAGCTCTTTGAAAAACAACATGTTAGATTTAATTCTCTTACAAGTTCAAATCCGGGAATGGAGAAAGCACAAATACAATGGACATTAGCAACGCGGAATGAGATTGAATCACAGACACAAAAGAGATCTAAAAACAAATTGTTTTAGAATACGACATAAAATTAAGGTAACAAATCTAACTTTTACACTTTAAATTTATGCAACATCATCCTCAAGGAACCCAAATATTTTTCCTTGTCAATGGTCTTTGGATTTAGGGAACAAAAAGAAGTCTGAAAGGGCAAGGTCAGTACTGTATAGTGAATGGGGTCTAGTTTCCCAATGAAATTCTCCTTGGGCAGCTCTGTGGTCAAGGAATGACCAGGTTTATCATGAATTGGGAGGTGGGGGGGATCATAGGTACAAATGTCCTACCTTTTCTACATACCAATGCAATTTTTATTTTCATAAAACTTACAAATAAACCTCTAGGAATATCCTGTGGCCTTTGAGCAAATCTAACAATGTTGCTTCTTGTTGTTATTATGTGCTAATGAGTCAGTTCTGACTCCCAGTGACTGTACAACCGGAAGGAAATATTGCTCATTCATGCCACATTCTTACTTCATTAGGTTTGAGACCATTATTCCAGACACTGTCAGTCCATCTTGTCCAGGGCATCCTTGTTGTCCCTGCCCCTCTACTTTACCAAGCATAAGGTCCTTTTCCAGCCACTGGTCTTTCCTGATAGCATGTCCAAAGTACCTGAGAAACAGCACCATGCTCTAGTGCCCGGAGCATTCTAAGCTTTTGAAAAACATGTACTTCTAAGACAAATTTGTTTTTCTTGGAATCACTATTCAACATCATCATCTATGGATTATATGTTACCTTTTGAAATTGTTGAACATAGACCCGTTCATTTTAGTACAGTGATTATGTATATTCCTTCTAATTTATTTTGAGGCTTACTGCATTGCTCAATAATTTGCCAACAGAATCCTTCATTACTGTAATCAAGGCTTGGGCTTTTCAGTTTTTCACCTTAAGAAATGTTGAAAGTGGTCTTTGTGTTGGGTTTTCTAAATCTGGGTCTTCGCACATTTCATCAGAACACATTGCCTTTCCACGCTACCCTTTGGAATCTTCTGTTCAGCTCGTGTACTTCATTATTTATTCCATTTACCTTAACTGCACTATGTTCAAGGCTAGACTTAAGAGCATCTCGTGACGTCCATTTTGTTGTTTTCTTTCTTGTCTTCTGTTCTCATCCGAGTTCATCTGATCTTCTGTCATTCATGCAAACTATGGTAAATGTGTTCTTTAAATGACCTCTCAATGAAGGTAAGATTTACTCAAGCTTATACCTCCTCTCTAATAGGCTTTTCTTCAGTTTCAACATGAGCTTGCATATGACCCATTGCTAGTCTGTTCTGTAGTCAACCCCTGGCTTTGTTATTTCTTCTTCTTCTTTTTACATTATCCTATGTGTTTTATGTTTGTACTTGTTTTTCACTTAAAATTATTATTAATTGGGAGTTAATACATTTATCATCCCATAGTTCAATTACATCAAGCCTAATTATACAATTGCTACTACAATTAGTTTCTACACATTTTTTTCTTCCTGGACTCCTTGACGTCATCTCCCTTTCCCTCCTCCCCTACTTATCCCCCATATCCTAACCCCCTTATTCCACTTGCTTTCCATATAGATTCATCAATCCTGGGTTTCTTGTACCAAAACACATAAAATCATATAGCACAACTTCATGAGGGAGACCTCCAACGACATAACAACTCTGAGATACATCCTAAGGTGAACAAACAAAAACAAAGCAAAAATACAGAAAATGCTGAAAACCACATCAGGTCCAGTATGCATCAGAGTGGGAATCAACTGACAGTGTTAACTGTCAGATTAATGCCTTTGATTTTCTATATTCACCTCTCCAATGCACTGGTTAGTAACCACTTTCCTCCCATCCCTCGATTGTGGATAGAGCGAATTCACTGGAAGCATATTTCCTATATAGTTCCCACAATTGAATCTTGGGCTTCTACTGTCTTGCAAATTTCTACTAGTCTATCTCCAATATTGTTTTTATCACCAAGGCCATATTTCCTAGCTACCTATCTTTTTGTTTCCAAATATCATTCTAAATGCCAGTGTTTATCAATATATCTTGTGTTTTATTGATTTCATATTGTAGAAATTGGCGAGAATCTTCAATTTCTCCATCTTCGACATTAGTGGTTGGTGCATACATTTGAATAACTGTATTGACATATTTTCCTTGGATTATCTGGATTTTATCCCATTACTGGCCATGTCAGACATCACAATAGATCTTGAAGTTTTCTCTTTGATGATGAATGTGACACTATCCTTCTTCAGTTTGTCATTCCCCAAAAGTAGATCACATGAATGTAAGATTGACATGGCCAGTATCTTTCCATTTCTACTCACTAAGGCATAGGATTTTTATTTTTATGTGTTACATAACTTTTGGGGGACAACGTCCAATATTCTCAGATTCATATATGTACATTGCAAGGAAGATTAATTGATGTTTGCAACTTTGTCTTCTCATTTTGAATTGTACAAAATCAGTACATGATGGTCTTGAAAGCTTTGCTTTATTTGATTCTACACTGAAGAGGCAGCTCTTCATTAGTTGTGTTTTAAGTGCCTTCCAATCTGAGACACTAATCATACAATATTCTGCTGCTCTTCATAAGAGTGCCATTGGTAATTTTTCAGAAGTGAGTTGCCTTTTTCTTCCAAGTCTTAGTGTGGAAGATTTGTTCAAACCTGTCCAAAATGATGGCATCTGAAATACTGGTGCCATAGTTTGCTTTCAGCATCATGGCAACATGTAGGCCATAGGTCAAACTGACATTAGTGGGAGATAAGTGACTAGCATGTGTGTGTTCACTAGTATGTCAATAATAAGTTCTAATGTCATGTTAGATGACATTTCCTCTTCCACAACAGCTTTTTTGAACCATTAAATCTGAACCTTCTTAAAATTCTAACCAGGGCATAAAGGTTAAAATATAAAACTTTGAAATTGAGCAATTTATTTTAGCAAAACTTGGGTGAGAAGGTAGAAGTGCTTCGATCTAAAATGATGCACATTTTTCTTTAATATATGGAAAATGTCCTTGGAGAAGCACCGCGTAAAGCAGGGTGCTTCACAGTTGTTATTCTGTTTTATACACATGTTCAAAAAGGCTGTCGGGAAAGAGGAACTTGAAATATGGACAGACTTTGACTTGTGCAAGTGTGTGTATCCAGGTGGAAGTAAGGAATCACTTAACAGTAGTCTTACAGCAATCAATTAGATTAGAAATACTAGTGGGGAGAAGGCAGTGACCAGATTTAGAAACTTCAAAACAGCTTGTTTTTTGTGCTGGACTGACTATAAAGAAAGGTATAAGTAGTTTAGCTAGAAAGTAGTCTAAGCAGAATGTCTACTTACTTTCATTTCTTGAAGTTTTTTCCTGAACAAAGGCATCACAGAAGTCAGGTCATAATTCAGTTAAGATGTAGCAATATCTTTTAATCAACTGGTAAGTCTTCATAAGAAGTTAATTGATATATCCTAAGAAAATTGGTATCCACAACGATTGAAAGTATAGAGACCTGCTGGTGGCACAAATCTGCTCTTCTCCTTGGTGAAAATACTCTGGGTAATTAACTAATGCTTTACATAATGAAGTATGAATGGGAGACACACCATGATAAAATGTATAGTAGATGAGAACAACATCGTCACCACACTGTCTTATTACACGTTATCATATTTAATCCTCACATATAGCCATAGAAACCTGACAATGTATGTACAATTATTTTCTCTGTTTTCCATGGAGATGATAAGGCTTAAAAGTCTTAATCATGGTCTCAAGATTATCCAGTTGTGATAGAGATTTGACCAAATTTGATCTTCAGAACCATATATAGTTTTATTTCTGCCACTCCCTTGTAGAATTGCCTTTTACCTCCACACCTATGGATGGTAAAGGTGAACTCTTATGGCAAGGAATTAGAATGCATGAATCTATGAAACAAACAAACCAACAAACACAAAGTAGCAAATGTTGCTGGGGTGGTAGAGGGACTTTTGGGACGGGAAGTGCACCATCCACTGTAGAACTACAAGGGTGGCTCCTAGAAATGCCACAGGCCTCAGCAGCCCTAACCCCGGGTGTATGCCCAGAGGAAGAGAAAGTAGGAACACAGACAGAAACGTGGACACCAATGTTGCATGGTAGCCAAAATGTGAAAACAATCACAATGTTCCTGGCAGAGTAATAGATTTAAAAATTATGGTCTCTCCCTCATGACCATCTATTCAATTCTGACCCATCGCGACTTTATGGGACAGAATCTAGAACTGTCTTTCCGAATGTCCTCGATGTAACGGTTGATGGTAGTACAAACCCCCCCTCCCCCACCCCACGAAGCGGCTGGTGGTTTCAAACTGCGGACCTTGAAGGTTGCAGCCAAGCAAGTGGGTGAATCTTGAAATAAGCTTGTAACAGAAGGAAAAATACTGTTTGATCCCACTTATACAAAATATGCAACTAGGTAGAAGTCAACAATGATTACAGGATACTCAAGGCTGGAGGATGGAGAGTGGGAAGGCAGGGTCCGTTGGGAGGTGTGGTGTGTGTTAGGGGTGGTGGAATGTTTTGGATGAGGTTAGCACCACATGAGAAAGATCACTGAGGTCCTTCAGGTGGAAAGATGGAAATCGTGCTGGTGGTGCTTTGTGGTGTATATTTTTAGCGCAATATAAAAAGAGAGTGGAAGAAGGAATGTAGGTAAATTGAAGTGGTTTGCTCCATTATGCCTTTATGACATAATGGGAAAATTTGAAAAGTAGAAATACATGATTATAGTTAATAAGAAACATCATAATTAATAAGAAATAGCCAATATGCGTCTTTGATGTAAATAGCAGACAATCATTTTTTAAAGTCAAGACACTTTGAGTAAAAGCAATTGGACATTGCTCTTTATGTTTAGAGGCAGTGAGTTATTTAATTCTATCCAAAGTCTCTAACTTCCTCCAAATGACCTCTTCCTTTGCAAGGTCTGGTCAGAGGGTGGGGAAGATTTTGATAGGATTGACCTGTGAGTAGTTACAAACAGGATTCACTAGTCTGTCAACCCACTCCAGACAAAATGAGCCCTCTGAGAAGCAGGAGGTGGGGTTTCACTATGAGCAAAAGCCAGGAGGGGAACGAGTCCTCTGGACCCTGAGATCCCTGCACAGCGAACCTTCTGGATCCAGAAGACAGCTGTGACATCAGAGGATGTGCAGCAACAGCAAAACCTGGAGCCAGAGCAAAAAAAAAAAAGAGTGGTGGACTTCCCAGCTCCCAGAACAAGTAAGGCTGAGGGTTATTGAGCAGGAGGCTAGCTTGTGAAGTGAGTGCCTCCGGGCACTTAATTCAGGGAGCTGGATTTGCTGGCATCCCCAGGAACTGAAACTTACTGCCTTCAGGTTGAGGTTCACAGTGGTATAGTATGCCATTTGGGGGTTTATTAGGATCTCTGAAAGAACATTGTACCATGTCCTGATAAACAACTGTTTATCTCACTTGCATTAAAATGGGTTCACTTCAAAAAAATAAAATAAAATAATAAAACGGGTTCACTTCCTTTAAACCTTCAATCATGAATCTTCTCTGTGAATTCTGTGTAGCCATTGAAAGGGATATGAGGACTTACATATAAAATAGAAAATACTATTCAAGATGACACAATGTACAGAAACAAGTTGTAATAAAATTGCATCCAACTGCATGTGAGTAGAATCGTGCTACAAGTGATATCTAGTGGATGGTTTTTTGGGGGATGCAGGGTGAGAATCAGATTGCCAGGCTTTTCTTCTCAGGCACATCTGGATAGATTTGAACCTCCACTCGTACAGTTAGCAGCTGGCTGACTGAAGTTGGTCACCACCCAGGCAGTCCCTTATGTTTATTATTATGTTTCTTAATGGCATGTATCTGATGGCATTTTAGCCAAATAAATCAATGCAATGGATTACAATTTGCATAAAAATCATAGCACATTAGACACACCTCTTTGAAAACTACTGATTATCATTGTGTTGGCCTTTTGGGAGACCAGGAAATTACATCTTTCAGATGAAACCTTCATTTAGCCGAGGATAGCTTTCTACCACTTATTTATCTTGGAGGACTGTAAGCTTTTGGATTAATTGCAAGTTCTATACAAATGCCAGTTATTGATTCCATTTTGATGGATCTATTCATGTACTGACAGAGCTGTAGGTGTGTTGAAGTAATGTGTATCATCAGTCTTCTTAGACTGACCCCATACAAGTAAAAATTAAATGTCATAAGAAAACTCTCCTGCACTGTTTTCTGTGGGGTTTCCCAGCTGTGAAGCACAGGAGGAATGGATGGAAGATGATGATAACTGTTACAAGGTGTAGAGAATGCGGGGCTTGGGGGTGGGCGATAGGGAGGGAAAGAGGTTTGTGGGAGGGACTATTGAGGGCAGGAGGGGAGAGGGAGCACTAGAACCCATAGTGATTGCACAACTCAGTTTGAAGGCAATGTGACCGTGCGGGGAGGGGAGGGGGATTAAAATAGTTGTGGTGGTGATTGTACAACTCCCCTTGATGTAATTGAACTGTTCAATTGTATGACATATGAATTATATGCCAATAAAATTGTTGGCAGAAAAAAATAAAACTTATGTTCCCCTTATGGAATTCATAAGAGACATAAGCAAACATATTCTGTTAGATAAACCATGAATTTGGTAGAAATATTAATATTATAATATTTAAGCTAATTTTATTCGTTTTTACTACACAAACAACTCCAAATGTCATAGATATACCGTTGATTGTAATTACTCCTAATTGCTGCAAACCTAACTACGAAGACCAGTAATTCAGTAGCATAGAAAATATTGTTATCTGCTAGTTTGGCTTCTTATATGTAAAGGGTTGGGTTTTGTTGGGGTGATCACTTCTGAGCACATAAATATGCAATGTAGTTCTGTTATTCGGTGATGTTTAATTGATTGGGTAGCATAAACATCACACTCAGCTGTTAATGGAACGGTGGGAAGCTTGAATCTGCCCAGAGGCACCTCAGGAAAAAGGCCAGGCGATTGGCTGGCAAAAATATCAGTCAGTAGGAAAGCCTTTGGGAGCACCGTTCTCGGAAACACAGGGAGTTGTCATACATGGAAATCGACCAGGTCAACTGTCTTTAGTTTCAACGAAGTCCTTACATTATAACAACCCTTTAGACACAACACCCACTGTGTCCCTGTATATGATCTCATTTAGTGATGTCCTGGTGCTGCGATTCTCTTCTCCCCATATCTGTAGTCACTGGATATCTCTGTTTGGTCCGTGATTACCACATGGTGTAAAGATGCACACCAAAGCTGTAACCTGCACAGGAGCCATAGTACCTGCTCTGACCACCAGACGATAATTGACTGACTACCAGAATGCCTGCAACTGCATCGACCCAATTTCTCATGACCTGCCTCTGAGTGCCTCTTTGCCCACCTGGATAGCTGCTTTGAGAGTCATGAGCTCAAGGATTCTCCAAGGAATGCCGCTGAATTCACTGTTGTGAGCTATTTTACGGGATCCCTTGCTTCACTCTAGCAGATGGTTTGTTTTTCTCTAGATCCCCAATTCATCAATCAACTTTTGACTTTTTGCCATGCAGGCTAGACTATACTCTTTGCCTGGAAAAATGTTCAAGCAATCTATCAATTCAGGGGCCTGACTCTTTTTATAATTAAAATAATTCTTCTGAATAAGGCATGAAGTAAAACTAAAATGAAGATTGGTCTAGTCAGACAGATGGGCTGTGTGCTAATAAACATATTCCTGGAGAAAAATGTAGGACCAAATGGAATTATCTCTAAATAGAATGATTTCTTTTCTATTAATTTCTATGACATGATGACATGCCAGGAGATCTTAATGGATGAATAAGTTTAGTGCCAATTTGTAATCATCCTTTCCAAAGATAACCTAAATGCATTTTCCAGCCTGCCAATAATCTGTCACAAGTATACTGCCTGGCCTCTTATTTGACTTGTAAAATTCTCTTTTGACTTTTAGTATGACAAGAAATAATATAAATGAAGTCATAAGGAAATAAAAAACCATGACCAATTATGAATATTATGCATTCTGATTCTCCATTCTCCCAGCTCTTCACATAGACTAATACCATGAATATAAATATAAAAGTAAACTTTGCTTTGGGTGGTTTTATTTTTAGCATAATTGTTGGTTCCACTCACTTTTAGGCAATACATTGAATTGCCTCAGGCTTAATGAGGCCTCAAAGGAGTATACAAATATTCTTTATTTATAGATGCAAATAGTTTCACTATAGTCATGAAAAAGTAGGTGATTCTTCACACTTGCTACCTTTCGAAAGAGTGTGTAGGTGTTCCCAGGTTACTAACAAGATCGGTTCCTGTGTATTTCAGGACGTGTAGGAAAGTCACCCCAGCTCGACATGGTTGTTACTTAGGCTTACTTTATTTTAGCACTTCAAGGGACCCCTGGTACATAGTGGGTTGTGCCTTAGGCTGCTAACCTCCAGGTGAGCAATTCAAAACCACCGCCGCCAAGGGAGGAAGATGAGGCTTTCTGCTCCAGTAAAGATTCCGTCTCAGAAAGCCTCTTCAGGGACACCTGCACTTTCACGTAGGAGTCAGCATCAGCTCCAGGGCAGTGGTTTGGAGTGTGTGTAGTGCAGTGAAAGTTTACAATTTTTTCAATGATCTGAAAGAAGCCTGTGCGCAAGCGAAGGTGATTGTGATGAAGGATGTGTTGCAAGAAGGGTGGGGTCAGTGATTTCAAAGTGAGGGCAACTTTATATAACCTTGAAGGGCTAATGTAAGTTTTCTGGAAGTCAGATGTTCTGAACCCTGGAACTGCCTGTATTGTAAGATTAGCAGTTTAGAACCTGAAAAGCCTACCTAGGCCAATCAAGTGATATAAATGAAAAATAGGAGTTAAGGTAAGGTGATGGAGGATAGAGATGCTGTATAATTAACCACAGCACTTACAACACACCTGAAAATGGCTTCTGGAAATCTGTAGATAATAACCCTTAAGTCAGAAGTCATTGTAAGATTCCTTGCCTATCTCTTGAGAATTGTAAGGCTGTCTACACACCCCTACTCCATTGATGAACTCTGTAATTCTTGCCAAATAAGCTAGCCTTCCCACTACTCTTCTTTCTGCAGGATTGTTAACAACTAAGCAGTGCAGACTTGTGTTCTCAGATCTTCAGACGTAAAAAGAAGAAAAAAAATAAGGAGGAAATGAGGAAGAGGAGTAAGTGTGTTAGTCTGAGTTGACTAGAGAAACAAATCCATAGACACTCATATGTGTGTAAGAGAATTTTATATCAAAAAGTAATTGTACATTAATAAAATATTCCAGGCAAGTACAAATCAAGTCCATAAGTTTGATATTAGCCCATAAGCCTGATTCTGATCTATAAATTCCTCTTCGGACTCATGCAACACATGCAATGATGCTGAATACAGGAAGCTCACAGCCTAGTGGGTAGAAAAATTTGTGGAGCCAGTAGTGGTGGAAGCATCTCAGGGCTGGTGTGGGTCTCCACGTGGCTCCTCCAGACACAGGGCTCTGGCTGCATCAGTGTAGCTCCATGTGGCTTCACAGCAGGAATATGAAGCAGAGTATTTGCCTGGCCTCCAGTGAGCTATTTATCTCCATAGCACCTCCAAATGAGATCATCAAGCTGCGACCTGATTGACAGGCTACACTCTACCCCTTCACTCTTTAATAGTTTCAAGTTGACACAGCTTGTGTAACTACCACAGCTAGTGATTCTGATTTATTTTTTTAAACTAAAGGTAATTGTTGGTAAAACTCAAGACACCTATTTCAACACCAAATTCAATTTGAAGGAAACAACCTGTTAACTGGTTGGATTTATTGAAAGTGCTGATTCACGGGTGCTTCAGATGTAGTCAGCATTACTGTTGTCATGAAGTGTACAATTATTGATTTCAGGGTATAAAGGGACTGAATCGAGACTGCTCAGGCACATTCACTCAAAACATACAGCGGAAGAGATGGCAGAAGAGACAATGAGCATGCCTTGGTTGTTTGAGGGAAAATGCTGAAGAAAGCTCACCCAGCTGCGTGCCCTTCATTCATTTGTAGTCTTCACTGGAGCTTGTTTTTTTCAAAAATCGCAGGCAGAAGAATCCACTCTCCTTTGCACCACTTTCTTGCTTAGGGCTTGAACAAATGTTTTTATTCTATTTATTTCACATGTACCGAACATTACCTCAATTCCCAAACAACATGATTCAGTATGGAGATATATGCAGATATTGTTTTAAAAATCTAAAAATAGCTTGCTGACCATCTAAGAAAAGTAGTTCTAAAGGTAACAATTAGCAGAAGTTGCTTGGCTTGTGGTTCTTTCCCATGGTTAGTTTAAACAGAGTTCAATATAATTATGTAACCGTGTCTAACTGTGTAAAGGGCAATGGCTGACTATCAGAAAATTAGAACTCTGGTTTTAACTAGATACAACCTCAAGCAGGATATAGTCCTTAACACACCATCAATTCAAACTATGAAAGTAAACTTATACTTATTTTCAAAATCATAATAATGAATTGGAGTAGTGAACCCTAAAAAATTAGTTTTTCCTTTAAGGTTTTCCTTTTATTATCTTTGGGTTTGGGTTTTACTGTGATTTTCATTTGTGAGGGGATTTCAAATGCATAGTTGAGGAGATAAATTGAATGGCAGTTTTGTGTTTAGGACAGAAAATAAGGAGATATGGTGTGGGCTATTTGAGCAAGGAGCAGGGGAAAGAAACTGGGGCACTAATTGAATTAATTCTCTTCTTAACTGAGTAGCCAGGTCAAATAGACCTGGAATTTTCATCTCTTTGCTGGCTGAAGATTTGGGAGAAGATAAACACACTGTTGCTCAGGGTTGCTTGTTCTCACTGAACAGTCAATATCTCTTAGACATAAAGTAATCCTGGTAAAGTTTTCAGTGAGTTTTTTACAGTAGGAGAATGTCCCATACTGGATGATAATCAATTAAATGTTATTTGTCAAAATGTCATGGGTTATTTAAATACGAAATATTGAAATTGCATATCGGCGAGTCTTTAGGAATTCACAGTTTAATTTATTGTCCATGGCATATCTACCACGATATACAAAGCTGTTATACCTACTGATTAAATGCAGCCATCGAGAGTCCTGATAGGTAACTTCACTTTTTATCATAAGTAATATGGTTACAAGGAAAATTTGGTTTTGCTTCTGTTTTTGTAACAGCTTTTCATTGAAGTGTGTGTTTTAGTCAGCTTTTCTAGAGAAATGCCAATGAATATGTGAAGAGAGGTTTATATCAAGAGAATGGCTCGCATCGTTATAGAGGCAGGCATGTTCCACATCTGAGGATAAGATGTCAGAAAGTTCAGGGACCGATGAACCCAAAGTTGGCAGGGCTCAAAGGGCTAGTTTCTGACTACAGAGGCAAATAAATCCAATAGATTTAGATAGCAGGTCAGGCTGCCTACACCTCCTAGGATTGGCAGGCAAAATGGCAAGCCCCTGAACTTGTTGAAAGAAATGGCAGTCAGATGACATACCAGATGCAGGATTCAGGCCCAGCAAAAGGCCACTAAACTCTACCACAGAGCACACAAGTGTTGGAGCAGGCCATGCCTCGGAGACATTGCCTGTCACCTGATGAGCTGCTCTTAGCAGATTTCATTATGGAGCTGATTATATTCTGTTAGATTTCATCCTGGAGAATTTTTATGTCGCAACTGCCAAATCACTGAGAACCCTAGCCCGGCAAATTGGACAAAATGTGAATGAGTATACATCCACTAAAGGGTCTACCTCCCAAGTTAAATTTTATTAGGTGAACCTACTGTCCAACGGGCCCATTATTTCCCCTGTAAGACTGTTGTTTCCAAAGAGAACATTTATTGTTATATTTATAGAACGTGAGTTCCATAGTCCTTTTGAACATAGAACTTAATTTTATAAAAATGAAATTATAAATTGTGTACTTGGTTGTATATGGATTCTTTAACTCAGTATTATGTCTGTGAGATTTATCTATGATATTGCAAAAATTAGCTCATTATTTTCATTGTATAGTATTTCAACATGTGTGTATGTTTGATTATTTATTTTACAGTTGATTCCGGCACATAGTGTCCTATAGGAGAGAATGGAACATTTCTCTTGGCTAATTTGGGTATTCTCTTTCATCAAGGAGTTGACAAAGTATTTTCGCACTTATAACTGCATTTTTGTCCTTTTCTTTTTCTTTTATTGATTAATTGAAGATGCCTTTGTCATCTACATCTAAGTCCTTTGTCATGTAATTGGAATACAGAAAGCTCTCCAACTTCGTGGGTTACTTTTTCAATCTCTTAAATTGATTCTTGATGATCACAAGTTATTTGTTTTATCATAAGTTCTTAATTTCAATGACATTTTAATATTTTCATGTCTTCCCAAGATAATAAAGATGTTCTCATTTGTTATCCTTATTATTTACTTTTTATATTTAATTCTATAAAATATCTAAAAATACTAGCTCTGTGTGTTTCTGCACACCCATCCTGCTCTTCATTCCAGTAATCTATTTGTCACCACAACACAAATCAGTACAGGGAAAATCAAGATCTCTTTCAAGGTCAATCACTTGAATACATCAGCATGGCATATTCCTCATGTTATTCAGTCTTTTTTAGTTTCTCCCAGTGATAGTTTGTGATTTTGTTGGCAATTATCTTACATACTTTTAATAGGCACATTTTTAGGTAACTTACATTTTTGATTCTGTAAATAAATTGTTTTCTTGTTTTTTTTTTTTATATTTCAAGTGCTGACGATGGAAATACAAAGGAAAGGAATTGATTTGTCTCAAGTGACCATACGAAAAGCATTTAGTAATTTGAAGAGTTTACCTAAGGAGTAGTTACACACTGGGTGACAGTTTATGGAGAATACTAGTTTTGTATCCATAATTGATAGGCATTTTTTTTGGTGATACTGATTGCAATTCCCTGAATGTAACAACCGTCCCCCCCTTTCCTCCTCGGGCTGTCCTCCTTTCCTGCCCATTTCTGCCTTCTGAGCTTTGCTCTTTGGGGCATGCTTCCCTTTGCATCTTGTGTGTAGATTGTATCGCGAAGAAAAATTATGTCTGTTATTATTTGCAGTGTGACATTGTAAGCCTGTCTCTTGTTAGACTAGGGAGTCCTAGTGGTGCTGTTGTTTAAGCATGGGACAGCGAACCCCAAGGTAAGACATACCGTTTCATTCTACTTCACTATACTTTTCTTTTTCAAAACCATTTTCTTGAGAGCTAATGCCGATAACATATTATTCCATAGTTCAATCACATCAAACAGTATTGTGCATTTGCTACCACAATCAGTTTCAAAACATTCTTTTCCTTCCCACCCCCACCCCACCACTGTGCCCCCTAGACCCTTATTCTACTTGCTGTCACTATAGGTTTATCAGTGCTGGGTTTCATATACTGAGCAACAGAAAAGCATATGACAAAAATTCAAGAGGGTCAACCCCAAATGAGAAAATACATATGAGATAAACCCTAATATGAAAAAACAACCCCTTCTCCCCCCAAATACAGAAAATGTTGAACATCAGATCAGGCCCAATGTACATCAGCAGGTCGATCAACTGACAAGGTTTTAACCATTCAAGTCAGGTTTATCCTTTTGATCTATAGTCATCTCTCCCATGCACTTTGATTGGTAACCAGTTTCTTCCCATCCCTCTCTTATGGATAGACAGAAATCACTGAAATCTTATTTCCTATGAAGAGCCCACAAATGTATCTTAGGCTCCCACCATCATCCATCACCTTCTGCAAACCAGATTCTCACAATTTAGGCTTTGATATTGTTCCCTCCTTCAGCTTTGGATTATAGGATTTACAATCCTTCAGTCAGTGAGGTTGCTGTGCTTCTTCCATGTGGACTTAATTGACATCTCACTCAGATGGCTGCTTCTTTGGAAACAAGCCTTTAAGACCCCAGATGCTATTCTGTCCTATAGCTGGGCACCATCTCATTTCTTCACCACATTTTGTGGTAGCATCCATATGTTCTGCAGTCCCTTCCTGAGGGTGAGAATCAAGCAGGCCCACGATGTAAGAACTAATTGTTCTTAAATTGGAGGGAGGATTTAGTGCCACAAAACCCATTCCTGGATCTAAGTTTTCTTATCTGCCTTAGGCTCCATTTCAAAACCTTCTTGTTAATTTGTGGTAGAGAGTCTTCTCAATCATCTTCCAGGGTATAAATATCTTCCATTAATATTGCCATTGATTGGCCCCTACTACTAGTTTTTTAAAGCGCTGTTGAGAAAAGGATATTGGGCCAATGTAGGCTAACTCCATATTGCAGTACCTGAATGATTCACGTATAAAGAGTTAATCCTTTTTTGGCTGGATGCTATTTACACAAATAATGGGATTTTGTTGTCAGGGAAATTTTACAATAACATTCAGTGATTATGTCCATCACAGGTTTTCCCAGAATAACATGTATCTTAATACAGCACATAGGACACTGATTTAGCAAGACCATGATTGTCCACAACAGTTCATCATTATTGGTACAGCTCTCTTCAGCTTCCTCAGACACTATGCATGTTCAGTCTTCAGTCCTCATGTTACAAGTGTGTCTGAGCTAGATTCCAGTTCACTCAGCAGATTTTCCACATCAGGTCTCAATGATGTAGCCTCTGGAGCGTGTCTTATTTCCTGACAATCCAGGATTCAACATCCCAGCTCTCCATGGCACCCAGCCTGGATCCCCAGGAAAGCCCCAGATGTCTGGAATCGAGTGCCCTCTGGCAAAGTGACCTTCAAGATACATACATAGATAGATGGTGTGTGGTTCATTTTCCCAGTCAGGCTCTCTACTAGGCTGTCTGGCCACCCTGCAAGCCTGAGTGTGCCCTTCTTGTTGCTTGTTCTTACAGCCGTGGACTCATACGGTATTTGTCCTTTTGTGATTGACTAACATCACGCAGCATAATATTTTCCAGATCCATGTTTTCCCTGCATGTTGTCAGGCGTTTCATAGTTTCATTGCTCTCTTTAGGAATGAGTAGTATTCCATTGTGTGTATCTACTAGGTTTTTATCCAGTCTTTTACTGGTGGGAATTTAGGCTGTTTCCAAACTCTTGCTATTATGAACTGTGCTGCAATGAGCATGGGCAGAGCATATGTCTGTTTGTGATCTGTTTCTTATTTCTTTGAGATATCTGCCATTCAGGGGGAATAATAACCAACATTTAACCAAATAATTTGACTATTAATTATTTAATAACCAAAATAATATTGAAATTATAACCAACATTTGCCTTCGATGAGTTTTTCTTATATCCATTCGTTTACTAATTCATTTATTTTTCCTGTTTAAATAGTTTTTCTTTTGATTTTATTTCTACCACATTAAATATATAGAAGGGATTGTTAGTTTAATTTCCACAATTTTCTATTTTTTGCCTTATAGATTTTTGCTTAATCCCACTGTGTTCAGAACATATATTATGTCTTGTTTTAGTCTTTTAAATTGGTAAAGATTTGCTTCACGTCTTTATATGGATAACTTTATTAAACGTGTCCTATGCACTTGCAAATTGTTATAGTGCTCTAAGTAAAAGGAGAGTTGACAAATTGCCAGATAAGTTACCATGGTCTGTATGGCTTTCATCAGTCTCAAACTTTTGTATCCTTTCATATATTTTAGATTTTCAAAAAATACCTTTTAAAAGATTATATTCCTAAAACTGTTGTTCCTTTTTGCATATGGAAACCTATTTGTTTTTGTTTGTGATGTGTTGGGTACGATAGAATTAATTCCTGCTGAGAGTGGTCCCAAGTACGACAGAATGAACTTTGCCCACTTCTAGCCTTACCGAGGTGCAGCCAATGACACGAGGCTAGGTATGCGCACACATACACACACACACACACACGCCACCTCTGACTTGAATTTAATAAAAAATGGACCATCTCTGCTCTAATTGGAAAATATAATTCTTTGAAACTTCACCTCTTGATGTGTCCTCCAGACTCTATGAGGTCAGTCTGCTCTACCAGCCTTCATTAACGGACATCTTTATATGCAGGGCCAGAGAAATGCTTGTTAGTGTACTGTTAGTCTGGGTGGACTAGAGAAACCACTCCACAGAAACTCATATATGTATAAGACAGAGTTTTATATAAAGGACAAGTGTACATTCAGAAAGCATCTCAACCCTGTCAAGTCTAAGCCCATAATCTGACTTAGCCAATATGTCCGATACCGATCGACAAAGTCCTCCTGAAACTCACAAAACACACGCAATGACGCCAAATGCAGGAGGATCACAGGCCAGTGGGTAGAAAGTCTTTGAATCCAGTAGTGGTGTAAACACCTCAGTGCTGGCTGGGGTCGCCACTCAGCTTCTCCAGCACCCAGGGCTGCATCAGGGTAGGTCCATGCGGCTTCTCCTCAGGGATGTCTTGCAGGAAGTGAGCCTTGCCAGCTGAGGCAGAGAACTAGCTGAGGCAGCCACAACTGGTCCAACCATCAGAGAACAAGAGACCTGAGAACCAGAAAGGTGAGGCTCACTGAGCCATTCATCTCTCCGCCCTTCAATTAATCCCATATATGTTTATTGGCCAGGTTGGCACAATAAGCCTTAACTATCTCATGTACTTTTAGATGCCTCTAGCCTTTCCCATGACCCAGGGCTGGGCTGCACTTTCTTCCATAATACACAGTGCTGTTAGGAGTTAGAGCTGACTCCATAGCCCCTATCACAGCAATCCACAACCAGGCATGGATAGAGCAAAGGTTTGGTTTTATGATCGGTCTAAATTTTCAAAATGTATTGAGCTTCCAAGCAACTTTTACTTATGGAAGTTTATCTTTCCCAATTTACTGTTGTAGGAAGTAAACATTTAGCAGATATGGTTATGTGCCATTGAGTTGCCTCCGACGCATATGGACCCCATCCACAACAGTATGAGACAGGGCACGGTCCTGCGCCATCCTCGCCAATGTTCCCCTGTCGGTGCCCACCGATGCAGAGATTCTGTCTTTGCACCTCACCAAGCATGATGTCCTTATTCCAGGACTGGTCTCTCCTGTTAATATGGCCAAAGGATGGAAGACAAACTCGTGTCCTCCTTGCCCCTAAGGAGCACTCGGACCTTCTTCTTCCAATACGGACTAGTTTACATTTTTAGCAGCCCATGGTGCTTTCCTTATTTTTCTGGAGCACCACAATTCAAATGCATCACTTCTCTAGTTTTCCTTAGTCCCTGTCCAACTTTCACATGCATATGATGCAACTGAGAATACCATGGCTTGGGTCAAGGGCAACTGAGTCCTCAACATCATATCCGTGCTCCTTATACTCTAAAAGGTCGTGTGTAGCAGATTTACCTAATGCAATATGTCTTTTGATCTCTTGACTGTTGCTTTCATGAGCATTGCTTGTGGGTCCAAGCAAGACAAAATCCTTGGCAACTTCAACCTTTTCTCCCTTGATCATGATGTTACCTATTTGTAAGATCATGTAGAGGCTGACTCTTATCTTACAAATTGAATGGCTTCCAGAGGAGAAAACATATACAAAAGGGTTAGCTAAAGCCAGGGCGCAGGGGTCCTTGTAGTATAGACACTGCAGGGCCTGGTGCTTTATTCGAGGAAGGCTTAAATGCATTCCCTGCACTAGCCTGCAACACGTGACAGGATTATACAAAGGGACAGTTCACAGTGTGAAAGTTTACGAAGAAGCACTAATACATCAGCTAAGTTTTTATTTCCGGGATGGTAGGATGAGGCTGGGAACATGAAGTAACCTATAAATTGGCAGACTACTGCCTTCTGCAGCTTTTGAAAGGGAACAGGAGGCAAGTGTTCATTTATCTCAGGGTGAAAGACAGGTCAGCCATTGCTTCATCAGCTCCCATGGCTGAGCCACAGTTTTCTCCCATGGGGCATGATCGGAGGAAGGTGGTGGTCCTGTCTTGCTTGCCTAAGGAGCAATCAACCCCCCCTTCCCCCCCCACAGCTATTGGTCCAGTTGTGTGGATTTTGGTCTTCCATATCTTAAATTGTCATCCATACTGAATGCTATAATCCTTGATCTTTATCAGCAAGTACTTCAAGGCCTCTTCACTCTCAGCAGTCAAGGTTGTATCATCTGCATATCACAGGTTGTTAGTAAACCTTTCTCCAATCGTAATGTCACATTCATCTTCACAGAATCCAGCTTCTCTGGTAATTTGTGCAGCATACAGGTTGAATAAGCATGGGTAAGATGTTCTAGTCTTGATGCACACCTTTCCTGATCTGAAACCATGTAATAATCCTTTATTCTGTTCTCACAATTGCCTCTGGGTCCATGCACAAGATCCTCACAAATACCAAGAGCTATCCTGGAAATTCTGTTCTTACTCACTGTGCTAACACTAGGGGTAATAGACCCTCTCAAAAAGTCTGCCGACTTCCCCAGAGCACACCTTGAGGACCACTATCCCAGAAAATTACCTCCTTGTGAGCTATTGCTACTGGACCAGGGCAGAAAGGAAATTATCCAGATCTACTCCTTGATACTTGTAATATTGTTTTTTACATTTACATTAATATAGTTTTAATTCTTTTGGTTAAGATTAAAATATGTATGGATAAGCCAAAATGTCACCAGAGGTAATACTGGGAGCCTTGGTGATTACCATGAATATGTGCTTTCAAAAGCATTCAAAATGGGACTTCTAATTTTCCTACTAGAGACAAAATTGTTGACCACTTGGCCAATCACATTCTTCATTTATTTAGTTATTTAACATATCTTATGCAGTGAGTTTTAATTTCTTATGTAATTTTGAAAAATAAAATAGATTTAAGAGATTATTTCAAATACTTTTTCTATGAGAAATCAGCATTGAGAACTTTGCTTCTAAATTTACCTTTTCCACTATTTTCAAGCTTGACGATTACGGAATTTTCTAAAACAAAGAAAATATTAAAAAATTGAATCCAGTGTCAAGAACTGTATGTTCAAACATTGAATGGGAGACATACAGCAATTAGGGCCTTTATGACTCTAACCTTTAATTGAAGTTAAGATCATTGATGTCTTCTGATATGATCATTATACTAAAGTATATGCTACTACGATTATTTTAAGTCTTGAGACAGATTATTTAGGAAAGAAAGATAAAAATAAATAAAGATGTATTGCTATCTATGATAGAGATTGTGCTAAGTACTTTTTATATGCTACCTTACTTAATGATCTCAGCAAAGAAATAAAGTTACTATTAAAATGTGAGTGCTAAAACGAATGCTCAAAGGATCTTAATATGCACAAGGTAATCCACTTTGTATGTAAGAACTAGAATTCAGGATCTCTTTTTGAACCCCCAATTATTGTCTTGCTCCCCCCAAAGCTCCCATCCCTCACTCAGTATCATTTGCTAATCTTTTGGTTGATAGTTCAAGTACTGTGGATTATTCTCTAGGTTTAGTAGATTAGATTTGGGCCCTCTAGGAATAGTTAGGTGTCATATGTACCCCAACACCAATGCCGATCATTTCTCATCTAGCAACAAACATCCTTTTCTTCTCAGGTATACAATCAAGGTGAAAGACCTCAATGACAGCCTACTCAACTATCACAATGGGCAAAATGTTTTTCTTGTCAAAACTCTCTTCTTTATCATGTGAGCTTTCAGAGTTTTCATTTTCTCTTCCGCCCTACTGTCACGCATTCCAATGGATCCAATCCCTACTGATCCATTTAAACGCCTTGCATCAAATTGGTGGCTAACAGCTGGTTGTCTTGTGATTTATGCAACATGTCGTGTAATGAAGTAAGATTTAGTAAGGATTTCACTCCTAGGTACTAAAATGAATCTGACCATGAGGGATGGTAGATTTGATGAACAATGTCCCCCAATATTTACTTGTGTACCGACTATTGTTTTTTTGTCTGACATAACCATTATCACTCATTGTTCTAACATAAGCTTTATTTTTACTTTATCTAAGAGTTTTTTCATTCCATATAACATTATTTTCCTTGTTTTAGTTAACCTTAGAGTACTACACAAGATTAAATTGACTGTACTAGAAAATTATAACACACATATATTAAATAACATATTGAAACTGCTTTTAAAGTTATATTTAGTTAGTTAAAATATTTAATTAATATTTGATAAGGTGTGGGCATTTTGTGAGTATACTTAAGGCAATTTAATCTGAAAAGTGACCTTTGATGACCATATTTTAATGCAAAAAGTGCTCACAAAATATATATATTTTTGCAAACCACACAGCACCTTGGATTACTTTCCTATGTGCTTTTTTTTACATTGTGTGTCCTCTGTACACATTATATATATGCTCTATGTGTGCTATCCATAAACTCTATGTGTTATATGCACTTGTGTGCTCTATGTGGCACCTGGGGTGCACAAAAATTATCATATTCTTTTTGACTTCTTCCTGAATCAGAGAGAGTCTCAGAATGTAGTCACTATGAACAATAAGTATGTCGTTTTGTGCAGGACTAGTATATTCTATAAAGCAACAGTCACATATGTATTCTATAAAGCAATAGAAACCCTTCTGAGATGTAGAAAATCAATATCGCTATTCTATCCATAACTCCTGTATCATAATTCTGGATCTATGCCTGTGGCTATGATTCCATTGTGGAAGGAGTTCTCTGCTAGGCTAATGGACAGGATTAAGGTGAGATTAAGTCTTTATTTTAGTAGAAGGTGTGAACCAAATGGTATCCTTGGTTTTCTGGAGATTATGATCTGCTAAAGGCAAAACCCACACCCACCAAAGCCATTCCTCTGTATATGCGCCTTCTCAGATACACAGAGGAATCGCCAGACCATCAGAGGAGGAGCACGTTCAAGATCTCTGGCTGGAGGGGTGGAGGCCAAGAGCAGAGGCATCTAGAGGCTGTGGCACAGAGATGATGGGATAGAGCAAAGGACTGAGACAACAGAGAAGCAGCTCTGGTACGAGGGGCTTGTGAGGAAGATGAACAGAAACGCTTCCCAGTCCATGGAGAGAGAGGCCAAGGGACCAAGGAGCTGAGAGGCTGAGGACTGAGGAAGACTTGGCTGTGGGCTGAGGAAAGATGTTGCTGTGAGCAATGACTGTATCCTTATTTGTAAAACTCAGTGTCATCGAGTTGATGCAAGCATATAGTGAGTGACCCTGTAGCGCAGGGTAGAACTGCCTCTTTTGAGTTTCCAACACCGTACCTCCTTACAGCAGTAGACAGCCCTATTTTTCTCCCAAGGAGCAGCTGGTGGTTTCAAATGGCTGACCTTGTGCATTACAGCCCGATGTGTCACCCTGTGCTACTAATTCTGGCTTGTGGTAGTGTGTTTACTCCCCTGCTAAACCCCTTTAATTTTCAGTATTGTGTGAGTCTGTGTGGCCATTGTGCAGAATGATCAACCCCAGCACAGAAGTATATTGGGAGGAAGGGCTAGTGGGAGAAGAGTAAAGAAAGATGATGAACGCATATCTGACCACTGCCACAGGGCAATCAGGAAGCCAGAGCGAGTCAGGTGTGGTTCTCCTTGTCAACTGTTTTGCAGTTTCATTCATCCCAATTCTTTCTTCTAAAAATATATATATTATATTTTTATATATATATAAAATATTTTATCGTGCTGATATGCTCGTATTGTGTTTGTGTTTCTTATAATCGATTCTTATGGTTTTCTTTTACTCACCGTATGGACTCCTTGTTAACAAGAGATGGGATTGTCTTTTGTGCAATCGTGGACAAAGGTGGAAGACACTGCATCCACACTAGATCTGTTCCTTTGTGTCACAATAATGAATCACAGGTCAACTATCTTACTTTGTGTCTTGTTTTGAAGCTAATTTTACTGTTCTGTGAACCTAAGGTTGAAAATAATCGTAATTAATTGAACAAGTATTTACTCAGCATCAACTGGATGCCTAGGATTTAGGTGAAGGTCATGGACCACATAGCATGCTTTTTATTACTTAACCAAGCCATCAGCTGCACACCTTGTTTGTTATCTTTGATGACCATGATAAAGGGAGGGCATTAGATCTCTTTCAGCCCACCTACTTCTATGTTAACTTGTAAAAATAAACTATTTACGAAGCAGGTTTTCTTTTTCCTGCTCAGTTGTTTTGCAAACTCTAAAATTTGGTCTATATGTGTATAAGAAATAGTTTCTTTGATTTCCCATAGTGTCATTTTCTAATTCATAAAACATATACTTCTTTCACTCTCAAATCATATAGTTATTTATGTTCTTGCTCAGAGACCCTACTATCTAAAACTCAGTGATTCTATTGCTTTCAGGAAGCAGCCCAGATTGGGAGAGTTCATACTCTTTCTAAGTAGTAGTTGCTATCTCCAGAGGTCCTCAAACTTTTTGAACAGGGGCCAGTTCACCATCCCTCAGACCCATTGGCGGGCTGGACTATAATTTAATAAAAGCTATGAATAAATTCCTATGCACACTGCACATCTCTTATTTTGAAGTGAAAAAACAAACAGGGCCAAAACACCCAGCAGGCCTGATAAATGTCTTCGGCGGGCCGCATGTGGCCCGCGTGCCGTAGTTTGAGGATGCCTGCACGCCATTCTGACTCATGGCACTGCTATGTATGGTATAGTGGAAAGCTGAACAACTAATTATTTGATCTTGACATTTTACATCTGGCTTATGTTATCTGAGACTCAATTTCCTTACTGAAACAGGGCAATAATAGTAGTTATCAAAGAGTTTTTTATGAATTTTATTTTGTGTGATGATTAGAAAATGCGACGTCAAAAACATCAAGCTCGGTGTTTTAATTTTGCTATAACTACTATCGCTGAGTTGATTTGGGTTCACAGTGATGACCCTTCATGGTAGATGTGAAGAACGCAATTTACAGTCACTGTGCTATTTTTCAAATTAAACGCAGTTGAACAAAGCCACACTCCTTTATTTGGCAAACAATCGGTAGTTCACTTGCAAGGGAAGGGAAGGGGTGTGACTTTTCTGCTTAATTGCTTAAATTCTTGACATTCTGTGAGAGAGGGTTTGTGCTGGCAATGTGCTATAACATTAATATTTCTCAAGTAAAACTAAGAAATTTTTAAAAAGTAATTATAAAATGTAGTCTTTAAATTCACCACACCTGCATAGGGTATGATTCACAACATTACATGTCAAATCACAACCTTAGAGAAAGCATTGATTTTTACTTAGAGAGAAATAGCATGCAATTACAGTATCGGTGTGCACACATGCTGCTATATTCACATGTGTTATTGTGTACACAGATAAAGGACTCTCAGAGGCCATGTGCTTAATGTGCTAAATTTAAGCTTTTTTGTGTGATGCTAGTGCCTTTCACTCATTTTCCCCTGACTGACTGGCGGTACACTCCTGGCACTCACGCTGGTACTAGGAATATGACATGCATCGTTTCCTCCAGTTCTGACATCAGTGTTGCTCTGTGGCTCATCCAGGAGCAGGTGTGGTGCATTGATATAAACAGAATTTTGTCTACCAAGGCCAAAATCGTTCCAGTTCCACTCTCCATTGGCCAATCGAACACTAATGCCAAAGTTACTTCTATATTCCAGTCTTAAGCATGACAGTTCATTATGCTGCCTGCCATACCTACTGGCCCATGAAAACCCTTATTTTTAAAATTAAGGAAAAGTACAACTTTCTGTCAAGTGAATTCTTTGTGATTTTAGGTGACACACTCCTCTGATTTTTCAGTTTTAGTAAATTGAGATTATATTATAGTTTATTTTTCAATTAAATTTCTTTTTTACTATAGGTAACCCCCAAATTATAGCTGCACCATTCAACATATGCCCCCAGATATTTATGTCTTGTGGGGGAAAGGTCAGAACAACTGGGGAACTATACAAGAAAATCAAGATATTTTAATTTTCTAAGAGATTTGACATGATTAATGAATAGAATTATTTGACCAAAACATTTCTATCTACATGGTTTTTCTTGATGACCACTTATTTGTGTTCTTTTCCCTTGTTTTATTTATGTGGTATATTACATTTATTATGTATATAGATACATAAGATACTTATTATATATCTATATACATATATAATGATAGACCCTGACTGCTTATTTGTATGACACGATTTATATTTAAAGATTTCTTGAATTCAGAACACAGGACCCCTATGGTGTCCTAAAATCACACTTTAAGACAGGTATCAACAAGCAATAGTTAACTTTAAAATGTAATCTTTTAAAATGTAATCTAAAGAAACAATCCAAATATATGTTCATGACTTTTTGACTATTCATTTTCTTAGTGTGACATTGTTTTGCTATGATTTAAATAAATTAACATCAGTATTTTATGAGTCCAGACGAGCAAGAGTGCTTCCCTATACTTGTCATCCTTACAAAACTCCTGGAAAATATCAAACATACGATCACTCAGAGGCTCTCCTTTAACCAGCACCTCATCTCTTGGTGGTGCTGCTTTACATATTATCTTTGCTAGTTCACACCATGGATTAGTAGGAGTAGCAGACTCATCCATGCTTTGGGGTATTGAAGTAGATTAGTGTTAACACTAATCAGGCTGGAGAGACAATTTAAGTAGCCCATATTTATGATTTTATTTCTCTAGAAGTACTCCTGGTACCAAAATGTGTTAGACAGGGTTCTCTAGAGAGATAAAACCAGATTGCCAATAATTTTATATATTTGTTTATAAAGGTAGATAAATAACACAAGAAATAAACTGTTAAATTATATACAAATAGCTACCATAATACAAGAAATGAACAGTTAAATTATAAAGCAGTACAAATGGCTCAGTGCAACTCACTCCCGTGAGAGAGAGTTGTGAGACAGTGGCAGTCCTATGAGTCTTCAGGGCCATAGGTAGTCCTCTGTAGAGAGAGCTAGGCTATCTCAGCATAGGCAGCAAACAGCCAGGCAGATTATCAACTGTCAGTCCCCTGATCCAGAGATGTACATTCTAATCGTGTGGTCTTAAAGGGACCTCAACTTACAGTGACACAGTACACAGGCTAGGCATCCCACAGGTAGTGTAGCCTGTAAATTGAGGCACAGAACAAGCAAGGCAGCCGCCCACTGGTCCAATGATCAAAGAGCGAGAGACATGAAAGGCGAGGCTCACGGAACCATTTATCTCTGGGCCATTCAATTAATCCCACTTGTGTTTATCAGCCAAGATGGCACAATAAACTAACTATCTCAATAATCATTCTTGATTTCCTTTACACCGTTTTCCTCCTTGGATAATGTGTGACTTAATGAGGGATCACTTTGGCAATCGGTGCATTGATCTTTCTGGTTGTATTTGTGAACAGAAATGTAAAACACAGAGACTTCACACAATGCACAGAATCCACTTCAATTTCCTATTATCTTGAATTGACAACATAGTAGGAGAAATCCCATAGTAGGAGAATCAAAATTTTGGAAACAGTGTTGAAACCTGTGTGTGGAAAGCTCAGACCTGCAAATGAGTGATGGAGCCCCACACCTAGGTCATGATCCTCCTGAGGACGAACAGCAGGTGGCACAGAGGACAGTAAGAGGGTGCCTCCATGAGAGGGCACTGAATTTGATTTGCCGTACAGAGGAAAAACCTGAATGGGAACTGGATTCCCAAGGAAGGCCTGCTAGGGATATATGTATACATATCTAAATATCCCAATGTATGTTTGTATGTGTGTGGGTCTGCTCCTGGACTCCAACTTACTTCATTACTCTTTTATATCTGTCTCCCTAATAACATGCTGCTTCATAATTAGTTCAAAATATTTAAATATGCAAAAGATTGGTAAGTTCCTCCACTTGATTTTCAACGAGAACATCTCATTTGTCTCTTCTATATTAATATTGACACTCATAGGTGTTCCGGTTGACATTCATTGCACATTAGTGGGAAGTATTTGACAAAGTGGGCTCACATAGTGGTTATTCATACAGACACAAGTGAAATTCAATACTTCCTTCACACCACACACATATACATTCCAGGTAAAGAAAATGCTAACATAATGAAAAACAGTTACATAAAACTTTTAGAGGAAGCAAACATGAGAATAATTGTGTGACCTCAGAATTAGAAATACTTTTTAAGAGCATCAGAAAAATATATAAGTTATTACATTGCATTAAAAATCATGTACATCAAAGAGATGACTCTCTGTTCATTTTCACTCGATAGCTTAGTACAAGCAATAAGCACTCAAATGCTAGCCAAAAGATTGGCGGTTGAAACCCTTGCAGGGTTGGTGATCTACTTCCAAAGGCCAAAGTCTGGGAAATCCCAGGGAACAACTCAGTCCACATGGTGCCCACAGGAGTCGGGCAAGGTGAACTCGATGTCAGCTAAGGACTGTCACCGCACATTGACACTGAGACAAGAAACCCAAACCAAGAAAACGTGTGGCCCACAGTGTGGTTAAAGAAACGTTATCCAGATAACTCCTATAAGTCAGTTATAAAAAGCGTCCTACAGGAAATTTGGGCAAAATGCATGAACAATCATTGTATAAGAAAGGAAACGTATATAGCTAATTAATATATGCAGTGCTTCTCATCAGTAATCAAGGAAATATCAACAGACTCCACAATAGAATTACAACTCAAGAAGCCTTCTAAAATGTTATGGAGAAATCCCATTATTTTTTATTCCATTTTTCCATGCATTTTTGAGCCCCTTATATTGCCTCATTGGATAGCAATCACTCACGGAGTCAATACTGACTCATCACAACCATACAGAACACAGTAGAATGTCCCTGTGCGTTTCTGAGACTGTAAATTTTTAAGGGAATCGAGAGCCTCATCTTTCTGCCACAGAGATGGGTTTAGAGCTATGAGTAGGATCTCTTAAATACGGTTGACAGTACAAAGAACTGGTCTACCCTGAAATCAGAAGCTGTATTCCTGAGTAAACCATATAATGAAATATCATTTCATTCTCACTGCATATGACGTATGTATACAAAATATTTCTCCTTTGGTCCAGTAATATGTTGACTATAGAAACCCTTTTGCATGTCTATGAGAAAATATGAACAAGAATGATCCATGCAGCAGTGTGTTTATGATAATAGCTAACTGGACGAAACCTTCCAATATTTTTCTTAGAAGAATCAAGGAATAAACCTGATGAATCTCAGAAACCTAATACTAGGTGGAAAACTAAGTGACAAAATACATACATGACGTATTCATTATATAGGGGCCAAATACATATTGAACTAAGAGGATGAATTGCTAAGGGCACATGCATATTTATGTATTAAATCTATAAAGCAATGTAATATGGAGCACACACATTAGATGTGTGGTTGTCCTGGAGGCCAAGGTTAATAATAGAATAAAGGAAGAGCACCTGACAGCTTCAGTGAATTATGAATGTTCTGCATCATAAACTGGATTATTCTTTCCAGTATCTTTATCTTATATGGTTATATGTTCTTTATATGTTCATATTATTTGATAATATTAAAAAATGGAACTCACTGTCATTGAGTCAATTCTGACTCAAAGGTCCCCATAGGCAGGGCAGACCTGTCTCTGTGGGTTTTTGTAAGTACAGCTCTTTATAGGATTACAAAGCTTTGTCTTTCTCCTGTGGAGTGGCTGATGGTTCAAACATCTGGCCTTGGGGTTCATAGCCCAATTTGCCACCATGATGCCACTAGTGTCAAATAGTCATAATGAACATCATTGAAAATAATAGCTAAGTATAGAATATAGACATCTTTTCTCTTAGTGATTTTAGATTAGATCTGAAGGTTGTTAGTTGCTATTGAGTTGATTCGCAATCACAGCGACCATATGTACAACAGCACAAAACCCTACTTGGTCCTGCACTATCCTCACAAGTATTGTGTGAGTAGAACACAGTACTATTTCTAAATTATTTAACATTAGGACAAATTGCTGATTCCTCAACGGAGCCTCCAAAGAGGCATCTAATTTTCCCATGGGAGCTATTCTGTATCACGAAGCATGGTGAGATGGTTTTACACCACAAAACACTTTGGAGCTGGGACCAGCTAAGAGGAATTGTAGGATAAACATAGTGAATGCACAATCATTGGGGAGCCCATTGTATTCTCATTAATAAATGGATAGAGGGGGAAACAGAATCTTAAACTATTCAAATTCCTCGTTTGTGTTGCTCATTTTTATTTCTAGCTTGAAAATGCATAACTAAATGATCACACGTGAACTTTTGAGTTCATTTTGTAAATATTTCAAGAAAACCTTATTGATGTTCCTTTCTAGTTTAGTTGCTTATAAAATTGAGCGAAGTTTCCAAGCAACTGAATGTTCTGCCATATCACAATAGAATAATCTTGGGGCTTCAGTCATAATATAAATTGAGGAATAAGAGTAGAAGACAACATAAAACTAGAAAATAATATGATGTTTTGGGCTCACACTTAACCCTTGCTCCAATGTAAGAACAAGTCATCCTTATGACATGGCTCTGCTTGTTATGATATTTGTTGTCATGAAAATATGGATGCTACAGCGAAGTGTGGTGAAGAAATTGGATGGTGCCCAGCTATCAGAAAGAATTGCTTCTGGGCTCTTAATGGCTTATTTTCAAACAAGCATTCTTCTATGTGAGGTGCAAACTAAACCCATATGAAAGAAGCACACCAATGTCTGTGATCCAAGCATTATAAATGATATCATCCAAATCCAAAAGAAGGAATGGTATCAGAGCTCCAGTTGTGAGACTGGTGTGCAGAAAGCTATGGATGACAGGGGAAGCCCAAAGTACATTTGCAGAAGCTACTCAGGGAATATAGGCCTCTGATGATGTCCCTCTGACCATGATTGAGGGATGGGAATAACCTGATTATGAGATACAGGAGATTGGGGAGACAACTATAGTAGATTGAAATGATCAATCTGACGTGAATGGTTCGAACCTTGTCATTTGATCTTCCATTTGATAAGCTTTGTGCTTGAGCTGGTTTTAATCATTCCTGTGTTTTTGTATTTTTCCATTTGGGGTTTATCTCTGTGGTATTCTGACATCGTTGGTAGACTCTTGACTCTGTTATGTATTTTTCTATGTTTCTTGGTATGTGAAACCCATGATGGGTGAATCTATTGAGACAATAACTAGAAACGGGGTTCCTGGTGGGGGGTGGAGGCAGAGGAAGTAGGAGGGTAAGGGGAAATGGACATCAAGGAGGATAAGAAGGAAGAAAATATTTTGAAACTGATTGTAGTAGTGATTGTTCAACATTGCTGGATATGATTGAACTGTGGAACTATAGGATGTCTGGATTTGCTCCTCATAAATGGTTTGGAAGGAAAAAAAAGAAAAGGATAGAAAACAGAATATTCCTTTTCATATTTTTAAAAAAATAATTCTAATCAGCTCTTCCTTGAATCTTAAGTGGCACCAATACTGGTCAAAGTAGATACTGCAGAAAAATATTAAAAAGGACAGAGGTTAGCCGTACAAATTAGATGAGAACTAGACCACAGTGGATTATCTCATCTTCCTGTGTCGGCCAGCTCCGAAGCTTTGTCAACAAACCTAAACCTGTTTCCAGAGATAATGTCCTATTGTACTGCATGTAATTATTAATCATTTTCTCGATGTTTCCTGTTTTGGGGTGATTAGGTATGCAGGGTCCTGAAATAAGCATTTTTGTTTATATATCAAAAAGAATTACAATGGGTCAAAATAGCAAACCTTCAAAATATTAAAATGTTAAAATATCTTGCTGCAAAATTTTGGAAATAATTTAAATAAAAGATCAAAACGTGAGGCTAATATTTCTCAAGTCATTTCCAGCTAGGTCTATCCACTTCTGAAGGCTGAGTTTCTAGCTCTCTAACTGTCCCCCAGAAATGCGGTGTTCTTCCATTCCCTGCAGGTTTCCGTGACAGTTGGGATATGTTCAAGAGAGGCAAATCGGGCTCCTTTTCCATATTCTTGAACATGTGGAACAATTCAAGTCCAAAGGAGGAAGGTGAAAGCTTGGAGCAGGCAGAAAGTTTCACACTGCATGATAAGACAGCGCCTGCAACCATCAGAGACTGAGCAGGTGCATTGTCATGACGGAACGAATTCCTTGGATGACTCCTTTTTCTCACCAATACAACTCTCAATTTCCTTGAAACTTCTTCTTAGCAAGATTCCACTGGGAACCGCCACCCCCAAACAATCTATCAATATTACCTCTCTGGAATTCCCCAAATATTCACTCAACCCTTTGAGCCGACCCCTCTGACGTGCAGGGCCCTGGCCCAGCGGATGCTCTTGGCAGCTATGTGTTGTCATTGGAACAATGGAAGTCAGCCTTCCAAGATTAAGAAAAATATATTACTGAGAGCACTTGCCTGCAGCTATAACTTGCCTACAATGATAACAGTGATATGTTTAAGCACAGTTCACTTGGAATAAACCCAGAATATGTGAATTGGAATCCCAGTTGCAATATTTTTTTGGCATATCCTCATATGTACCTAGGAAGTCAATTACTGGTAAAAAGCAAATAAAACCAAACCAAAACAAAACAGACCCAAATAGAAAAGTAGAGGGATATATTTGGCTCTTTTCTTCACAGTAATAACTGAATACAATATTATTTTATAATCTCCAAATCTGATCAGGCACCAGATACTGTACAGGTCTTCTTAACACATTTTGTCTGGTTTCCTGGATGTCATAACCACATAGGTGGTCTCAGGGTGGATGATAGAGCAGATAGGAAGGGATGTGTAGACTACAGAAGTAAAGATATGAAAACATTAAAATGTATTCCATATTGCTTTAGCAATCTGTGTTCTGGTTTTACCTTGCATACTGGTTTTATTGAATATCATTATGTCCATAGCATCTCATACTTTTGCATTTAATATGTATTTTAAAAGACTTTTTTTGCAGTATTTAAAATAGCAACATGTGGTTAACCAGTTGTCGAGTTAAGTCTCATGATGCCTCCCTGCTTGTGATACATATTAATCAGATAGCTTTCTGTCGGTTCACAGGACTGCAAAGCAGAGCCGTCTCAACTAAGATGACAATTGGTTTTGAAACTGAGCTTCAAAGGGAGCATATTGCTGTTGACAGAAAGATCCGACATAATAAAATGACTAGCTGGCATTCGTATCTCCAATTTCTACTGTTGCATGGTGCTCTTATCTTTCTTTGATTTTAAACCTTACTTGATTCCTTTTTTTATTGAGTGTCATTTCTGCACACAGCACATCACTTGACCAAACCAGGAGTTTCTTGATGGAAAGTCCCCTAGACTTCACCTTTCTGTTTCCGACAATATCTCTTAACGTGTTCCTTTATTGAGCAGTCACATATCGGAGGAAGAAAGATGCTCTTTTAAAAAAATGTGCTTTTAAAATTTCTTTCAGAAATTTGGACCAGCTGTATCAAAGTGAAGATGACACAGAAATATCAAAGAAGATTAAGACTCAGTGGACGTCTCTGGGCCTAGAAGACGTCCAGTTGGTGAATTACTCCGTGCTGCTTGATCTCCCAGGCTCTTCTCCCAGCACCCTGACTCTGATGAGCAGCCGCCAATGCTTTTATCCCAATGCCCAGCCGTGTGGCAAAGAGGCTGGAAAAGACAGCGGCCAAGAACTGCTCTATTCATACGCAGCCTATTCTGCCAAAGGAACTCTCGAGGTAATCTGAGCATTTGTTTCTGTCATTTATGGTGAACTAGAATTAGAGAACAGCTTTCATATAAATTAAACTAACTGGCAAGACACAACACACAACAGTGACGATTGAAAGTTCTGTTTGGAAGGGCTGGGGTAGGAGAAGGGAGATTTGAGTTGTCGGACCCATTCTTGTCATGTTTTGAAAATGAAAACATGTTAGGAGAATTTAATTTCAAGGTGTTGAATGTGTGACTCAGTCATTCACATCTTGCTTGGTCTACATTGTGCAAATGCATGCTATGGTTTTGAAGAGGCAAATGCTAACACGTGGCTGTGGTCAGAATAAAGTGGAGAGGGTGGTGTTTTTAGATTGTGGATATGCAGAGGAAATATGGTGAGAAGTGACTGTGATTATTCATATATCCATCTTTGAAATACATGGACCGGGTAGCCATTTGTGGATGAATTCACTGCCATCCCTGTGTGGGTTTTTTGTTTCTTTGCTTTGAAGTATCTTGATTTTTTACAACATGGTTAAGGGTGTGGCTTTTGGAGCCAAACTGACTGGTGTTAAGTTATAGCGCCCCCATTGAATAGCTATTGATTTTCTTCCTCTATATAATAAGGATACTAATAGTTATAATTTCATAAGGTTGTTGTGAGAATTAAATTAGTTAATACATGTAACTCTCAGGAGACAGAGCCCAACCCATAGTAATGAGAAGGTACCTATTAGATGTTATAGTATATAACTCGTTGCAATGAGTCATTATTGACTCAATGGCAGTGAGTTTATATTTTTTATTTTTAATTGGTCACTGGCATCATTTGATAGACATTTTCTATCTCGATGTATAAATATTTTAATAAATACTACTGAACTTTGGTTTAGCAAGTGAGTGTTTTAGCCGTTATTATTTTATAAACCTCTAACATTACCTTATTAAGACTGAAATTATATTATATTTCTGACCTTTCCAAAAATTATTGTCATGATGTTTAAGAGCCTGATAGAACTATGAGGAATATTTCAATGTAGTAAAAGTTACCTTATGTAGGAAAAACTCAATATAATGTAATCTCACCCAAACCACTGTCTCATATCAGTTCCGACTCATAGCGACCCTATAGGACAGAGTAGAGCTGCCCCATTGAATTGTCAAGTCTGCAGTCTCTATGGAAGCAGACTGTAATTGCCTTCTCCTGTGGAGTAACTTGCGTTCGTTCAAACTGCTAAACCTTAGTTTGGCAAACGAGTGCTTTAACCATTGCACCACCAGCAGTCCTTAGATAATATAACCATGCATGCATGTTCCTAATACTCTTTTACGCTTTTCTAAGAAGGGCCAGTTTTCCTGACACTTCAACTTTGTTTAAATTCCCCGTTGTGGTGCAGTCTGACTTTTAGCAGGAAGCTTACTTACAACCAGCAACTACCTTGAAAAGTCTCACCAGTAATTGAAAGTTAATATCATATTGAATGTCGGCAATATTTCTAGTGTGGGACTCATGCAATTTGAGTTGATTAATATACACTATTCCCAGTAGGCACTGTTGGTAGCACACCTGTGTTTTAATAAAAACAGGGGAAGGCAGCCAGCCTCTTTTGGCTCAGAGGCTTTGACTATAAGCCAAGATTCTAAAGTTACCCTGCATATTTCTCTGAAACCTCTGGTCTTGACTAAGTCCTACTTATATCCAGCCTCCTTTCTATCCTTCTTAGCTGGTGTTGAGCAAACAGCCTCTTCCCCTCATCCAAAAGCAGGCCCGAAATCCAGCACAGCAAGGCCCAGACCACCAGGAGCTTGTATGGGTCCTTAGCATTCTCTCCACCTACTTGAGTTTTAAACTTCCTCTGCAGAAGATTGATTATTCCATAGATGATTTGAATCCTTGATGAGAGGACAATATGAAACAAGGTCTCACTAGCTTGGCCCTTTTCAATTATGTGCCATTCCCTTTGGATGCCTACTGGAATGATTGAATCAACTTCACAGATACAAGTTCACTACACACAGAGAAAATCCTTGCACTTTTAGGTTGCAGCAATCCAGTGGCATACTAACTACATATATAATTAAAAAACAATATGTCACTATTACTTACAGAAGTTCATTAAAAAAGTAATATAATAAAAATATGAAAATGGAAGTATAGCTGCAAGTTTTTGCTGTTAAGTTTTTTTCTTTCAGGTCACCACAGATTGGCTAAATTTTATAGGTACACTGTGCTTATGAATAGGGATATAAAAATTGAACTATATTTAAGCCCAAATGATGGTTCCCAAGTTTGGCAATCACTGTTTATAAAGGAAGGAGCCCTGGCATCTACACGATTAAGTGCTTTGCTACCAACTGAAAGGTTGGGGTTTGAGGCAGTGTGTCAGCTCCGGGAGATCATACAGCATTCTGCTCTGTCCTGCAGAGGCCTCAGGATCAGCTGGCAGGCAAGGGGTTTGGGTTGGTTTCGAATTGTTCTGTCAGCAATTCAACTTGAGTGCCATGTTTCTTCCTTTGACATCATCACAGCTTAAAAAACTAGACATCTGACTTCTGAGGCTGAAACAAGTACATTCTATTTTGTGATGACAATTTGCAGTATTAACCATGAATATTAGATGAGAGCATTGAAAACTTTTTTTTTTTTCAGTTTTATCAAGGGACTTCAAAAGTTTGTGGAAAAATCTATTCAAAAGATTCCGGGTTTTTTTTTTTTTTTCCATTAACTTTTTGAAGCCCTCTCATATTTAAGGTACAAATCTATTATGTTAAGTATATCAATATTTAAGCACCTATATCAAGGAGCATAGTGTTAGCATAGTGGTTATTAGTTGTGCTGCTAATCACAATGTCAGCAGTTTAAAACCACCAGCTGCTCTTTGGGAGAAAGATGAGGCTTTCTACTCTCATAAAGAGCTCTAGTCTTGGAGCCCCACACAGGCATTTCTACCGTGTCTTGTGGGGCCCTAATGAGTCATCCTTGACTCAATGGCAGTTTTTGAAAGTGAGATAGCAAGAAGCGAAGCTCTGATGGCGTTTGTGAGGTAACCACTGACTTGCTAACCATGAGGTACAATCCCATCAGCACTACTATGTGAGAAAGAAGAGGCTATCTGTTCCCATAAAGATGTGTAGTCACCAAGAGTTGGAATCAACTCAGTCACAGTGGGTGTGATAGCAAGGAGGAATATAATAATGGTATTACTTTTTTCACTCTCTAACTAGAGTAGCCTGATTTTCAGTGCAATGCAATTTCTAGGTGGCTACTGAATATTTATGGAGAATACTTGCAGATATGTTATACACATGTTTTCCATAGGTGTATTGTTGAAACTCAATACATTTTAACTAAAATAACAGAGGGGGTTTTTCTGACTCTCTTCTGATCATTCTGTAATTCAAATCAAGCTTGAGTGGTTGCTGCCTCCGATCCAAGTATCCCTCCTTTTTGATTTTGAGTACCTGGGTGTTTGCATGAATTTCCATCAGGCAGAGCTATTAACACATTCTTACAGTATTCTAGTCTGAGTGCTAGCAGAGGTCCCTGCTACTTCTGCTTTTGACAAGGTTATTTGTAGGAGAGGAGTGCTCCTTGTCTTTGAAGAGCTGTCATGTCCATTCATCATCTGCCCATTTGTATAAGCTTCCAATTGTTGCTTTCTGGTAACCGTCTAAACAGCGTTCGTGCTATCTGAGATCTACTTCTGAAGCCTCCTTAGTGCCAGCATGATGAATAGTATACTTTACAACTTCTTTGTAATTCATTGTGCACGGGAAAGGTGACATTGTTTACCCCATCATCATGACAGGTGGGTCAGGGAAAAAGGGTCCTAAGGAGAGGTGTCCTGTCACTTGCAAAATACATATTAAATTGGATACATAAATAATTTAGCATGCATGAAGTGAGCTTCAGGGAATAAAAACCGACTTACATGTTTTTGTTTGTTTGTTAAAAGATAAACGTAGACCCTAATATCATCCTAAGATTAAAGACTCTGGTAGTGATTGCTGACCATGCTAGTCAATTTTATAAATGCTACATGTGGCACTTACGTGATTGCCTTACAGTTATTCCTTTTGTCCACTGTGAGACTCAGACAAATGCAGAAAAGCAAAGGAAACAATTAGTATTTAATATACCATATATACTCATATATACGCCGAGTTTTTTTCAGTACATTTTTTATGCCATTATTGTGGTAAAATTAGGTGCCTCTTCCATGATGCTCACCTTTCCGATATGATTGCTGAAGACAAAGCGGGTGCATAAGCAAATGTTGTGAAGAAAGCTGATGGAGCCCGGCTATCAAAAGATATAGCATCTAGGGTCTTAAAGACTTGAAGGTAAACAAGTGGCCATCCAGCTCAGAAGCAACAATGTCCACATGGAAGAAGCACAACAGCCGGTGTGATCATGAGGTACCGAAGTGATCAGTTATCAGGCATCAAAGAACAAAATATCGTATCATTGTGTGCTCACCTTCACTATATGATCACTGAAGACAAAATGGGTGCATAAGCAAATGTGGTGAAGAAAGCTGGTGGTGCCTGGCTATCAAAAGATATAGTGTCTGGGGTCTTAAAGGCTTGAAGGTAAACAAACGAGTGGCCATCTAGAAGCAACAAAGCCCACATGGACGAAGTACATCAGCCTGTGTGATTACGAGGTGCCGAAGGGATCAGTTAACAGACATCAAAGAACAAAATATCATATTGTGAATGAGGGGGAGTGCGAAGTGGAGACCCAAAGCCCATCTGTAGGTAACTCTACATCCCCTTATGGAAGGGTTGCGGGGAGGAGATGAGCCAGTCAGGTTGCAGTGTAGCAACAATGAATCACACAACGTTCCTCTAGTTCCTAAGTGTTTCCTCCCCCCGCCCGTCCCCCACTATCATGATCCCAATTCTACCTTACCAATCTGGCTAGACCAGAGGATGTACACTGGTACAGATAGGAACTGGAAACACAGGGGATCCAGGACGGATGATCCCTTCAGGACCAGTGCTGAGAGGGGTGAAACCAGGAAGGTCAAGGGAGGGTGGGGTAGAAAGGAGGAACAGATTACAGAGATCTAAGTATAACCTCCTCTCTGGGGAACGGAGAACAGAAAAGTGGGTGAAGGGAGACGTCGGACAGTTAACATATGACAAAATAATAATTTATAAATTATCAAGAGTTAATGAGGGAAGGGGGGAGGGAGAGGGGGAAATGAGGAGCTGATGCCAGGGGCTTACATGGAGAGCAAATGTTTTGAGAATGATGTAAACAAATGTACAAATGTGCTTTACACAATTGATGTATGTATGGATTTTGATAGGAGTTGTACGAGCCCCTAATAAAATGATTTAAAAAAAGGCCTTAGAAAATAGCTGGCTGAGTGAGTAAATAGTTTAGTGGGAAAACAAGTATTCTGGTGACAAAGATACATCGATGTTTTGAAGGTTAAATAAGAAAAACATGTTAAACAAAGAAAGCTTCACGCATAACAAATGTAGGCGTCTCAGCTGATATACAGGTGGGCTTACACTCGAGTATCTGCAGTGTGCAAGTCCAATGACATCTACTGTGCCCTCATTTTGAACAGGTGAAGTGCTTTAATTGATATACAGTTTATGAATTTTGGATGTTGTTCTTTGAACAATAATTACTTTGTCTATAAAGGTCAAGTCAACCCAATTTTAAGGGTAAAAATTTTACCCCATCCTAATGACATGTGATAGAATCGATCTCTCAGTCAATAACTCACCAGCTGTGTGCATGTTATATATATATATATTTATTTATTTATTTATCACGGTCCTATTCTGCAGATAATAGAACTCAAAATATCAGATTAGCAGTCCTCATTCTTAGCTTCATAACCATAGTTTGGATGCTTCAGTTCTCTAAGCCTCAGAGTCCATATCTGTGTCAGGGGGATAATAATCATAGCGCAGATATTTGTTGTGGGAAGAAATCATAGACATCATCTTACCTGCCTGGCACCTGGAGAGCACTCAACAGATGTGAAATAAATTATTACTGTAATTTGATAGAGAGTGAATACACTTCAATCAGAAAATTAATAAAATATCAAAATTATTTATGATACGATTTGGCAGCAAAACTTATATGGCTAGAATATAATCTTCTTCTCTTCTTTTTAACATGGCAAATAATCTTTGGGGAGGAAAATGAGATGATAAGTATGAATAAATAATAAAATCTGCATAATATCCTGATTATATTTTAAAATTAAAAATGGCAGCTGAAAGAAATCTGCAATGTTTTATTCTTGAATGAAAAATGATAAATCATGTCAAGTTGAGTCTGGAGAGAATGTCCTGTCTTTGGGTATGAAATATTAAGACATAGCAGTTTACCACATGAAACGTGCACTTTGTATTTCCAGAACACTTTAAAGAGAAAAACAGAACTCCTGTGTGGAGTCCTTAATAATTACTCGTCAGGTGTCTATACGAGTCACAGGGATCCGGATGGCATAGTGGATCACATATTGGGTTGTTAACTGTAAGGTCAGCGGTTTGAACCCCACAGCTTCTCTGTAGGAGAAACGTGAGGATTTCTGTATCTCTACAAATGTACATCCTCAGCTATGCAAAGGGGAGTGGTTCTACTCGACCCTGTAGGGTTGATATGAGACAGGGATCCCTGGTGGTGCAGTGGGCTGCACATGGAGTGGCTAACTGCAAGGTCACAGGTGTGAGTGGGCCAGTTATATCATTGGAGGAGGAGCCTATCTGAGTCAGCAAGCCTACTCTGTCCTAGAATGTTGCTAGGAGTCAGAATTAACTCGAGAGCAGTGGGTTATTTTCTTAGAGCTAAGAAATAGCCTTCTTTTTAAAGAATATTTTCAAACAAAACCAATCTTATCAGGGCTATGGTGAAAGAGCTATATGTATTGGCTTTGAATGATTCCTGTTATAGATGAAACTATAGGAAAGCAAAGGACTAGCCTAGGATAGTTATGCTTAAACGTTTTACCTGGATATGGGCAGGAAGTGACTATATCAATAATACAGGAATTTGAGCTCAGAGTATTTTCTCAGGGCTGAACATGCCTTTTCATTTTATTTGTTTCCCATTTCCTTTTTTTCCCTTAGAAAAGAGAACAAAGCTAAATTTTATAGCATGTAAATTTTAAAGTCATGAGACCTGTGTTCAACAAAGTGGCTAAAGTGACACAGACAAAGTTCACCCTCTTTCTTAGAACCTCCCGTTTTAGTGAAAAAGATTTCAAATACAGACTTTTAATCTGCCGGTACTTATTTAAGAGGCCAACCCTCTATAATTAACTGATATTTGAAGGAAAGTTCTAGACCAGTGTTCTTTATTTTTAATATGATTTAAAGCATGCCATTTTGAAGTTAAGTGATGGTGCAACTATCTCAGCAAGCCTAACTTACATTTTAGATTCCATAACACACCAGTCTTTAAATATATAGCTTATGAATGAATTTACCACATTTAAGTAGGTTCTGAAAATTCAATCTTAAAAACTGAGAGACCTATCCTAAAGATGGTCTTTAGTTTTACCCAATCTGACAATACACCCACCTTGTTGATTTTAGACAAAGCACAATTGTGGTGTTTTTTTTCACAGTTGCATTTTATATTACTTTTATGGCCTCTAGAAAGAATTGTCTTGAATGAATTTGCAAATTCTTCAATCACCTCACCTTAGTAAGTATCATTCAGTGAATAAAGTAGCATGTGATTATTAATCTGTTACCCTTACATTTTAATTTGATTCTGAAAGAATCATTGACTAATATAGAGTTTCACCAGCTGGGTATTTCTAATATAACAATAAACATTCAATATTGGGTAAATATAGGCTCATTACCTTCTGTATGCCACTCACCAGAACACAGGGGGAATCAGAAGTTTTTGTACCTTGCTCACCCAGAGCTCAGAGTACAAGAAACTGACCTGTAGGTAAGGAAGGTCAAAACTGCATGCCGTGAGGCTGGCCTGAATAAGGTAAGTTGTTTACATATTGAAATCTTAGTTTTCGAATCTATAAAATCGTCAAAATTATCAACTACATATGGGCAGTCTGAATAATGAATAGAAAACAATGTATACAACCTGTTTAGTAAAATGTCTTGCACAGTAGATGTTATAAATCACTACATATTGATATCCACCCCCATATAAGTCATTAGAGTCCTGTACAATTTAATGTTTATCTTTCACACACACTCACACACACACACACATATTCACATACTGTTTACAAGCTCCTAACACATGGGGTTTCCTATGTATCTGCTGTGCTGTGATCTGTATCTTCTGTTTCTTTTTTTAAATCTTGCTGTTTCTCGGGCCTGACTCTCATCTCCTTTGTCCTCATTCTCTTCCCACTTTGTCTAGGCCTAGGCACTCATGGCACCCCTATGTTTAATTCATCTCGATTTTATGTTTCCAATCATCTAGTAAAATCTTAACAATATCTATCTAGTGCATTACCGCTTCTGATTGCCTCAAATAAACAAATAAATGAAAAAGTACCATACTCACTGCCATTCAGTCAATTCCAACTCATAGCGACCTCAGGGGACAGAGTAGAACTGCCCTGTGGGTTTCTGAGGCTGGAATGCTTTATGGGAGTAGAAAGTCTGTCTTTCTCCCTCTGAGAACCCAGGAGTCCCTTTTAAATCACTACTACTGTGATATACAAACTACTAAATGTTTTCAATGTCTCTCCTACACATGCCTATTTAAGGGTTTTGACAAACTGGAATCTAATCTAGAGTACATGTGGAGGATTCTGAATGATCATAATTGTTTAATTACTGTATGTCTAACCAAGAGTAGGAGATAAACGTGTTCGTTTTTATGCTTCATTTCACGTGATTGCCAGCAGTATGTCTATGATGACAATCCTTTGCATGAATGTGGAAAAGAAAAAGCAACTGTCCTCTCAAGAAGTCTATCTGGGAATATTTAACTCTGTACAAGCACTGATTGTTCGCTGCTGTAGAAACCTCCCATGCTTTCTGAATCTCTCTGGAAGAGGGACTAAGAGGACTCTTCTGATTGATTTGGTTGAAAATGTCATGCCTGAAAAACTTGTAAATCATTCATCTTTTCAGAACCCTGAATACGTTCTTGCTGCTTAAATGTAGAGGTGCAGAATGGCAAAACCCTGTCTTCCCACTGGCGGATCATGTCGGGGACACTTCTCTGACATCATTGCCTTCCTATTGTCTCCATTTCTTTTATTTCAATAACCACAGCTAAGCAATGCTACGTATGTCTAGTTGTCTTTTGCGGCTTCTTATCAGTGGAGATATTCCTCTGTATATATCTTTTTTTTTAATCATTTTATTAGGGGCTCATACAGCCAGCACCGAGGTTCCTGCTCATTTGACATTTCTCAAGGTGACCAGTAAGATGTGACTTATCCTCTGGTATTTGGACATAAATTGGACACAGTACCCCAGCCAGCAGAGTAGGTGACTTCCTAGGGTGACAGAATGAACGCAGTAAGAAGAGGTTCATTTTAGCAATGGAGAATGTGTAGGAAGAAATAGCTTGACATTTTACCATATCTTTGTATATCGATTTTACCTCAGAAAAATTCAATGCACTGTTTTGCAGCTGTGATTTTCAGTTTGCTTGAGGGTAAATAGGAAAGACTTTCAGAAAAGGATCCGAAATAACTAGTCTTTTGGATACTCTCTCCATATATTTCATTTATTATTATCTGTGAAGCTCTCAGAATATTGAGACCTCAGTAATTATTGTTTTTTTAAAATATTGTTTCAAAACAAATTCGTATGATGATGTACATAAATGAGGAACATATTGTGAAAAAAATATTATATTTTAAAATGTTTTAAACTATGGGCATGTGTTATTTACAGCAGATGAACTGAAGAACTCTTTAATTCAAACTGTCATTGGTTATTCACACAATAACTATTGACCTGAAATGTAAATGTATTTTATAATTTTTTTTTGTAACTGTCATCGCCTTATGGCACCCAAATGATCAAAAGACATTGCCTATGACTCAGATTATCCCAGAGTATAAGAAAGAGTGAAAAACTACCAAATAAATTTTATGAAGTGAACATAATCCTGATACCAAAATAAGGCAGCGACATCCTTAAGAAAGAAAATAATTGACCAATATCCCTCATAAACATAGGTGTCTAAATTCCCAACCAAATATCAGTGACAGGAATCCTACAGTACCACATACACACATGCACACACACACTCACAAATACATCATGACCCAGTGTGATTCACAGTATATGTCTATATACAGTATATATGTTGAACCATATACACACACACAGAGAGGGCATATCACAACAGCTAAAGCACATTTCTGATAAAAATGCTCAATGCAATAGAAATGAAAGGAATTCTTCTACATAATAAAGGAAAACATAGAAAACCAAGTCAATATCACCATCACCAGAGAGAGACGGAAGGCACTCCACATGCGAACAGAAATTAGACAAGGATGCCCTTTATCAGTGTGCCTGCTCACTATTGTGCTAGAAGTCTTAGCCACCGCTATCAGGCAAAAACAGAAATTAAAATCATTCAAATCGACAAAGAATTATAATTATCTCTAGTTGCAAATGATATATAGCAGTACTATGCATAGTAAATCCCTAAGATATATCAACAACATTGTTAGAGATGATTGAAAGATTCAGCAAAGTTGAACAGTTCAAGATCAATATAAAAAACTAAGTTGGATTCCTTTATGCTAAGAAAGGGAACTCTAAAAAGGAAACCAGAAAAACAAAAACATTAGTAGTAATCACTCAAAAGTTGGACTATTTAGGAAAACTATATCATTGGAGAAGCAGAAAACCTATACAGATAAAACTACCAAGCCACTACAATAAATCAAAAGGACATGCATATGGGAAGAATGCACAAGGCTCGTAGATAGGAACATTTAACATGATCAAAATATCAATATTACCCAAAGTAATCTACAGATATAATGCTCTCTCTATCCAAGTTACATCATCATTCATTAAAGATATGGAAAAACTAATCAGCCACTTTATATGGAAAGGAAAATGGCTTTCGATAAGCAAAGCATTACTAAAGAAAACACAAAGTAGGAGGCTTCTCCTTTACCAAATGTACCAATCTTCAAGACGCCTATATGAACAAGGTCACCAAAAGAGCCTGGTCTGGTACGACAATAGATACACAGACCAAACCAAGCAAAAAGCTCACTGCTGTCACATTGACTCTGATTCACAGTGACCCTACAGGACACAGTAAGACTGCCTCCATGGGTTTCCAAGATTATAACTATTTATGGAGTAAAATGCTTAATATTTCTCCCAAGGAGCAGCTGTTGGTTTCAAACTGCTGATCTTGTCATAGCAGCCCAACAAGGAATTACTATACTACCAGGGCTCCTAAATAGACCAAAGGACCAGAGTTAAGAAGCCATAAGTAAATCCATTCACCTACAGATAGCTTATATTTTTGACAAAGGATTGAAACACATGCAATGGGAAAGAGATTACCTCTTTTTTTTTTTTT
>NW_022108124.1:9315506-9329882 GCF_000313985.2 Echinops telfairi | reverse complement strand
ATCTATTTCCCCATCCTCATATAATATATTTGTATATGTACATGTCTTTATCTAGAGCTCTATAAATACCCTTTGCCTCCCAGCTTTTTCCTCTATTTCCATTGATTCTCCTCCTGTCCCACTATACCTGTCCCACTATACCTCTTTTTTTTAAAACAGTGCTGTCAAAAGTGGATGTCCACCTGCAGAAGTATGAAACAAAACTCATATCTCACCCCATATACATAAATGAATTCTAGCTTAGAGACCCTAATACCTGGCATGCATACACAATGAAAAATAGTAAAACCACAAACAGGAGGAGACAAACTCAATGACTGAGACACTTAAGTGCATCAAAAGATTTCACCATTGAAGAAGTGGACAGACTTTGGGCCTTTACTCAAAGCCTCCCTCAATGCAAGAGCACTTTGTTCTAACTACTTGGCATTCTGTGACGCTCACACCCTCTGACAGGATGGTTGAAGAAAAAATGGGTCCAGAAGCAAATGTGGTGAAGATAGATGATGGTACCCGGCTATCAAAAGATAGAGCATCTGGGGTCTTCAATGCTTGAAGCAACAAGCCCACATGGAAGAAGCACACCAGCCTGTGCGACATGAGATGTTGACAGAATCAGGTCACAGACACCAGAAGATACAAAACAAAATAAACCAAAAAATATTATTGAGAATGAGGAGGATTGGAGAAGAGATCCAAAACCCATCTGTAGACAACAGGACATCCCCTCATAGAACAGTCACAAGGAAGGGATGAGTCAACCAGGGTACAGTATAGCACCAATGAAGCATACAATATTCGTCTGTTTCTTTGAGGCTTCCTCACCCCCCACTATCATGACCCCAGTCCTACCTTTCAGTTCTGGTTATACTTGAGCATGTATGTACAGATAAGAGCTCAAAACACACAGAATCCAAGTCAGATAAATGCCTCAGGAACAGAAATGGGAGGAGCGATATCGGGAGGGGAGGGGAAAGGTGGGGGGAAGGGGGAGTGGGGGAGCTTTATCCTAAAACACACTCCACCTCCACCAGGGCTGAATAACAAAAACATGGGTGAAAGGAGACAGTGGTCAGTGTAAGATATGAAAATAATAATAAATTATAATTTATCAAGGACTCACAGGGGGTGGGGAGGGAGGGAACAAAAGAGTAGCTGATACCAGGGCTCAAGTAGAAAGTAAATACTGAGAAAATGATGATGACAACATATGTACAAATATGCTTGATACAATTGATGTATGGACTGTTGTAAGAGCTCAAAGAGCACCCAATAAAACGATCTTTTAATAAAAAAAAGAAAAGATTTCACCAAATGGGTCATAAGAGAATTCACACTGTGGAAAAAATTGGCAATGATGTATTGAACAAAGAAAGGACTAGTCTCAGAAGTGTATGAAAAATCTTAACATTTAAATGAGAAAAAGAGAAATAATTTATTTACTAACTGTATTACATGAACGAAGTATTCATCAAATAAGACATCGTGGTGGTCAGCAAACATATAAAGAAATGCTTAAAATGGTTACTCTTTGCAGAGATGCAAACTGAAATAACAATGAGCTATTACCTCACCCTGATATGAAGAGTAAAGCTGCAATAGCCAGTGCTGATGATGTGCACAGAGCCTGGAACCCTTATCTCCTGCTGCAGGGACTGTGAACTGCTTCAATCACTGGGGACAGATGTATGATGCTTCGTGGAAAAGTTGGGAGTAGAACTACTGTATGATCCAGAAACATATCTACTTGATATGGACCAAACTCACTCCCTGCCCTTTGGTCAATCCCGACTCCCAGCAACCCCTGTGGGTTTTCAAGACTGTCATTTTTTATGGGAGTAGAAAGCCTGGTCTTTCTCCCATGGAGTTGCTGGTGGTTTTGAATTGCTGACCCTGCGAATCGCAGCCCAACTTGTAACCACGACTCTTCCAGGACTCGGTACTTGGAATGTATCCTAGAAGAATAAGATAGGGCCCCTGAGTCGACATGTGTACACCTATGCTCCCAATGCTACTGAATAACAAAAAGATAAAAACCTCTAATCCCTCTCAGTGGAAAAATCAGTAAACATTGATACATATACAGTACAGGACATTGTTAAAAAATAATGATACATTTGGTAAATAGGTCATAACTGACTGAACCTGAAAGGCATTTCACTGAGTGAAATTAGTCATTCACAGACAAATACTCTATGGTGCTACTATTATAAAAAGTCATGGAAAGGTGTTCACATAAGAAAAAAGGCACTGTCCATGACCTCTCAACTTTCTCTATATTAAAACATTTCTACTAACACCACTAGATTCAAGGGCATGATATTTCTCAATAACATAAATACCAGTTTCAGAAGTACGCTATGTGTATTTAACTAGCATCCATTTCTAGTATGTAGAAAAACCAAAAGTCACGCTAGTGCACATCCTCTCAAACCATGGAGCTTATTTTGCTGTTTTGGTTTCCCTGATCAATACTAATATAGAAAAAAAAGGTACTATATACTAAACCGAAAATAGCAAAGCCACTCCCATCAAATTGATTCCAACTCTAAAATACTCTGCAGGGCTGAAGAGAATTGTCTCCATAGGGTTTTCAAGGTCATGGTCTTTATGGAAGCAGACTGGCCTATCTTTCCCCCATGGGGTTGCTGGTGAGATCACACCACACACCTTTCAGTTAGCTGTCTCACTAATCATTGTGCCACAGTATGTTTTTGATGGTGCCTGTTGTAGTTATATAATCTGTTGTCAATTTGAGGGGATTACAAGTCAAGGGGTGGAGGCTAGCCTGTCAGTCATTCTACAGCCTAATAAGACCTCTGTGTGGGCATGGCCTTCTCCTGAGAATTGGGGGAACTCCTGTATTTTCCTCCTTGGAGGCGGGAGAAAACTTTCTCTCTGCTCATTCCCTTGGAGACTCTTTCTCTGCTCACTTCCTGGGAGACATCCCTGAGGAGAAGCCACATGGACCTATCCTGCTGCAGCCCTGGGAACTGGAGGAGCCAAATGGAGACCCCTGCCAGAACTGAGATACTTCTAATGCCACTGACTTTGTATCCACTGGTCTCTGATCTTCCTGCATTCTGTGTGATTGCATGTGTTTTATGTGTCTGAAGAGGACTTTATGGATTGGTATTGGACATATGGGCTAATATCAGACTTATGGACTTGATCTGGACTGGGCTGGGAAGTTTTCTCAATCTTTAGTTGTTCTTGTATATACAATTCTTTCGTACACACATGTGAGTGTTTGTGAATTTGGTTCTCTAGTCTACCCAGACTCACACAGTGCCACTGACTCACAAATATGAAAAATAGGAATTCTCTAGTTTTCACAATGTAATAATTAATGTTATGTGCCCATTTATTTCATCAGGCCTTTAGAATCAGAGATCAACAGTTATTTATATAATAACAGCATCAACAAACTAAAAAAAAAGGAAGAAGGCACTCATCTAATCAAGTTTTAATAGGAAAAAATTGTAATTAGAAACTATTCTGAGAAGTGTTTTTAACAATTAAGTTTTCCCAGGGAAGCATTTTGAAAGTGCAATTTAACTTTCAGGAGATATTTTATAAGAGGTAATAATTTCTATTCAGAAAAACAGCCTATGGTGGACACCTGGGAGGCATGCCCTAAAGAAGGTCTCTTCCTACAGGGCAAGTGAAAATTAAAGCTGGTCAGGAAGCACCAGCTTCAAGGAACCGGTCTCAGGAGACTTTAACAGACACAGAAGCACATGGACCTTGGATTGAACATGGAAATGGTTCACATGTAATTGGGCAAAGAGGAAGCAAATTCACCAGGAAGGTTTTTAAATGGGTTTGAATGTATAGATAAGAGTTTTGACAGAAGCAGATGTTTATATAGATAGATAGATAGATAGATAGATAGATAGATAGATAGATAGATAGATATAGATATAGATATAATTTCATGCCTCAAAATTTTATTTTAAAAATTGGACTTCCTCTCAGTGGTATTTAAACATTCTATAGAAAGACATTTTATTGTTATTGTTTTGTTTTCAAATAGTCCCTCTATGGAATTTTCCTTGTATCTACCAGGTTGACGTATATTGGCTCCAGCTCTCAAAGATCTAGGTTAGAGATCTGAACAACCCGTTTACATCTTTTTGCCATTTTTCACCACGAACTTTTCTTATCAACACCTCTGTGAATATATCTTGTAGCATATTTTGTACTCTCCAGATAGGCCTTTGGTGTTTGCATTTAATTAAAGAGCCCTATAGGGTCACAATCAGGGAAGCAGTAGAATGCTGATCACGAGGTCTGCCGTTCAGACCCATCAGCTGCCTGATGGAAGCAAGATGAAACTCTCAGCTCTGGTAAAGATTTACACTCCTGAAAACACTCTGTAGAGTCACCCTCAATTGGAAAGGGCTTCCTGGCAATGTTTGACAGTTAGGTTTGGTTCGTATAGTTCTTATGACTCAGAATTGACTCAAGTGTTAGCTTAAAAGAAAGATTAAAAGAAAGAACAATGTTGAGGTAGATTGCAAAGAAGGGCAGTCAGAAATGGTAGTTTCGAGGCAGATTCAAAGTTCTTGACTACCAGACTACATGTGTGATTGTACAGGGTGTGTTGCACCACCCCAGGGTTCCATCACAGCTCGATAAATGCTCACCCTCATACATACATGATGTACAATGATGGTGCTAGTTGATTGACTTCAGATGTTAATTTGTCTAACAAATATTTTTCTCAAACCTGAAAAACAGATGATTATTTTCCAAGTTTAAAGAATTTGATCTTCTAATGTCATTAAAAAAAAGATTCAAATTTCAGAAACAGAGATATGGGGTCTATCAAACAATGGGCTCTGTTAGAGAAACTGCAGCTGGCAATTTATATAGAATGGAGAAAGAAAGCACAGATGATGCTTGACCTTTTCCCAACATGGCCATAAGGGTCATATCTCTTAAAAATTGAAGTGTCATTTTTGTGGTGATTGGAATGCGTAGAAATAGAATTATTTACCATTTGAGAAAAGTTGTATTGGCATATAATTCACATATCATACAATTTGCTCATGCAATTACATTCAGGAAAGTTGTTTAATCATTACCACAATCAGTCACAGAACATTTTCTTCTGATACTCGTTAGGTATTTATTAATTGAGTTACTATCTATGTTAGGCTGGTTTACTAAAAAAAAAAAACAAATCCAATGTAGCTCATATAGGTGTGAAAAAGAACTTTATATCAAGAATAAATTATATATCAAGAAAACATCCCAGCCCAGTTCAACTGACATCCATAAGTCCAATACTAGTCCGTAAGTCCCTCTTCAGACTTGCACAGACACATACAATGATGCAGAATGCAGGAAGATCAAGGGCCAGTGAGTGCAAATTTGGGTGGATTCCATGATGGTGGTAACATCTCAGGTCTCTGGCAGCAACTGGGATCACCCAGCAGGAAGGTGAAGGCAGAGAGAAGTGGGGGGAGAGGGTCAGGGCCCTCCTTATGTATGAGAAGGCCATGCCTTCTAAGATTGACACATTGGACATCACCCCTACAAGATCAACAGATAAGGCATTACATTTTAGCCTAAATACATTTGCCACAATTGACTGTATAAAGCTCTCTGAAGACAAGACTATCTCTTAACTATGGTCAGAGGGAATTCACTGGAGACTTAATCTATGCAGGGGTCCTGCAAATGGATTTTGGCCTTCCACAGTCTTCTATAGCCTTCTGCAAATGGGGTGTTCATAATTAACTCTGGTATGATTTATTTCGGTATTGGATGTTATTATATACAATCCTTCAATCACATACCCTGGTGCGCTTTCTCCATGAGGACTTCGTTGACACCTGTGATAGATGATTTAATGACCCCTGTGGTAGATGATTTTATGTCAGTGTGAAGATGTATGAAGGTGCAGGGGTGGAATCCAACCTATCAGTCAGGTCACAGCTTGATAGTGCTATAATTACTTCTTGATATAAAGTTATTTTCTTTTTAATCATTTTATTGGGGGCTCATACAACTCATCGCAATCCATGCATCCATCCATTGAGTCAAGCACATTTGTACATTTGTTGCCCTCATCATTCTCAAAACATTTGATTTCTACTTGAGCCCTTGGTATCATTTCCTCACTTTCCCTCCTCCCTCTCCACTCCCCACTCCCGCATGAACCCTTGATAATTTATAGATTATTATTATTTTGCCATGTTTTACACTGTCCGAAGTCTCCCTTCACTCACTTTTCTGTTGTCTGTCCCCCAGGGAGGAGGTTATATGTAAATTTTTGTAATTGGTTCCCCCTTTCCACCCCACCCTCCCTCCACCCTCCAGTATCGCCAGTGTCACCACTGGTCCTAAAGGAATCATCTGTCCTGGAGTCCCTGTTTCTGATTCTTATCTGAACCAGTGTACCTCCTCTGGCCTAGCCAGATTTGTAAGATCGAATTGGGATCATGATATTGGGGGTGGAGGAAGCATTTAAGAGCTAGAGGAAAGGTGTATGTTTCATTGTTGCTACACCGCATGCTGATTGGCTCGTCTTCTCCCAGTGACCATTCGGTAAGGGAGTGTCACTAAATTTGTATCTCTAGTCAAACCAGCCTAACCCATTATTGTACCTGGGTAGTAGAGTGTTAGAGAAAGAACTCATCAAGACTGAGAGCAGAGGCTTGGCTGGTTTCTGCCTTATGGTAGGTGAATGGAATTGGAATTTTCTTCTTTGGATCACCAGAGGTCAGCTGTGGCTACAGAGTTTACTCAGCTGGTTTCTGGAAAGGGCATGGGGAATTAAACTTTTGATTCTCAGACACTGTCTCTGGTTAGATCTATCTGCAATGCAGCAAATGAGTATACTGGATGTCAAATTGCAACTTGGGGGGCAAAGACACCTCTTTAACTTTTCTGAGGCAAAAGCCATGCTATTTTGTGAAAATGGTTGACCAAAGGCCTGGACCTGGCTTGAGCTTGCCAAAGGCCTAGAGCCATATTGCATGTGAATGAGGTAGTTTAGAAAAGGACGTATACAGTTGTACTGCTTTGAGAATTGTATTTAGGATCTGGCTGTACTAGGATTATATTGAACTTTTCTACCTACTGTTATTAATATAATGTGTAATAGAAATGATTATTGGGCAGTATGATTAGAGAGAATTTATAAGGCCACTGCCTTCAGTCACTAAGTTGGATCTGTTAAATGGGTAGGAGGCATTGCTTGCAAAGAAGTTTTAGAAAAGATATGCACCACCCAGTGCCTTGAGTGCTCAGGACATTTGCATTTGAAACTTGGCAATACCAAGACCAGTCTATTTCAACCGCTAATGCCTAAGATATTGATATTTATGTATTCAATTTCATGTTTGACGACATCTGATATTCCTAGATTCATACTTCATACTTCTCAAATTCCAATTATTAGTGGATTTTTGCTGCTGTTTCTTCTCAGTTTGAGTCTTGCTCCAGCACCAAATAGAGGTCCCCAAAGCTTAACTCCACAGGCTTTACTCTGTTCATGTCATACCTTACAAATCCGGCTGGACTGGAGTATGTACACTGGTACAGATAGGAACTGGAAGCACAGGGAATCCAGACAGATTGAACCCTCAGGACCAGTGGTGAGAGTGGCGTTAACTGGAGGGTGGAAACAAGGTGAGGGAGAAAGGGGGAACAGATGACAAGGATCTAGATATGACCTCCTCCCTGGGGGATGGACAGCAGAGAAGTGGGTAAAGGGAGATGTTGGATGGTGTAAGATATGACAAAATAATAATAATTTATAAATTATGAAGGGGTTCATGGGTGAGGTGGGAGGGGGAAGGGAAGGGAAAAAACAAGGAGCTGATCCCAAGGCCTCAAGTAGAAAGCAAATGTTTTGAGAATGATGATGGCAACATTTGTACAAATGTGCTTGATACTATGGATGGATGTATGGATTGTGATAAGAGTTGTACGAGTCCCCAGAAAAATGATTAAAAAAAAAAAAGATGGCCTCTACTTTAAGAAGTCCGCTCTTCCTCCAGCATATTTTGTATGACTTCTGAATTGAAGGATCATCTTTTGGCACTATCTCTGATAATCATCTTCTTCCATTCATTAGGCCTTTAATCTCTGACAATGTTTCGATGCTATGCATAAGGTTTTCAGTGTCTAATTCCTCCAAAGTGGATAGGTGGATAGTTGACTTCTTCTTTGCAGCCTGTCCTTAGTCGGGAAGCACTGCTGAAATCCGTTCAGGGTGGTGGACCCTGCTGGCATCTGGAATACCAATGACAGAGCTTCCAGCATCATGGCAATTCACGAGCCACTGCAGTGCAAGAAATGACAGACACATTGTCAGACTGCCCCTTTAAAGTCATGTTATTCTGTCTTTGCAGGCTGAAGTCATCGATGTGAGCTACGGAACTGCAGATGACTTAAGCATGATTAGAAAAATGAAAAATGCAACAAATCAGATCGCACTCCTGAAACTGGGAAAACTGCCCCTGCTCTACAAGGTTGGTGAAATAGCTGTGATTCTGTGGTGGAATAAGTACTGTGTTGGAATTGCACGCCTTTGTGAGTGTGCAGTGTGAAAGAGGAAGGAGAGGGATGACGAGATTCCCTGAGGTGTCACAAAATGTGACCTATTGCATTAGGATTTAAATTAAATTCTTAACTCGATACAAATTGACTACCGTGTTCTTTAGGACAGGAGAGAGGTATGGTTTCTTCATAATCCAGGGTATGGTGAGTTTGGGGGCTTTGGCCTAATCTTCATAATGATCTGTTCTGAAATGCTAGAAATGAGAATCACAGTGTCCTGCCCTCATGACATATGCAGATCTTCTAAGCTATTATCAAAACTGGCTAATTACCATGTGCTTTATGTTAGAATTGGATCTAGCTCATTTACACTCTGTGGTGATTGATTTTGTCAACTGTATAACTTCACAGTTACTGACTGTGCTTAGGAATTTAATTAAAATATAATGTGCTAAGGAGAAGTAGAATTTTGATTTATTTTATTTAAATTGAAGTTTATTAACACTCATCTACTAGATGCATTTACATAATTAAAGCATCTCACTCTAAGTGCCTGATAACGAGGTACTGTAATAGACAGCTACTACTGCTCATTCTTATTCCATTTTCTTTTTCTACAAAAGAGAATGGTCAGCATGAGTATATCACTTGGACTTGCTGTTTCTGAAGATATATTGGATGTTTCCCCATCAAACTCCCACACACTTTTTACATATTCCCATTTCCAAAAACCTTTTCAAAATGTGTTGACATAGTCTGTACAGAGGTAGAAAAATATCCTGTGCCAGCTTTTCATTATCTTCCAAGATTCTAAGATAGTATTCTATAGGGAAAAACAAAACAAAACCAGACAGGATAAACACAATAATGACTAATGGAATTGTAAAATATTTGAAATGACAGTATAGAAAAGTATACTACATCTGTGCTGCTGAATAACTTACAATGATTATCATGTATAGAAGAAAACTTAAAGACATAGTTATGGTTAAATGACATAAAGATTATACTATTATACTTATTATAATTATACTATTCTTTATTAATGGTTAAATTATTATACCCCGACACATCACATTTTTCATAGGGACTAGACATTTGTCCGAGCCTTTTTAAAATCCATGAGAGGGAAAGCTGCGAGAGGAGGAGCTCCTGGGACTGGGTGTGAACATGCTCTGCCTTTGACAGGGTGCATCCCGCTTGGATGGCCTGTTTTAGTATCAAATATTTGATGTTTTTTTCCTGAGACATTTTGGCCTTACATAGGTTCCAGCTTTCTCTGATTTTACTGTACCTCATTTGCTCTTTAAAACAGCCATTTGTTCAGATACTTACTATTGTTATCTTCAGTTTACAAATGAGGTAACTCAGGCAGATGAAGAGCAAGTGTCTGGATGGAAAATACACAGTGAGTTAAATAAAAATAACATTTGGGATCAGAGACCCTTCATGTATGTGGATATACATCTATATTATATAATTGATATATAATAATAATATCAATGTTGTGAAATTAGAATTTTTATAATGATTAGAGAGAACCAATACTTCAAATTGTGCTATCAAGCATCAATATTTGATAGCAAATAATTGAAAACAGATTAAGCTTTGTTTAAATCCCTCACTGCACAGGGTATAATAAATTAGTATGTAGTGGAGAGAATATCTCATGAAGAGGATTTTTAGAGCCACATATAATAAGTTCCTATGTAAAGTTGGTGACCAAGTCTACCTTGGGACTGCCCACAGCACTTAATCTATGCCCCCGACAGTTTGTGGAGTGGGTTACGGTAGGCTAGCTTTGGACTCCACTTGAGAAATGTAAAGGAAGAGATGATTTCTATCAGCTGATGATTAATTAAGTATTAAAGGAGTGTCTATGTTGTGATTCATCTGCATCCTCACACCTGGGACCCTCCAAACTATGTCTGTGTTTCCTAAGGAAAGACAGCCATTGTGATCCACTTTGCACCTCTTTTTGACTTGTTACTTGGCATGATGATGTGTTAGTTATTGACCAATCAACTTTGAGTTGCCTTTGCCTAGGGGCTGCTGCAGAATGGAGTACCAAAAATTCACCTGGTGCCCATAAGAGCCAAAATCAGCTTGAAATAGCTGTGAGCTCCAAAAGGCATGAAACAATTTTTGCACCGAGTGAAGTTAGAAAAAGTCTACCCACTGAAGTTCTAATACCCCAGTGCTCTCCAGCCCTAGAGGAACAAAGGTATTTTAATAGAAAATAATGTAACAGAAGAGAACCAATAAAGAGACAAGAAGATGACATTTTAAATTTTGGTTAACGTTTTGAAGAAAATATGACTAGCTTAACTTCAGATCTGATGAAAATATTGCTAAACTATCACTGGTGATTTGAATTCCCTATAGAATCCATTCCCTATAGAATTCATGCCCTATAGAATTCATTAATCAGATGATTAATAGGAAAATAAAGTTTTCGTCAAAGTGGTTGGGGAAGAGCTTGATCCCCTATATAATTTTTGAAAGGGCAGTGGGAAACAAAATAATATTGTTTTGGATACTTTATGTGGACCCTCCTTGGTTTGCCATCCTGTACCATATATGACTCAAATGTTGTACAACGATATAGTTGGGTAGCTTGATATTTTCTGATTTTTTTCTTTTTCTTGCAGTAAATTTTAAACATTCTACAGTGAGTGTGCATATATTTTATCATTAATATAAAGCTTTTAAGATTTTCAGTATAAATATATAAATGTCTCAAAACTGTTCTTATCGGACAGATATCATATGCTAAAATCTGACAAGTCAATAATGGGTTGACACAAAGCAAGTGACTTTACATTTGACAGCAGTAGAGAATATATATCTAGAAAACCCTTTGGCCATAGTTTGAGAATGTTCAATCTGTGGTTTAGATAGAAGAGGATCCGATCATCAAGAACAATATATCAGTATCCCTGGGTTTTTTTTTTTCTGTACAGATTTAGAAATAGGTTTGAGCCAGTAGGAAGACTGCGCCTTCCCGCACTTTGGCACGATCATCTAGGCAGAGGAATAATGTCACCGTTTCCACCATCTGAATTCCGTTGTTGCCATCACATGGGATGTTTCCAAAATTTGGGGAATTTTTTGGTATTAAATACATTACCGCTCACTTTCTTGGTAAGGAATTAAGAATCATGGTTTACAACTGGTTATATGTAGTTTGATTACATCCCACATTGCTGTATAGAGTCATGGAATATGTTCTCAGGGTTGAATTCAAAAGTTAGGTAAAATGGTCATATACGTGAGTTAAAATTGCAGGAGACGAACTGTCTTCTATTTGAATTAAAACTATTAATCAGGCTTCAAATTATCATCTTGGCTGGGAACATGCAGCTGAATGAATAAAGGGGAAAAAAGTTAATCTTGTTTTAGCTGTTCAGTAGTTGCTAAATCATGGTTTTAAAATTAGTTGGGGAAGGAATCTCTACATCTGAGATATGAAGGGCAAGGGGGAAACATAATTGTGATATTAAATGATCTCCTAAAATGAGAAGAATAATCTGCAGCCAAGAAGGTGGAGACTCATTAGTTTTATCATCAATATTACAGACTTGTTAACTTAGTCTCCAGAAAGGGAATGATGAAGAAATTTCTACATTGCAGAGTAAGCATTGCAAAAGGCAAATGCATGACTTCCAGATATATTTTTGCTACATAGGAGTCAACCCATGGTCTTCCAGAGATATGTCGTGCTAATTGTCCTGAAGCCTAAACCTGGACAAATTGTTTTAGGTTCACTTTAGCTTTGCATTTATAGTTGTTATTGCTTTTTTAATTTGGGGAGTGCTTTAATTCTTTAAAGTTGAAGGCAAATATTTCCTTACTTATCACAATGCAGTAAGACTTTCCTCACTGATAGTCTGACACATAGAACTGACCCACAGAAACTTACCAGTCCCCAAATTGCTGAACAGCATTCTCGTTTGGAATGAACTTTATAAAATGCCTTATTTGGCTTTCATTGCAAGGCCGCTTTTACAAGTGATTAAAAAAATTACTGTGCAGTCCATGGCAACTAGAAATCAATCACATTTATCATTGGAATGTGGGAGCCGGGTCATTTTCTAAGTCATTGCTACATATCAACCCCACCTCTTGTTGCACTCAGACTTGTTGTCAGTAAAAACAGAAGTGAATACATAGTTCAGTTAATGAGACCATTTTTACATAATGAAGCTAATTCTAAAGTCCACAAATGCTTTAAGTGGTGAGCATAACATTGTTGGTACTCTCAGCTCGTATTTGCATTATTCTTATATAGCCCCTTTATCCTTAGAATTACAATTTGATGATCTAGTTGTTAAAATGATTTTGTAATTTCCTACAAATCAAATATATTCTATCAACTTGTCAAATAAGATTTTTATTTAACTCTCAGTGTGCATTGCTTGTGTAAATGAGCCACTATTTCAATCCATATAGCAGGCATCCTCAAATTATGGCCTATGGGCCACATGCAGCCCACTGAGGACATTTATCCAGCCCACTGGGTGTTTTTGCCCCGTTTTGTTTTTTTTTACTTCAAAATAAGATATATGCAGTGTGCATAGGAATTTGTTCATAGTTTTTTTTTTAAACTATAGTCTGGCCCTCCAACGGGTCTGAGGGACAGTGAACTGGCCCTCTCTTTAAAAAATTTGAGGACCATGTGGGCATATAGCATGCTTAGTAACACAGCATTTGGGAAAATTCTCAAAGAAAATGGCAGGTGGAAGATGGTAGCTATTTGTTTACACTTGAAAATGGATTGTTTGCTGCAAGTCAGCAAAGGCAGCTTATGACAATAGTAGTATTATTCAAGAAAACTTAACTCATTGTTTTAGCTCCACACCCAATTTAAGCCACAATATAGGTAAATTTAAAATATTTGGGGGCGTGAGTGAAGAAAAGCTCTATAAACACTAGTGATTTAACAAATTATTAGTCCATGAATAGATCATTGAAAGAGAAATAGGCATTCTATTTTCAGTAGCTAAAGTTAATGCTGATAAAAAAGTGTTTTTTGCACAATTTCAATCATTTGCATTGTTGTATTACACTGGTTTCTCTAGGGAAAAAAGTAGAGGCACATCCACATATCCATTTGTGTTTTGCAGAAAGCACAGCATAGAGGAGCTTCATTTGATATCCTCTGGCTTTTCCAGTGCCATGAGGCATGAATCAGGCATCTTCATCCTCCATCCCACTTTCCCTATTCTAACTTCAATTGTTCCTCCCACAGCACCCTACTTCTCTGCTGGGTTTGATAATTCCTTGCAACGGCCACACAGAACTCAAATGCAAAACTCACAATTATCGGGGTGTGTTAGGGGAGAGAACAAGTTATCACAAGTCAGGGTCAGTAAGCAGTACAGATAGAGTCATTGCTCCACAGCCCATTAAGCCAGCAGCCACATCTCTCTGGTCTTTGGCCTCTCTGGTATGTTGTTCCTGGGCCTCTGCCTCCATGAGCCAGGATGCCAGCAGGCTGTCTGCCTGACAGTCACATAGTCTTGGTTCTATGTGATGGTCCTGGCTCCTTGATTCTACTACATGATCTCCATGCCACGGCCCTGGTGCCTCAGGCGCCACTTGTCACTTTAGAACGAGATCTCAAATGGACTCCGCTGGTGGCGTTTCTCCCACTGATCGTGCGAGTTCTGTCTCTTCTTCTGAAATGGCTCACCCTTATAGCCAGAAGAGGGGCAACTAAAATTGCCCATGTTACATACACCCTATTTGCATAGCCCCACCCCATGATGAGTATAAGTTATGGAGACAAGGAGACAGGAAAGAGCTGGGAGGCAAAGGGCATTTATAGAGGTCTAGATAAAGACATGTACATATGCA
>NW_022108124.1:9202975-9314423 GCF_000313985.2 Echinops telfairi | reverse complement strand
AAATGTTTTGAGAATGATGAGGGCAATGAATGTATAAAAGCGCTTTACACAATTGATGTATGTATGGATTTTGATAAAAGTTATATGAGACCCTAATAAAATGATTAAAAAAAAAGAAAGAAATTTCTCTCAGCCAGCTAGCTAGCTAGATGGATACATAGATAAGTACAGATATAGAGCTATTAGAGCTATCCAGCACTACCTAGAGTTATCTAGAGCTATCTAACTATCCATACAGAAGAGAGATATATGTCACGGAACTGACTCAGAATGATATAAGTAAGTCCAGTTCAGTTTCAAGTCCATCTGTCAGATGTTATAGGCTTCTCCTCACTGATGACACCTCAGGAGCTGATGAACACAGCATCAACAGGAATATCACAAGCTGCAGAAGTAGATAAATCCCAAGTCAATAGGTCAGTCATGTGACCAGAGAGGGGATCACGCCAAGGTTGACAGGTCTGATCACAGGTTAGAGGGGAGGGCCACTGATGGCCCCCGGGATAAATACGCAATAAGGCAAGGTGCTGATTCCATTCCAAAGGACCAGAGGTTGATGAGCCAGATGCATGATTCAGTCCCAGCTAAAAGCAAGCAAGCTTCCCCACAGCATCCACTTCCATAAAAACTAGGCTTCACTCCAGAGGAAACTTCCTTCCACTTGCATCCTGGCTACAGCCTGAGTAAAGGGTTTTACACTGCACCCTACTTCTCTTACAACCTACCCTGTTTCCCCGAAAGTAAGACATCCCCCCCAAATAAGACCTACTTACAGTTTTGCCCATCGTTGAAATATAAGGCATCCCCCCGAAAATAAGACCTTCCTGAAAATAAGGCCCCCCATAGCTACCATAACTCTGGACTCTGGACATACACAATAAATGTGTACTGTATTCTTCTTCATGGAAAAATAAGACATCCGATGGAAATAAGACTGAGCGCATCTTTGAGCAAAAATTAACATAAGACACTGTCTTATTTTCGGGGAAACAGGGTATTCGCTATACACAGCCAAACTCATTGTGGATCGGGATACATTGTATTCCATAACATTGTGAGGGATTATGAGGCCTTAACTGCCAAACGACTGAGGATCCTGATCAAGCCAAGTTAGGACAAAACCTGATCAACCCAAGTTAGCACTGTTCTCATATTTGTTGAACTATCCTTTTAGTTTCATTTAATGTAGTTCTTCTGATTAATTTTTAACCTTGTAGTGATGACACTACTCAGTTATAATACAGTCCAATTATTTTATTTTCTGTATTTAATTCAGTAGAGAACAAAATATACTCTTCTTTGTGTCATTAAACTATAGAGATGGTGTGTAAAATGTATTGAGGCATTTAGTTAATTATAAGCATCATGTATAATGCTTAGTACAATAGTGCATATAGAACCCAGTGTCCTTTGATGATCCACTATTTTGTTGTATGTGTGAATGCTCTAGAGCCACTGGTACAAGCTTGTATGAGACGTAATGGTGCGACAGGAGAGCAACAAGAATGCACTCAAGCCTACCTACTTCAATCGTCATTTTCCCTGGTATAGATTAATCTAGCAGATTACTTTTAAGCAAAAACTTGTGAATATTTCATATAAATAAGAAAATGTTTAATTCAGGGGTTTTGCATAATATTTTTAGGCTTCTTTCTTTCTATGGACACAAATACATTTTGTGTTTAAAGACAGTATTTGATGGAATTTTATGAACAAAGATAAAAATGCATACCATCTTGATATTAAAAATACAATACTTATTCACTAAATAATTTAATGAAACACTTCATACTCAATTCTCAGAAGTAATTATAAAAGACCAGTGCCTCCTGATTTTGTAATTATGTAAGGTTTCAGAACTGCTCCATTGGTTATGGCAAACGTAGTCAGGACTAGAACACAAAATCAGAAGAGTTCAAAGCATCTTAAAGTTAAATCTGCTGTTGTTTGTAATCAGAATACTTGTCATTTCCCATTGACTAAATTTAGTTATTTTTCAAAATTGTTTTCATCAAATATTACCCTATCTACAAAAGGGAATTTTTGTTGAAAAATAACTGCAATAGAAAGTTATAATAAAAAGGCTTTAGATCATTTTATTATTCTGCCATTTAGCAATTAGTCTTAGAGTAACTGAAGAAACACATAAGTTTCAGATCCTGTTCCTAATATTACATACTCTGAATGTTCTGTGAAATTGAAGTGTGTCTGCCAATCATCAAACCTTGTCATGAATCAATGGAAGGTTTGGAAATCAGATCCATGTTTCCTTTACATAATGATCTAATTTAATTAGCCTTGTGTACTATTTAACTATTATGAAATCATAGCAAATGACATTAGGTATTAGAAGGGGATATTTTGCACATTTATTATTGGAATATGGTTAGTGAAAACCATTCTCCTGTATTCACATGCTTTTAGCACCATTTAGAAAAGGTGCTGAACCTTTTAAAGCAAGCCAGACAAATTTTTTTTTAAATCCCATTTAACTAGCCCCCCAAATTACCCAAATGTAGGACTTTAAAATGACATATCTTAATTGAAATTCTGACACAGTAAGCTTTAGACCTGTTTAACTTTTTGATAATTATTTGTGCTCATAAATACGGTGCCTGTTATGATTACTTTATGGTTACACTGACCTCTGCTTTCATGTTTCAGCTTCTCTCTCTCTTGTATCTAGCTGACAGGCTTCACTGTTACTACTCTCAGTGGCTTCCTAGCCCTTCCAATCTGCTACCTTTTGTTAAAACTGGACGCTTGTTTTCAATAGGGAAGTTTAATATAATGATAATACTTACCTGTCCGTCTGTAATACTCTAGGGGCTTTTGTGTTCTTGTGATGCTGGAAGCTACTCCACTGAGGTTTTGAACATGGTGACTAAAAAATGCACTAGGAACAAGGAAGCGGTGGTTGACATCTGCAAATTAACCACTGAAAACCTTATGAATAGCAGAGAAACAGTATCTGATATAGCACCAGAAGATGAATGAGTTCCTCCGGTTGGAAAACTCTTAAAATATGACTGGGTTGCCACTCAGTATAAATGGATTCACTCAATGTGAAGAAAAAATATTCTCGCAACCAATAGACGGCATCATTAAAACGTTAGAAAAGATTGAAGTTGTCAAGAATTTCATTAACTTAGATCCACAACCAATGATCATGGAGCAACAGTCAAGAGCCAAACACTGTATTTCACTGGGAAATCTATTGCACAAGGACCGATTTAAAGTGTTGGAGCCAAAGAGGCCACTTTGAAGACTCCGGCACACCTGACCCAAGGCTTGAAATTTTCAATCCTCTCATACGCATGTGAAAGTCGGATAATGTAGAAGGAAAACTAGAGAAGAATTTGTGCATCTGAATCATGGTGTGGGAGAAAATTTTTGAAAGTGTTTTTGGACTGCCAAAAGAACAAACAAATCTCTCTCGGAGAAAAGTACAACCAGAATATTTCGGACATGCTTATCGGGAGAGAACCAGTCCTGGAGAAGGCTATGGTGCTTCCTAAAGTAGAGGGTGAGGGCAAAAGTGAGACTCTGTGAGATGGATGAACATCGAGGCTGCAACCACGGCTCCAAACGTGATGACAGCTGTAAGTATGGCACGGGGCCTGGCAGGGTTTCATTCCTTTACACATAGCATCACTGACTCGGAGCCAACTCAAGGGCACTTAACAACAGTATGACAAGATACAAAGGTTGTAAAATCAGACAACAGTCCAGCTCGATGTGACTTTAAACAGTAACCTAATCCCTCTGGATCTTAGTTTTGCTTTTTAAAAAAATCTCTATAATGGCTTTATGGGGATCAAATCTGAGACTGTATGTATAATACATTTTATGACTATTAATTATACATTAAAACTTGAATAGGACTCAAGAGAATAAATAGTATGGGTTTCCTCTGATGAATTTAATGATGGGAAATTGTGAGTTATTTCAAACTTGTAAAACTGAAATAATGTACTGATTTGGTAAATGCATTACAGAATGGAACTTTTATTTAGTAATAAAGGAGTGTCGTGTAATGCAGCAGTTTGAATATTTAAGTTTAAAAAGAATATCAAAGCCACTTCTTTAGTTTTCTTGTGAAATAACATAGATATAAAGTTAAGAAAAAGAGAAAGTGATATATTGGTTTTAAACTTTACTTAAGGATGAGTATAACAATAATATAAGAATAGTTTATGCTTTTGATTTTACATGTTTTAAAAGAATTTATATTTAATTTTTAACTGATAGAATTGTATACCATTATGAAAACAGCATTTTTATTTTTTGGAGTTGAAGCTACAGTTCATTTATAGAGTAGGGGTGATTTGCGTCTGCAACCTCCCTCCACGTGAAATGACCAAAAACCAACATAGATTCCACAATAAGTAACAACAACAACAGGAAGTGCACATTTGAAATTATTTTAACAGTCAAAGTAATGCATGTGGATCCTAAAACATCTCAGAATTTCATACCAGGATGATTTTTAACCTAATGCAGAGCACATTTTAAACAGTTCTTTAAAACAGCAATTGTAACTTAATTACACAGACATGTCTTATCAATTAAATACCAACTGTGTATTCAACTTACAATACCGTTTGTGAGTCACTGCCACAGCTAGTCGCAATCTCAGCGCTTGTCGTTTGCTAAATGGCACAATGCCTGCCGGGTTTGTTGGGTTGCTCCATGTAAATAAGCCTTGGCACCCGAGCTCCATTTCCAGATATATTTCAAGGGTGATTATCATCATCAGCTTCAGTTCCTGCTTTTTTTATGTATTTGAGTTGAAATCCTGCAATGGAATTTGAGATTTGGCCTAGATATATTCATTTGTCCCTTCATGTTCTGTAGGGGTACTATTAGGAAGTAAAACAAAGCTTATCATATGCTCTGAAAGTAGTTTTAAAAGCCACTCGATATGTAATGGTGCAGTGGGTTACGGGTTGGGCTTCTGACCAAATGACTGATAGCAGATCACCCACCGCTCAGTGGGGCAAGCAGAGGCTTTCTGCTCTGTAGCCTCTGGAAGAAAGTCCAGGGAGGCATTTCTACCCTATCTCATAGGCTGGCTGTTAGTAGATTTATTCCTCGATGTGAGATGTATAAAACCATAACTCAGACCCCTACCTCATCTCCTGAAAAAAATGTAGATGAATTATCAACATACTCAGAAACATATTAGTAATTAGAGACTTTTTAATATATGGAATACTAGCTAGTAGTGTGGATTTCACCCATCTGTCTCTATAAAATTTTTGAAGACAAAGTTAAATTACTTCTGGGTAGTAACATCATTGAAAATGTAATATTTTCTTGGTAAAAAGTTGGAACCAATAAACGTCTTCCTAAAATTTATGTAATTAATATTATTACAGTCACACAATATATTTTCTGGTTTTGAATTCAATAGACTTCCTATTTTTATAACAAATTAACCTTTAATAAGGTACAAAGCCATAAACTAGCAGTAGACACTGAAAATATTTTTACTTGAACTTTGAAAATAATAAACACTCAGTAAACTCTCATTTTAATATGTATCTATTAATATACCATTAATTTGTTATGCTCATAAATATGCATTAAATTATCTTTTAACTGAAAAAATATTTTATGTCTTTATGCACAAGCTATTAGGAAAGTTTTTATAGCTCAGTATATATTTAGTTAAGAATAAAGCTTTCTTGGTTTTAATATGAACAGTTTGAAACAAGCCTATGTATTAGAGGGCCTATAAATTATTTTTTACTTATAGATTGGCTTTTCTAAATTTCATTAAATCATCACAAAAATGTATTTTGTCACTTTGTTCTTGTCTTGCATTTTAGATTACCTCCAGTAATTGCACTTGGTAGAATGAATTTCTATGAAGTTTTCTAAATTGTAGAGGATTTGGATATTCTGTAGTCATTTAATATTTTCACTTTAAAAATATTGTAATGTTTATAATTTTACAAAAACACAGTTAAAATTCATTTTGTATTCTTTGAAAAATTTGAAGAATCTCTATAATGCCAGTGATAAATGTAGTTTTATAGATATATATACCAGTATATATATTCATAATCAATTTTTAATATCATGCTTGTTGTTCTACTTACTTCTAGTTGTAATTTTTTTTTCCCTTATCTTCATCGAATTACCCTTACTTGATGAGAATGTAAAGGACAACTGATGGTTTTGTGCAGGGTCCGTATTACAGCCATAGCTCTCCTACCAATACCTGTGCACTGCCCTATATGAGTAGGAGTTAACTCAATGGCAATATGTTTGGGTTTTCAGTTTTTGTTTCCTAGGTTCATGAATTACCTACATAAAACTTCTTTCATAATTCTTACACAATCTTCAAACGGTCATAGAGCAAATTCCATCATATATAAAATGAGCTACTACATGGAATTCAGGAACAGCCATTGACATTCTAAGATACTGTGCTTATTAGGGAGACCCTTGGTTGCAATTGGTTGTTACCCTGAACTGGTGCTCCAAACCAAACCAGTGGCCATTGAAACCAGACCTGGTGCTCACCTTCTAGAGGTTTTACACCCAAGAAAACCCGATGCAGCTGTTCTTCTCTGCAAAGTGTGTCTTTGTTGCCATCTGTCAGAATCACCTGGAGTGTGACTACTGATGCTTATTTGACATTACCCCAATCCCTGAATTAATGACTATTTTAATATAATTTATTATTCCTTCTGCCCTTAATAGAACAAATAGCTGAGAGTATTATGATATTAAAATAGTTGAGATATAATTAAAATATTTTTAGTTTTATTTAAATACAGAGAGTTTAGTGCTTTACACTGTTTTAGGATTGGGAACATATAACATTTTATGATAATTAATGTATTTAAAAGCTAAATGACTCCTTCATTTTATACTTGGATTTGGTAAAAACAATGGCTAGTATTTGGCAGAGTGAAACAAAATTGTTATTCAATTTACTGTTATATTAGAGACTGTCAAACAATTCAATTACTTTCTTGCCAAGTTTTAAATATTTATACCTTATAGTTATATTTTATGCTTTATATACATATAGGGGAACATGTACATCTTTCACACATGTGAGATGCCTGAGTTTGTCTTTTTTTAATTTAGCATATTAGATAAGAAAGTGAATCTGTTATATTAGCTTCCTACTATATTATATCTGCTGACATATTGCATATATCTGCAGTTGTTGCTGTGAACATTAAATACGTTTTCATAGAAACTAGCTTATTTTGGAGTAAACCAATGATATGGATAATTACAGGTACTCTTGTGATTGAATTAAGATTTTTATTCATTTTATTGTTCATGAATTGATTGAAGCTCTAATATTTTCAAAATTGTCTCCATCGGTATGGAATCTGTATTAGCTCTCATTCTAGTAAATGACCGAACATGTTTTATGTTTAAACAGAAGCTTGGATGCAATAGTAAAGTAACTTCTGTTGGACAACATTAAGTAAATCATGGTTATAAACTCATTTTTTTGGTGTTAATTTGCAAACCAGTGGGTTAAGCATTAGGCTGTTAACCACAAAGTCAGCAGTTTGAAACCAGTGTCTGCTCTGCAGGGGAAAGATGAGGCTTTCTACTCCCATATCGAGTTACACTGGACACCCACAGGGGCAGTTCTGCCCTGTCCTGTAGGGTCTCTGTGAATCGGAACTGACTCAATGGCAGTGAGCGTGGTTTGGGTTTTATATGCAAATAGTTCCCTTGAATTTTAATATATTTCTAGTATGAACTTATTAAATATATTATTTTCTTTATTTTCCTATTTTGATGAGCATCATCATTTTTTTGTTCTAAATGATTGGAAAATAGATAGATACTATGCATTCTTAGAATAAGGAAGGCCTCTGATAAGCCAGGGAAAATCTTATTGATATTTAAATGACGAAGGTGTTGCTTCCTTTTTGGGGGTCTGATGTTGGATAGTGTACCTCTCAACTTCCTTGAAACTATCTCAAACCCAAACCAAACTTGCTGCCACACCTTTCATTCCTGACTTGGAAAGACAGTTCAATAATAGTGTTGTATTCATACATACAGCCAAGCCTTGTAAGTGCCCAATGAATATTCATCTTTGTGTGCTATCATGATACAGGAACAGTTCCTATCTTTGCAGAGTATTTTACAAACATGATTACGTGAACAATATCATTTAACCCTGCAACCTTATATCTGATACATTATCTTATGTAAACACTAGTTATCTTCCCAAAATCCCTATTGTGAGTAACTAGGGCTCTGAAAGTGGGTGCTACCCAAAGCCATTTAGCTGTTATGTTGGAAAATTAAGAGCTGTTGCTCCAAGCTCAGTGTGCTTTCTTATCCTGATAGCTTGTTAATGTGCCCATGTTTATTTATGAATCTGGCTTTAAGATGGTTTCTTTTAGACATTAGCACTACTGTGACTTAAAACTTGGTTCTTTACAATTAAGCAAGACTATTTTCAAATAGCTCAGAAAGAGAAATGTAAACAAATGAAACACAAACAATCCACCCCACCAGCCTACCAATATATGGCAAAGCTAGATGAATGGTATGTGAGTGATTAACCTATTTGTTCTTTCTGTTTCTGTTGACAATCTTAAAAATAAATACCTTCAAATTGTGAATAAGGGCAGAAAAAAACAGACTTAACTAAGATTCTCTATCATCATCTGAAAATGCTTCCAACTATTTTACTGCTAATTTGGCTTCCCTTCATGTCCACCCCATGAAAGTTGATAAAAGAAGAAAAAGATATACATGCCACTTGCACAAGCTATCATGCTGATGGGAAGATTTCCACTCACCGCTGCTCTGGGTGAAACTGTCTCATACCAGTCAGAACATGCAGATGACCCTAGTTAACTGTCTAAAAGCCAACGTGAATTAAGGGGTTAAAAAAAAATCACTTGACATTCTCTCTGTCCCAGCAAAGAATGATAAAAAAGCATCTGGTGTTGGATGTGTTTACGATAGTTAAATCAGTCTTCATCCAAATGGACTGAATTTTGATATTTTTATCAGAGCACTGACAGCCAGGAAGACCTACCTTGAAGGTCCTAAACAAAAGAATGTTGAACATGAATTGGAGTTGAATTTGCTCCTCACCAAAGTGCTTGGTGAAATCGTCAGGGTTTGTATATCTGAACTCGTTTATTCTTAGAGATGAGTTCTCATTAACTTCTTGGGGGAAGTGTGGCCATTAAATCTTATCTTGAATGAGAAGGATTTGTAACTTGAAAACGTTTATGAATATTTCATAAGAATCATCTTAGGGTGCTTGCTTGTGTGTGATAGCCTGGCAAAGGTTGACAGATCTGTGGAATAGTGTAATGACTTGACGGATGCATATGGAATGTTTAATGGAAAAGCGAAAAGTGCCTGCTGGGCTGCTCTGACATCTTCCTGTATTTGACTGGAAATTGGTGGAGGTTAAAAAACTCCTCCACGAAAGGAAGGGTTTCTAATTAATGAGTTGTCAATGGCAGGTTAAGTTTAACGCGCCCAATTGTACTTTAAGGACCTTGATAGGGAATAATGTTGATGATCTTCTTTGTTTTTATTAACTAAATCCAATTTTAAAAATCCATATCCAAACAAACTAGGCCCTGATGAATATATGTATTATGTGTGTGTGTGTGTACATATAGTATATGTGTGTATATATATAGTGTATATGTATATATGTGTGTGCATGTGCATTTTTATATATATACACATACATATATACATGTCCATCTGTACATATACATCCCTAGATGGTGATCCTATGCAATTGCAATCTCATGGTTTGATGACTGGGACAACTGTTTGATGGTTTGATGAATCTGAACCCAGGAGAATTTCACTAACTTTTACAGTAGCATGGGAATGTGAGTGGTTTTTGTACAAATTAGCAGACATGAGCCAGCAGGTTTGAGCTCACTCTTATTATTTAGAAAAAAAAAAAGAAAGACAAGGTAGGCATACAAAAGTGGAAAAAATAATTGATACCAGAACTTGTTTTCAATTGATTATCTAGTTTAGTTAATTTGCTGTATTTTAAAAATAGAAGAAAAAAAGAGGAATGTATACAGAAATTACTGGTAGATCAAAGAAATATGGAAGATTCTTTAATTGAGAGTTATTTAATCTAAAACAAATTGCTAGGGAGAAAGTTAAAAAGCATCTTTAAGCACACAATATACTTTTCTTGTTTTATAAAATTAGGAGTTCTTTCATCCTTGCTGAGGTCAGAGCTATAGAATAGAAATTTAAATTACAGCACAATATATTTAGTGTGCACAGCAATACTTTTTTAAAAAGTATTTCATGGAAATTGTTTCCAAAAATGGTTGTCCAGTGAACATATAGCATATCTAATGCTTGAGTATTTATTGACCTTCACCAACATTTTTTTTTAACTTGACAATATACTGCAATGTGTTGGTATAGGGAATATTACTAGCCATTTATCCTTCTCTGTTTACCATTTTGATGCTACTAAGGCAATTTAAAACAAAAATCAGAAGGCCCAAAATGTTGTCACACATCATATGTGCAGGTTGAGATTTAAATGTTCTATTTAAAAACAAAATCCCTGGCATTTATGAGCTCATTTTATTCTTTAAGTCTAATTCTATCATTTTTGGAATGTTCCATTTCAGGAATACATTGGTTCAATAGGCATTTACTTTCAAAATCAAAGGAATGTGGTTGCTATAATTTGTTGAGGAAAAAGAGTAACATCAATTATTTTCATTTGTGACATTTTCCAGTAGATATACTTTTCTGGCTATTCAGACTCAAAACTCACACTCGCTGCCACTGACTCGATTCTAACTCACAGGGACCCAGTAGCGCGGAGCAGAACTGCCCTGGTGGGTTTCTGAGACCAACTTTTATGAATGTCAAAAGCTTCGTCTTTCTTCCACAGAATGGATGGTGGTTTAAACCGCTGACCTTGGCGTTATAAGCCCAGCGTGTAACTGCTCTGCCACCAGAGCTCCCTTCCTTTAATATTAATAGAACAGTCTAATTTGAACTACACTATTTATATTTTAGGAAAGATGCTCTTATTCTTCTGTTTATCATGTTAACATCATCTGCCAAGACTATTTCACTGAAGTTTAGACATGATTTTTAGTTTTTCCACTAAGAAACATTTTAGTGGAAACAAATAAAATTGTTCCTATTCCATTTTAGGTTAACAATTAGTTAGTTTCCTAATTTCATTGTTATTCTTGTCTAAAATGACCCTAAAAATGGTTTCCTAATATAAACTGTAAAACGGAGAAGGTGTCAATTCAGTCACCACAGCTCTGTCTGTCTTTTATTTATCGCATAAGAGATGGATGAAAGAGCATATTGTTTAAAATATTCTGCTTATGTTTTATGTTATCATTCCAGTCTCAAGGAATCTTTGTGACAGAGCTAAGATTAATCAGCTTAGTGGATTTGATTACTGTAGACCCTGATTTCTGTTAATAGTCTTGTTTATCATCTTAATGTCAAATCTGCTTCTGGCAATTTACTTGATCATATAAATGTATGATGCACTGAACCTGATGCGTTTGACATCAGATAAATATTGAGGGTTGAGAAGCTTACGAGTGCTATCATATGTCATCTCTGGTACAAGCCTCGCTATCGCAGAAAAGAGGTGAAATTATCCTCATTAATGTACAAAATCTATCAGGAAACATTTTTAAATCATATCCATCCAATTTCTCATATCAAGTGGCATGATTTGGCCTGGAATCCCAGATTCCCAGAAACCCTAAATGATATATCTATTTTAATCATTTGTCTTGGATAATGTGTCTGTTTTAGGGTAAGTGATGGATATTTTACTTCTAAGTAATCCTTCTACGAGAGAAGGAAATACAAGAGTGAAAAGAAATAGGAGAGTCAGAAAGGTTGTCTTTTAGTCGTGTAGTGTTGTTATAAAGAAATGCCGCAGTGGGTGAATTAAACAATTAGAAATCTGTTTGCTCACCTTGAAGAGACCAAGTGCAGAGTGCTACCTGTAGGGAAAGCCTTCCTCTGTTTGTTGGTTGTACGAAAAGGTCCTTGTCTTTGCTTCTGGTCCATTGGACATGACGACGTCTTATGTCATCTATCTTAGTTCATCTCTCCTCACTGGTTTGGTTCCTTTTTTTATACTTCATTAGCACAAATGTTGAAAATTAAAGAACCTGCAATATTCCTTTGTACTTACAGCTCACATGTCCTAAATTGACCTGTGTCCAATCATAATTGTTTTTGTAAGCAATATTCACTCTCTTAAGTTTTTCATCTATAAAAGTTGACCATCTAGGTAATTTAATCTAAAAATTTTCACATATATATATTCCTTTTGTAATATTTTTTTAAATTCTGTGTCACTATCTAAATTAATGATATTGTTATTAGAATAACCACATGGCCCCTGGGGATTATTTATAGTCTCAAGAAATAGACAACACTATCTCTAAAAAGAACAGCGATATATATAAACCATAGATATACAAATGGATTTTGAGCTCACACTTAATCCAAAAGCCTAATCTAAGAATATTTAGTTCTTGTGATGTAGCCCTGCTCAATACTTGTTCTCAATAAGTGACCACTAACTATATGGGTGCTGTAATGAAGTGTAGGGGCCCTGGTGGCAGAGTGGTTAGACTCTGGGATGGGACCTGCAAAATCAGTCATTTGAAGCCCCCACTCACCCCACAGGACAAAGATGGGGGTGAGGGCTGGGGAGAGAGTGATGGGGGCTTTCTACTCCAGTGAAGAGTTACACTCTTGGAAACTCACAGGGGCAGTTCTACCCTGTAATGTAGGGTTACTGTAAGTCAATGAATAATAGAAAACTGTGTAAAGAAATCAGATGGTGCCAAAGACAACGTACTTCTAGAGGAATTGTAACCGCAGACACGTTGTTGTTGATAGGAGCCTTGAAGCTGCTTCCGGCTCACAGAGACTCTATGTGTTAAGAACAAAACACTGCCCTGGTCTTGGGCCACCATCCTCACAATTGCTCTGTTTGACCCGTTGATTGCGGCCAATGTGCCAATCATTCTTGTTGAAGGAAATCCTAATTTTCCCTGCTCCTCTGCCTTACCAAGCATAGTGTCCTTCTTCAGGAACTGGTCTCTCCTGACATGTCCAGAGTATTTGACATGAGCCCTCATCATCCTTGCCTTTAGGTAGCAAACTGACTAGACATCTTCCAAGACAGATAGGTTTGTTCTTTTTGCTGCCCATGGTACTTATTCTTTGCCAACACCATATTTCAAACACATTAATTCCCCTTTGTTCTTCCTTACCCAATATATGCCCTTCCTTCTCTCTTTGTCTTCCATGCCTCAATTCTACAGCTTCTAAATATATTTGTATGTAATTCGGTTCTCCTGAACTTATTATCTGCTCACACGCTTCCCTGCCCCATCCGCCATCTTCCCCTAGTGAGATACGCGTCCATGTGTACTGTTAAGTCTTATTGCACCTCCTATAATGCACTTTTCCATTATGTTACAATCTCTGTGGTCTGTTCAGAAGACCACTTATTATCACTACAAAAACGTATAACTTCCCCCCTTTGCTCCCACCTCCACCTTCCCTGGGTACCCCCGCCACTCTCCCTTTTCCTTCATTTCCCCTGTATAGTGTTCCAGCTCCCATTAAATCTTTCTCCCTGAACTCCAAAGAACCAATCCCCCTGCACAATCCAGCAGTTCACCCACCACTAACAGCCATACCACTATGCCACCGAAATAGCAGTCACTGCTTGCTTCCTAGCACAGACACTAAAATTGGCTTGATATAGATAAGACTAGCAGGCCCTACACAAGGAATGCATACATAATTCCTGAAGCGTTCCATATTCCTGAAGCACGAAGGAGTGCATGCATACAGACAATAACTGATGCAATGGTTTATCAGGGACTGGGTGGGGTGAGTGCTGGGAATTGGGGAGCAAACAATGAATGTGGGAGGGGGGAAGGGAACACTAGAACTGATTATGATGATGTTTATACAACTCTTTTTCAAAGAGTTTCAACTGTGGACGTGTGTGATATATAAATTAAATATCAAGAAAACTACTAAAAATAGAAAACCAAAGTTAACAATAGTTACCAGGGGGGAAAGAGGAAGAATTCTTGGACAGGGGACACAGAGTTTGTGTTAATAGTGGTGGATGATTTGGAAAAGGACATCAGTAATGCTTTCACAACACAAATAGTATAATCTAGGCATGTAGAAGCTGTGGAATTGTATAATTTTGCTACAATTAAAAAATGCACTAATAATGAGCACAAGGAAGAAGGAAATGTTCTAAAATAGATTGTGTTACTGATTATACAACTCTTCTTGATATGATTGATGTATAGATTTTACGATAGCTGGATTAAGTGCCAATAAAACCGCTTAAAAAGAAAAAGGGAACAGCAGTTAACCACAATACACTCACAAAATCAGGAAAACTTAAGGAAGCAAAGGAAAACCACTGAATTACTTCCTGTTTAAGTCCCTTCAGGAAATGCGGGGAGCGTGCATTAAAAGAATGGAAGAAATTGAATAGTTACAAATCCCACGCCCACAAGAATCTCAGGATGGCCTCAACTAAGTCACGTGGAAGATGCGCACAACTTGTGTTAGCCAATGATTGGAAATAATAAAATACAAATCTAAAAGAGGACCTGGTATCAGTGTTTAAATTGGGGACATCTGGTTTGCAGGGGTATGGATGAGAGTAGAAGTTCAAAATCCATTTTCAGGGTCCATATATATATATATATATTTGGTAATATAATTTTTAGTAATGTTTTTCTGTATATGAAATCCAGGATAGGTACATCTGTAGAGACAGTGTGCTAGTTACATAATCTGTTGTTCAATTTGAGGATTAAGGGTGTAGGGGTGGAGTCTAGGCTGTGAATCAGGATGTAGCCAATGAGGCCTCTGTGTGGGCATGGCCTTCTCCTGAGGATTCTTGGAAAACTCTGGTATTTTCCTCCTTGGAGGCAGAAGACAGTTCTCTCATGTTTCACTTCCTGGGAGACATTGAAGCTGACAAGACACATGAAACTACGCTAGTGCCCTGAGCTGGAGAAATCACATGGACCTACCCTGATGCAACCAGGCCTCTGGAGCTAGAGAAGCCACTTAGAGACCCTGCCAAGCGCTTTGATGCTTACAAAGCCACTGGAACCAAGGACTTTCTACCCACTGGCCTATGATCATCCTGTATTCAGTGTCATTGCATGTGTTTTGTGAGTCTGAGGAGGACTTTATAGATTGGTCTCAGACATATGGGGAAATATCGGACTTATAGACTTGGACTGGACTGGGTTGGGTTGATTTCTTAATGTACAATTACCTTTTATATAAAACTCTCTCTTATACACATATGAGTTTCTCTGGATTTGTTTCTCCAGTCTACCCGGACTGCCACAGACAGTAACTGGATTAATGGTTCTTTGGATATATGGTAGGATCGGTTGAGAGGCACTAGAGACAGAGTCATGAAGAATGAAGTTACAGAATGAAGGAAATGTTCTAGATGTATGCAGAGCATGCCACCATAAAGCAACACAAGGGTATATTCATCTCCAGTACACATGGTACATTCTCTAAAATAGATGACCATATATACTCGAGTATAAGCCAACTAAAATATGAGCCAAGGCACCTAATTTTACCAGAAAACTGCATTAAAAATGTGCTGAAAAACTCAGCTTATACACGAGTATGTATGGTGCATATTAGCTACAAAGCTGGACTTAACAGCTAAAATACATTAAGATCCTACAAACCGTTTTCTCATTGACAATACAATAAATTTTCAAATTAACAATAGAAAGAACAGGAGCATAGAGACAAACACATAAATCATACACTACTTGAAAAAGACTGAATAATAGATGAAATAAGGGATAAAACTGATAAATTCCTTGAAACACATGTGAAGGATGTTGCAACATTCGCAAACCCTTTGGGACACAGCAAATCAGTTAGCAGAGGGGAATGTTTAGCCATTAATGCACACATCAAAAACGACGAGAAAACCACTGTCAACTCCTTACACAACACCTCCAACATCTAGAACAATCACAACAGCATAAACCCTCCAACAACAGAAGAAAGAAAATCATTAAAAAAATGAATCTGCAAAGCAGAAATGCAGTGATGTAACTTCCTGCATCACAGCACCACCCAAGCCACTACAGTATGACAAACTGACCGACAAATGGCCTTGAATTATGTGATATCTAAATAGAATAAATTCAAGAAAATTCTTAAATCAACCCCATGTCCAAAATCACATATATTGAGATTAATCAACAAAGTAGACATGTTCATTAAAAATGGTAGAACTTTAAGGGACCAAAAGTATAAAGAGCATGAAGAAAGTCTAAAATCCAACAGAACAATTTATATTACTTCCCAATATTTTATAATAATTTTTGTTCTCTGAGAACATCTGGGAAATGGCCCAACCCTCTAGACCAGTGGTTCTCAACCTTCCTAATGCTGCAACCCTTTAATGCAGTTCCTCATATTGTGGTGACCCCCCAACCACACAATTATTTTCATTGCTACTTCATAACTGTCATTTTGCTACTGTTATGAATCGGGCGACCCCTGTGAAAGGGTGGTTCGACCCCCAAAGGGGTCGCAACCCACAGGTTGAGAACTGCTGCTCTATACTCTGGGTCTGACCCCACCCTCTGTATTGTAGGGAGGTGGCTGTAGGCCCAGAGCTTCCTTTCTACCTCTTAGACTCTCCAGCATGTCAAGTCTTCTCCCTCTGCTTCAGGTGGTCTCATTCTCCTACCCCATCTGAATGGTAGGCTCAGTCCTTCAAAGTCCGTAGGCCCTGGTCTTCTGGCAGCTACCCCCACCCCCAGCTTTGGGCAGTGTCCTGACTTACCTGGCACATTTTAACTTTTGTCCTACGACAGGAACCAAGTTGGAGTTAGAGACAACTCTTTGACATTTAGGAAACCTTGCCCCTACTCTTTGAGACCCAGGAGCACTGCACTCAACCTCACATGTGGAAACCATGAAAGCTGCTTCCAACAGTCATGTTATAGCAGAGCTCTAAGCTGCTCCAGGGATGGGCTTTTTCTCTCCTTGAGGACAACAGCAGCTTTTTCCTCTGCTCATACCAAATGTCATCATAGTTAGCTAGTGCTGTTCTAACGGAAATGACACAGGAAGTAGAGTAAACAAGTAAAATTTTATTTTCCCACAGTTTAGCAAATTAGAATTTGAATTCAGAGGGCTGGTTCTAGGTAAAGACTTTCTTTCTTGGTTGGCTCTGAAGAAAGGATTTTGTCTCTTCAACTCCTTTCCAGTTCCATGGAGATCTCCACTTGTCTTGCCACTGTCTTACCACGTGTAAGCTTGCTTGCTTATTTAGTGCTTAGAGAGTGTGACATAAGCTGTGGGAGACCCTTTAAGCCCATAACATATGGCATTCACGTATATTACAGATCAGGATGAGAAATAGAGAACTATTTTAGTTGTTGTATAGTTTCACCTAGATTTACCTCTAAATATTTAGTCTATTTAAACTCATTTATGTAGTATTTGACTGCTTTGGGTTACTGGCCATGTGACTTGGATACATTACTCTTCTACATATGCACAGTAAAGGTGCACTGTAGGATATTCAAGTCTGTGAGCTTTCTGAAGCATATCATCAGACTTATTTTATGAGATGTTATAGATATTCATAGTGATTTTAATATATATTTCATTTTAGCTGAAAATCATTTAGCTTCATGGAGTAACATGGTTTTCAATTCTCTTGTAGACTCATGAATATATATGAATATGAATGTTCATTGTAGAATTAACATAAGTATTTGATAGAATGTTAGGTATTTGTTTGTGTACTTATGATTTTGTCTTACAATTTATCTCCACACCTGACATTTTATATATACATATAAAATTTATTTTCCTTAGTAATCCAGTTTTAATTTCATGACATATTGGCAAATAAACAAGCTCATTTTTCTTTTTCTAAATATTTCAACATAAGTATCTCATTACAGTAACAAGTTTTAATTCCAAACCAATGCCAAGGATTTTTAATTGTTACACTAGGATGTCTTCCATATTAAAACTCTGTGGGAGGTTTTTTATAATTTGGTGAAATTAACAATAAAGCTCATTTCTTATAAATTCCAAATTTTAATATGACATGAGCATATAAGACACTTTCAATAACTGCTAGAAATAGGGAAAAATAGAAATTTATGTTCCTAATCTAAGAATATATCATAAGGCACATTCAGTTTGTTTGTATTAAATTAACATTTTAATACATTTATTCTTGTGATTTAAATTTATGATAGAATTCAAGGTGTGTTTTATATCTTCATGTGTTTCAACTTATTCAAATTATTTATACTGATCATATATTAAACCTAGCTTTTTTTAAAAAAACTCAAAATGTTAAAGGAATTAAAAAGTAAAAGGAATTACAGTAAAGGAATTTATTTTACCATTTGTAATTTATTTATTTCTACTCTAAAGGAGCCGTGGTGTAGCAGCAGAGTGGTTAGGTTCTCAATTGTTGGCCAGAAGGTTCATATTCACCATCCCTCTATAAGAAAAAGATGTGGTAATCTGTATCTATCAGGATTACAGCCTTAGAAACTCTATGAATCAGTTCAATATTGCTAAATGTAAATAGCTCAGTGTTACTAAATATAAATAGATGCATTTTCAAAAGATGTAAATTAGTATATTGCAATAAACAGCTACCTGAAATAAAATATATAGTATATATGCAGTATTATGACAGGCTCCTTGGGTTAAGTTATTTGTCTGCTGGTAATGTTATTGTTATTGGAACTGGTATGTCTCCTTACTAGCCAAACAGCCTATCAATGCATACTAACTTTTCACTGAATAAAGATACTCCCATATTTTGAAAATGCAGTAATAAAGTGTGTTAGTCAGGGTAAACAAGGGAAACAAATCCATATAAACTCATATGTATAAGAGAGAGTTTGATATAAAGTATAAGTGTACATTAAAAAGCATCCCAGCCCAGTGCTGTCCAAGCCCACAAGTTCAACATTAGTCCATATGTCTGACACAAATCTACAAAGTCCTCCTCCATCTCACAAAACACATGCAATGCCGCTGACTGCAGGAGAAACGCTGAATCAGTGAGTGTGTAAGTATCTCAGTGCTGGCAGGGGTCTCCACACCACTGCTCCAGCACCCAGGGCTGCATCAGGGTAGGTTCATGTGGCTTCTCCTCAGGGATGTCTTGCAGGAATTGAGCCTTGCCAGCTGAAGCAGGGAACTGGCTAAGGCAGCTGCACTCTGGTCTGGCCATCAGAAATAAGAGACCTGAGCAAGCCCTTCATCGCTCCGCCCTTCAGTTAATCCAATGTGTTTATCAGCCAGGTTGGCACAATAAACCTTAACTATCTCATAAAGATAAAACTGAATTACAGAAACTTTTATTGCTATTGGTGGTGATGGTAGTGTGTCTTTTTAATATTAAAAAGAAATCAAAGAATAATTGAGTAGAACTAAATTGTCAACGTTAAAAAAGAACACAGTTTACTTCTATTGTATATGCATATGCTTGTTCATTGAAAATGTACAAAGGGTGAGGAGGGTGGGGGAAAATGAGGAGTTGATACCAAGGGCTCAAGTAGAAAGAAAATGCTTTGTGAATGATGGGGCAACAAATGTATAAATGTGCTTGACACAATGGATGAATGTCTGGAATGTTATATGATTTGTATGAGCCCCCAATAAAATGATTTAAAAAAAAAAAAAAAGAAAATGTACAAAGAGGAAGTTTTTGAAATATTTGGAAAATATTGATGCAATTTTATAAAAATATATATGTCCACGTATGTTTCAGTAAGACCTTAAGATTCTAAAAAAAGAACAACTTAATGATCTTACATATATTTAGAAGAATAAAATTTTATATAAATTTTCCATTTATTTATACAGAAGACTGAAATCCTTATACTGTTCACAGTTGTGCAAGGCAGTCAGTGCATTTCTCATGAGGCAACACAGCCTAGAATGGGAATATGTGTATTTATTATCACCAATTCCTGGAAGACAGCAGTAAAGTGTATCCTTCTTACAAAAGCAATATATTATGACAAATTTTAGCCATATGGAAGTCAAGTGTCTTGAGGACACTTGTCTTATATGTGCCTCTAGCCATATGGCTTCTCTGTGCATATGTACTCAAAATTATATCCAGTATAAAATTATGGTCTTTTACAACTCAAAATACAAAGATCAAATAGGATATCATCTGATAATTTTTAGTACTACATCTAGACATGCAGTTAAGCAGAATAGTACCTTTGTTATTATTAATAGCTATAGTAATATTACTGGATGTCATAATAGCATCAATCGTATTTTTAACAAAGTAGTCCTGAAGGTCATTTCTTTTCTTTTTTTTAAATCTTACTTTGGATTTCATTTTGAGACTCAAAGTCAAAGTCTGTCAGATGTTAGAATGAATCTGGAATGAGATAACATTCAAAATTTTTTTATCATAAACAATACATTTCTACCCCAAAACACATCCCTTTAAAGAATATTATATGGCAGCTATGCAAACAGATCAAGAGCACACTGTGTGGTTTAAAATTAAGGAAAGTATGCACCATGGTTGTAACCTCTCACCATACTTGTTCAATCTGTGTGCTGAGCAAATCCTCAGAGAAGCTGCATTCTAGGAAGAAGAATATGGCATCAGGATTAGAGAAAGGCTTAGAAACCTTTCCACAGTGTGACACATTTTTTGTATACTTTTTTTGGTTGCTGTTGGGAACATACATAAGAGAACAAATACTAATACAGCATTTTCTATATGCTCAGTTCTAGATGACTTTGATTACATTAGCCAAATTATGCCACGATTCTTACCTTCCTTTCCCCATTTATTCTCCTCCCACTAATATAAACTCAGTGCTTTCGTAGTGGATTATCTAATCTTTTCAATTGCTATGGTCAAAGTATTCATACACAGATAGAACTTGAAAAAGCATAAATTTAGAGGCAGAATTCCAGCAGCCTTTACTAATTAAACTAAATTGTAGTGAAGAAAGATTTAGGGGCTCGCTGGAGTAGTAAAGACTATGTAGGATTAATACTTCCAGAGGTCCAGTCAGCCTCCTGGCCTCCCACCCAAAAATCTGGGTTCCAAGCAATTTGAACTTATGTCTGTGTATGACCCCATTTGGTCAGAATTCTTCTGTGGAATCTTTCATCGGAATGTGCACTCATGGCAGCTGGACACTATCTAGTCATTCTGGTTTCATTTCACAGGAGGCACTTCTTTTCCATTTTCTTCTCCTGTTCTCGCTGCTCCTTCTTTTGTTGCTCCAGATCAATATTTGTGACTTGGGTAATAATCTACTGTCCATTTCCTCTTCATAATGTCCCTTTTGAAAATTCCAATGTATGCATGCTATTCTGAGGAGACCTTGACTCTGCGCTGTATGTCGTGATAGACGTATGTGCCTTCAGTTAAATGCAAATCTTTCTACAACCTTATGCGTAATCTAGCACTCTGTTCACTATGACATTATTGCTGTTAGGTGCTATCCGGTCAATTCTAATTCATAGCAACCCTATGCACAACAGAATGAAACACTGCCTGCTCCGGTGCCATCTTCAAAACTGTTCTTTTGTTTGAGCCCATCGATGCATCCACTGCAGTCGCCAATCCTATCAATCCCCCAAGCCAAATTCAGTGCCATCGAGTCAATGCTGGATGCTGGCTCATAGGCACTCATAAGTGACTCATGTCTGCATCTGAGACGGTGGCCGTTTAAAGGAGTAAAAAGCCTTGGCTTTCTCCTATGGAGCTGCTCGTGGTTCACATTGCTGGCCATGCCGATCTCAGCCCAACACTTCACCACCCACCACCAGGGCTGTTTATCTTGTGAAAAACCTTCCTCTTTTTTGCTGCTCTGCTATTTTATCAAGCATGATGTCCTTCTCAAGGGACTGGTGTCTCCTGACAACATGTCCAAAGTATGTCAGACGAAGCTCCACCACACTTGCCTCTAAGGAGGATTTTGGTTAAACTTCTTCCAAGACAGACTGGTTTGTCCTTTCAGGAGTCCATGATACTTTCAATATTCTTCACCAGCCCCATAATTCAAAGGCACCGATTCGTCTTCCTTACTAAAAGTCCACTTATTAACGCAGAATAGGCTGCCCCTTATTCACTGTATACATATAGGCTGCCCATTATTCACTATATACATAGGTAAATTAAAATCCTCAGTGATTATTTTCACTTATATCATTTATTAAAGACAGACCTTCATATTCATATTCAAATTCATATCTAGTACTGAATTCAAATGTAGGACTGATTTTGTTTTTCCTGCTTCAAGTTTTCCTGATCTTGTCTATCCACCCAGATGTATTTATGAAATCTTGATCTATGTGGCGATAATTTACATTTTACCAAGTAGCTTCTCTAAAGGCAAGACTTTGCTCTTGTTGTGACATTTTACACAGTTGTTCTACATGCCAAATGGAATGAATGTCCATTTCTTTACATTTCCTTTCCCCTGAAATAGTTCCCACTGGATGTGTTCCAGTTCAGAAGCGTTTAACTCTTAAACCATGACTCAAAGGGCTACTTACCATTAGGCTTTATATTGCTCACGAAGGTGGATAGAGCAGCAGGTATACATGTAATGCACAGTGGACAGAGACAAGTCAGTGCAAAAGAAACTCTCAAACTCAAATTCATTTTATATGGAACCCAAGGGCAACTGGATATTTAATCTAGGCTAACTGTATAGATTTATCCGTCACATTGCCAAAGCACTCATTGAAAATACTAAACTATTCTAGTAATAGCTCTAGGAAGAGGGGGGAGAAAAATCACTGCTCATAATTTTGCCTGAAAGCTGATCCTCCTTAATGTGAATTTTAATGTCGGTTTTCATTTTAGATTCATATGCAAAGTGCTGATGCTTTTGATGGAAATATATACCTTTAATTAAAAGCATAAGAGGTTTCTTTTTAAAAATCTTCCCACTTGGGTTGGAACACATAGTAAATCTGTTGCTTGAATGTGTTCTCGGCATAAAATCATAAATTATGTCTCTTCAAAACCACATACTTTAATTCTTAGTTCAAACCATCTGGGCCTTTTTTATGACAGAAGATATTACATAGTATTTTATTGCTTGCTGAAATTTGGAGAGGGGAGAATGATCAAGAGTGATAATGTCAGAAAGGCCAACATGATTAAAAAAATACTTCTGAAGTGTACAAGAACATTTGAATAGGAGTCGCTAAGTATTAGTATACAGCTGTGTTATAAATAAAGGAGACCTAGTGGTATAGTGGTTACGCATTGGGCTTTGAACCTCATGGGCTGCAGTTCGAAACCACCAGCAGCTCTCTGAGAGAAAGACTGGGCTTTCTACTCACGTAAAGAGTTACAGCCTTGGAAACACATAGGGGTCGCTATCATTAAGCATTGACTTGATTGTAGTGACTTATCTGGAGCTACATTCTAATATGAAAAACTTCTGGCTATGGAAATTGGCCACTGAATAAATAAGCACTTTCCTAGAATTTCAGAAACACAAAGCCATGACATTTTGTGTTCAGAAAGAGTGGAGATAGAAAAATTTCTTTATCTTCTCTTTCTTTTTGATGACTAGACAGTTGTCTTTATTTTACTCTTGTATTGTAAAGTTACTTTTGAATATGACTTTTACTTTGGAGGAGAAACTTGGAATCAAAATGTATTCATCCATCCATTTATTTCTTTAGTCTCTGATCTTACTGGAAATCGTAAGGGAGGAAACATTTTCTTCTTGATGTTCAACTAAATGCTCAATTTGTTACTCCCTTCTTGTTCTTCAGTTTTATCTTGATTTTTCTATTTTTTTCTCTTCTAATTGCTGTTGCTCCATACCCTTGGTTTTAAAATATTAATTTTCTGTAGTTAAAATCTGTGGCTCTTAGATTCTTCTAGAAAAAGATGAAGGCAGAGGCAAAGCTGTGCCAAGGGTCAGGAGGGAGAGTGGTCCCTTCAAATATGCATGTTTGCACCCGTGGATGTATCGAGGGATCGAGCCTAAATAAGTGTCCTTATCTCATATAAACTCATCTGCATTACCCAGTAATAAACTGTGCTTGGGAATTGTTCTATGTGACCAGGTGGAGGGCTTGGTATGGCTCAGTGAATACTATGAGATCTGCTAGTTGAACTATATATATTACTACTAAAATCACGATACTTTTCTCCATAAAATGTCCATGAAATAAAATATTAAAATAATTTCTGGGTTTAAAGAACCAAGTTGGTTTATCCTCTCTCTGAAGCACTCAAACCTACTCCTTCACATAAATATATGGTATCTCTCTTTGTTCCTGGGTGAAGCAATTGGTTCGTGATTGGCTAGCAAAGGTACTGTCTGTCACTCAAACTCACTGATGAAGAGTCATTGCTGACCCATAGTGATCCCCTGTGGGTTCTAAGACTGTAAATATTTATAGGAATAGAAAGTCAATCTTTCTCCGCTGGGGATGCTGGTGGTTTTGAACTGCTGACCATGCAGATGGCACCCCAATGCCTAACCACCACACGACCAGGGCTCCATAGCACAAAGGTAAGCTGTTTAAAGCCATTTGATGGCCTCATAGAAGAAAGGCTTGATGAATGGATTCCTTAAAGATTACAGCCAAGAAAACCTTGTGGAGCAATTTACCTCTGTAACAAATGGCATCACCACACATTGGCATTGACTGGATGGGAAAGCTCTTTGTGTGGGAATAGTTTTCAGAGAATCATTTTGTATTCTCTTTATCCTGATGGCCTGACACTAGATACATTTAAACAGAAGGAAACTAGTTTAATTAGTTTTAAGTTTGTTAAGAAAAATCTCCTTCTGCTATAAATAAATACACAAATAAAAACTAAAATGGGCCAGAGAATTATGGAGTATTTTCAAGTTGGCTAGATGCAAATTCTTTTTCCTGTTCATTTTAAAAGAAGATGTCTGTAATTTAAAACAATACTTCAATCCTGTGAACAATGACATAGTTTTCATTTACTTCAGTAGATGCCAACATTGTCTTTGACAAACTAAAAATTTGGCTTTAAAAAACACCATTCTAAAGTCATTCAGATCCATATGAAAGACAAAGAAGCAGCGATCTAAGTACATTTTTTCCTCTTATACTGATAATTCACATTAAAAACATGGAATAAGTTAAATATATTTATGTATATATTCATATAACACACACGTACACACATGCTACCGACTTGCAACCCAGTAAATTCCTACACATTGTGACGTGATTTAGAGTTTCCTAGGCTTCCTAAGTCTTTACAGCCTCATCTTCCTCCCTTGGAGTCACTGTTGATTTTGAACTGCCAAACTTGCAGTTAGCAGCTGACAGTGCCACTTATTTATAAGTGGAAATCCTTCTTTATACCCTCAAAGGCTTCAAAAAGTTTGTGAAAAAATATGAAAAATGAAATGAAAAGATAATGGATTTTTTCTATGACTTTGTTAAAGCCTTTTCATAGATTAGCAAATAGGTAATTGTTGTATTTTTAAATACACTCAATATATTTAGTCATTTCAGAATTCTTGTTCTGGGAGCTCGTACAACTCTTATCACAAACCAGCCAGCCAGCCATTGTGTCAAGCACATTTGTACATTTGTTGCCATCATCATTCTCAAAACATTTTCTTTCTAATTGAGCCCTTGGTATCAACTCCTCCATTTTTTCTTCTTCCTCCCCCACTACCTCCCTCATGAACCCTTGATAATTTATATATTATTATATTTTCATTGCTTACACTGTCCAATATCTTCCTTCACCCACTTTTCTGTTGTCTGTCCCCCAGTGAGGTGGTTATATGTAGATCATTGTGATAGTTTCCTCCTTTCTCCCCCACCTGCCCCTTACCCTCTTGATATCTCTACTGTCATTATTGACCCTGAGGGGTTTATCTGTCCTGGATTCCCTGTGTTTCCAATTCTTATCTGTACCAGTGTACATCCTCTGGTCTAGCCAGATTTGTAAGGTAGAATTGGGATCATGTTAATGGGGCTGAGGAAGCCTGAAAGAACTAGAGGAAAGTTGCATGTTTCATTGGTGCTACACTGGACCCTGACTGGCTTGTCTCCTCCCCATGACCCTTCTGTAAGGCTATAGGATCAGGTATCAGGCATCAAAGAACAAAAAGTCACATCATTGTGAATGAGGGGGAGTGTGGAGTGGAGACCCAAAGCCCATCTGTAGGCAACTGGACTTTACTTTTATACGTTATTGAAATCACAGTGGATTAAAACGAATCTCATTCAGCATAGTGGGCTGATGTTACTTTAGAATCGGAAAGGGCCCTACTTTAAATAGCGGAAACAGTGATGCCACTCCTAACATCGGTATCCAACATTTAGTGCTTAGAGTCATCAGGGCCACAGGAAGACATAGAAACAGTTGCTTCAACGTTGATATTTAGCTGACGGAAACAGAGTAAAAGCTCTTTGAAGTGTCCATAACACTTGGCTAAGAGGAGACAAATCCCTTAACCATTTGCACGCCTACTTTCTCACTACCACTGAGTCCATGCTGACTCAAAACGACCCCTTGTGGGTTTCCCACGAAGCTGATGGTGGTTTCGAACTGCTCATGATGGGGATCCTATCCCCACATGTAACTACTACCCCACCAAGGCCCCCTCTATGCATGCTTTATGGTAAGATTTAGCTTATTGTTGTTAGATGCTATCAAGTCAATTGCCACTAAGAACAACCCTATGCACAACAGAATGAAATACTGCCCATCGTGCACCATCGTCACAACGGGTATTATTTTTAAATCCATTGCTGCCAGCAATTCATCTCAGGAATCCTTCCATTTTTTGGTGTTTACTTTAACAACCAGTATGTCCTTTTCCAGTTAGTCTCTCTTTATAACCTGCTCCAAGTATATGAGATGAAATCTTGCCCTCCTGGCTTTTAGGAAGCATTTCGGCTGCACTTCTATCCAGACAGGCGGGTTTGTTAGTTTGTCAGTCCATGTCTTTTCGGTCCTCATCACCATTATAATTCAAATGAGTCCATTCTTCTCTGGTCTTCTTTACCCAGTGTCCTGCTTTCCCATCAACGTGAGGCAATTGAAAACACAATGGCTTGAATCAAGAGCATGTTAGTCCTCAAAGTGGGTCAAGAGCATGCTAGTCCTCAAACTGGGTCAAGAGCATGTTAGTCCTCACACTGACATCTTTACTCTGTAACACTTTAAAAAAGGCTTTTGCGGCAGATTTGCCCCCCCCCCCCAAGATAAGTCATTTCTTTGATGTCTTGACTACCGCTTCCATGAGTCTTGATTACGAGTTCAAGCAAAATGAAATACTAGACAGCCAGTCTTTTCATCCGTTCCTCTGTGGTTGTCTATTGGTTCAGCTATGTGGTTATCTGTTTTCTTGACCTTGAGTTACGGAAGTCTGATTGTCTTCAGCAAGTGCATACATTCCAAATAATATGTGACTCCAGTTTGCCTTTCCTATCTGCAATATTATCTATTGTATTTGCTATTTTGTTAGACTACCAAAAACAAGAGAAGCTATGTGAAGTTAACAGAAGTTATGGGTTAACTATTTATTTAAGTTAGGTTGTAAGTACACTTTACAAAAAGTGTTTGTTACATCAGACAGGTCTGGGACATTTCTATATTGGCAATCACTTTATGTCACTTGTTTTCTTTGTATCAGGGGATGTATTAATTAACATTCTTAAGAGAAACAAAATAAATAAACAAATAAAAAAATATAAAATTTACCTATCTCTGTCTTTCTGTCTATAGAAAGAGATTGATCTACTTTAGATAACTAACTCACAGGGCTGCGAGTCTAGCAAGTTCAAAAGCTGTAGGCGAAGCAAAAGCGTATGTGGCAATGAGATGGAAAAGATGCCAGGGATAATTGTCAGCAGTCATCTCCCTCTGGAAACTCTCAGGTTTGCTTTTCAGGCTTCCGCCTATTGAATGAAGCCCACCTATGTTGTAGAAGGGGCTCAGCTTTAGTTAAAGTCAATTTATTTAAAAGTTCACACCTGTAAATAAGTCATATCATTATGTAGACTAGTATTAGACCAAGCAACAGAGAACTGTAACCTCTCAAGTTGACATACAAGTTATATATGATAGGGAAATAAAAGAATGAGTCCTATGATACAAAGTGTTTCCTAGACCAGTGTTAGTGAGAGGAAGAACATAATTTCTATCTTTGAGTAAGTAATGAAAGAATAGAAGTTCAAATGTACCCATTGTTTTTGTTCAAGAGAAGATCCAGAAATCAATTTTTCCAAAAAGTACAGCCTAGGAAACACCCTGGGGACAGTATTACTCTGTCATATAGGGTCAGTGTGAGTCTGAGGCTCACAGCAAGCATAATAGAGTTACATGAATATAAAAGAGCAGAATGCATTATAATATTAGGACAGAGTTGTATATATTTGATTCCACAAAGCAGAAGAAAGAATAACTTTTATCATCTCTTAATTTAGAGTCTCTACTGTTGATAGGTTCCCGGGCTAATTCTGGAAGCACATTTTTGCCTCTTGAGGGCATATTTGGCCTGAAGCTTGGATACATATTTATTATATTGTAAAAACGGGAGACTAAGCATATGAGGTGGTACCCCCCAATTTTTTTCAAAGCTATGTATTTCCATTTTTTAATAAAACAACCTTAACACCGTCAAAGGACTCTCCATTACATTTAATACCTTTGTTAAACATGTGATTCCATTCTCGGAAACATTTTGCGAACTCATATGTTTAGATAGCTGATAACACCTCCCTCATATTTTTTTTCATCTCGTCTATGTTCTCCTATCACTATCCTTTCATGTCCCTCTTTATTCATGGAAACAAAAATTAGTCACAAGGAATGAGGTCAGTTATGTAAGGTGCTTGGGGCAAGACAGGCATGCTATGTTTTTGCCTAAAAACTGGCACACCGAGATGGCTATTTGAACAGTTGCATTGTCTTGGTGGCAAATCCAGGCCCTAGTCGGCCACAAATCAGGTCATTTTGTTACACACTGTTATGCAATCTTTGCAGAAAAATAGAAAGCTCAATTAGCAGTCTGACCTTGCAGAAAAAAACTTCAAATGCATAATCCCCCTCATATTACAAAAAAGAGGTTTTTCGGGGTTGTACCCCTCATACATACGTAGTGTAATTACTCATATGTACTTTACTGTCAGTCATACAAAGTGAAGATAATTCTACATTTACAAACAAAGTTTTCTCCATAAATTAATACTTAGACATATGCAAGACTAATTTGTTTTGGTTTTTAATCTCTCATTATGACCTTGAACAATAAGCTTTTCAACAAGTATAAGAACTCCAAATGCACTATCCCCCTCACATCAAAACAAACAAATGAATATTGGGGGCGGGGTTATTTTGGGGATGGGGAGTAATCTTTCATAGTTCCCAAAGAGATGGATCTCTATTCCAAAGGTTAGAGGAATGACTCCAATTGATTCTTGGCCCGAGGAAACACCCTAAGAAAATAAGAGGTCTGTTGGCCCATGACAATTGGAAAAACTCATTTTCATTTATTGTTTTCCTCTTGTAAACTTATAAAAAACAGAACTGATTTCCATCCTGAACAGAATTTGTTTTATCCTAAATATTTTTGCTTTACTTGGAGAAGGAACAAATTATAAAGAAATGGACGTAGAATGCTTTGGGGGGGAAAAACTAGCAACCTAGCAAAGGAGGATCTATTTTTTTTGTCTTTCCTCGAGGGTTGTTTTATTTTGCTTTGCTTTCTAAAGTTCATGCTGAAGTCCGTAGATATGTCAGAAGTTGACTATGTGATGACTTACACAGACTTTCTTGGTTCCATATCTTGAAGTTAGATACAGTCCAGGGATGTAGTCATAAAACATTCAACATGTGGATGGAATGGGGTGCCTTTAAATATTTTATTTTCCTACACTATTACATTCTACCTTCCATTTGAAAAGGAAAATAATATTCTCGCATTCCTTATGTAGATGAATGAATGTCTGAGCTTACAAATAGTAAGAGCTATGTGTGGGAGGACTCATTTAGATAAAGCTGCGTTGTTCATTAGCTAGCTTATCAACTTAGCAAACTGCTTTCTTTTTTCTTAAAATCCCTATAATGACTTAGAGAAAGGTTTGAAGAATCAGATTCTTACATCTGATGGAATGAACAACATTTCTTAATAGATAGGAAAAGAAAGGTCCTGAATTAAAATTGCAATAATAACAAAAGCTGGCTCATAAATAAAACTGTGTAATAAATCAAATATCTTTGTGTTGGAGAAAAAAAAGAATTTGTGAAGGGTTCATCTCAGGAATCAGGTGGATGGGTTATTTAAAATGAGGCTGAGCATGTGGCATTTTTCTGGGCTTGACTACCAGTTAAATCCTGAGTGTACAAAAAGCAACTTACTCTTTGAATAAATTAGAAAGTTTGTTTTACCTTGAGGTTTTTCCCCCCACACGTCAGTCAATTCTTGAAAATACTCTGATTTTTCATTTGTCAGAATATGATCTACCTACCAATCTAGAAGACCTATAAAATTTAGAAGAAATAAACTAATGTTGATATCAGATATATGGTCAATTAATTGGGGGCTCATTTAGACAAATTTTATGGATCATTTTTAACTGAATTGACTAGTTATTTTGGCATCCCATGAATGCCTACGTTTTCATTAGGATATTTGCTAAAATGGTCAATGCTATGTAGTGGTGGATACATGTTGGGCTGAGATCTGCAAGGCAGTTCGACATCACTTGCAGCTGCTGGGCTTTCCACTCCTGAAAACAGTCTCTGAAAGCCACAGGGGTGTCACTGTGAGTCAGCACTGACTCAATGGCAGCTAGAGCAGCCTCACAACTATACAGGTAAACTGCATCGTATCTCTCAGGATGTAAGCTTGCTTACTCTAAGTACATAATTAACTGATCTGATTTATCTTCCTTTCCTGTTACTGAACAAAATACCTGGAAATGTCTGTTGTATTAGTTTGCCAATTGTTGGGTGTTAGATAATTTATTAAAAGAGCCTTAATCAGACATTGCTGTTCACTTTCTAGGTTTTTCATCCTTCTATTCTTGTTCTTATGCCTTTGGTAATGAACTTCTATTGAGGGACACTATAAAGAGGAAACACTGTAAAAATAGTGCATTTATCCCAATGACGTTTATAAGATTTTAAAGTTCCCTACTTACAATTTTATGAAACAAATTTAAAGCTTATAATTTCCCATTTTCCAGAAAGTATTTACCAAATATATTATTCCCCAGTGTTTTGACGGCTACCTTCATTTTATTTATGGACCAATTTCTGGATTCTCTGTTTTATGACTTCTGTTTGTTTATTTTTATCTCTAGCCCTGTCATAACTTTTGCATCTATGACTTTTTTATAAAACTTATATTTTATAATACCAGTCTTCCTTTTTATCTTTCGGGGTTGTTCTGTCTACATGTGTAAATATACTCTAAATTAATTTAAATTTTATTTCTTTGAGAATTGCCATATCAACAATGTTTTTTTTAATTCCAAACATGATCTCTATGTTTCTTCAATTATTTAGGTCTGCTGTAATGTATTTCATTAGAGTTTTACCTTTTTCTCCATACATTTTTATGAGTTATTTTTCAATTGAATTCCAATGTAGTTTATAATTTGATTGTTACTATAAGTAGTACTTAATTTTCCATTAGAGCAGTTCTTTCAGGATGGGACTGCTATCATCTTCAGTTTAGAGCTGAGAGAACTGAGTCGTGGAAAGTTCTTTTTCAAAAGCAAAACCTAAAACAAAACCAAGCAAAAACATGTTACTCAGCTAATGGCTGTAGGAGAGCAAATTGAAGTCTGTGTAGCCTGGAGTTAAAGTGCGTGCTCGTAGTTATATTACTTTTATTTCCTAAGTGAGTGAATGATAATACTACTAATGTCTCATTTATGCAGCCCTTCTACATCCTGCTTACACCGGTCTGCAACGTGAGGATAGAGGGGAAGGAGGGCAATGATTGATGAGGAGCGGAGCACACACACTGATGTTTGTTTCTGTCGGGCACAGTACCTAGGCCAGAGTCTCTTCTCAGTAAATAACTCTTGAGTTATACGTCATGTCAATTGAAAATAAGAAAGAAGCAAAATTGTCTGTACCCTCATTTTTTCCCTTAGGAATAGCTAATGATAATATCTACTTCAATGACTTGTGACCTTCAAGATTAACATTTAATGTTTATATTATTATATGAGCATCCCATGTTGTTATTCGTTAACCAGTTTTTTTTTAACTCGCTTAGATTTAAGCTTAACACATCCCTACACGTACATCAATTTTAGGCAAAAAAGTCATTGAGTTTGATCAATAGTTATTATCAACCCCTGCTTTCTCCTGACTTAGTACATCATGCATTGGGCTGCTAACCTAGCTGTCAGCAGTTCAAAACCAACAGCAGCTCTGTGGGAGAAAGATGAGATTTTCTACTCCCCTAAAGATTTATAGTCATGGAAACCCACAGGGGGAGTTCTGCTCTGTGCTTTAGAGTCTCTATGACTCAGCATGGCATGAGTCGGGCTATTTTGTTTTGCTGGGTGTACTGATCCAACCCAAATCCATTAAGTCCCTTCCAATGCATAGCAACCCTGAGAGGGTTTCGGAGCCTGTGACCCTTTGCAGGAGTGGACCACCTCATCTTTCTCCTGCTGCTGGTCGGTCCGTCTCAATAACTGAACTTGCAGTTCACAGGCCACCACTTACTCAACATCCCCACTAGAGCAATAGCACATGTCTATTTATATCTTATATAGATTTTAAGGAAGTTCCAAGTTCTCAGGGCTGGAAAACCCAGCAAAAATGGGATGATCTTAAACCTATTAAACTGAGCAAAAGTAGACAGAACTCCCAATATATATATACTGTATGGTCCAATGTACATTAAAAATAGGGGCAAACGAATTGAATTAGTGGCTGTCTCGATCAGTGGTTTGAGGAAGGTGGGGGATTGGTAGGAAAAGAGCTTAAGGAAGCTATGAGTGGTGGAAAATTCTAAACTTAGTGGTGGTAGCTACAAGAGCATATTTTTGAAAATCTACTAAAATACGTATTTTAAGCATATGAATTTTACCCCATGCAAATTGTACTTCAATAAAATTTAGCTTAAGACAAATAGACATTTGCAAACCTTACTGTAGCAATTGGAGGTGAAGTTAATCCACTCAGGCTTCCCCAACACCTTCACAACTGCCTGTGTTCTGGTTGAAAGGAAATTTAAATAAATTATTTCAAGGTGAATAGAAAAACAGACATATCTGGTGCTTTCTCTCCAACACTGTAACTTCTTCCTCAAAACAACTAGTTTTCAAGGAGGAAAATAGGTATAGCTTTGGCCAGTGCTATTAATGTGGTTCATAAACCACATTTAAATGTTTTTACTTTTACTTTTTAAACATCAAACTGATTATTTTAACATTTCTCTTCTGCTGCTTAAAAAGAGTAAGTGTATCTTTTGCCTTTGAAACACAAGTGCTTATTGACCAATAAGTGAGTAGAAGATAATTTCTACTTTACTTCATTTTGACTCTCCTATTGAACATTTACCAAGAAATGAAGCACCCCATGTTGAATGAGAAAATCAAGATGAAGTTACTGTTTTACTCTAAACCCGTGGATCTCCACATTCCTTAGTTCGCGACCCTTTCATACAGTTCTTCATGTGGTGGTGAAATTATTTTCATTGCTTCTTCATCACTGTCGTTTTGCTACTGTTATGAACCAGGTAACCCCTGTGAAAGGGTCGTTTGACCCCCCAAGGGGTCATGACCCACAGCTGCTCTAAACCTTGAGGTCTGCCATCTCTTAGAGATTGAGGTGTTCACTGGGCACTGGTGGCAATTTCTCTCCAATACAAGCAAATTCTGCCAATAGTAGATTGGATCTAAATTAGATGTTTCACAATTTACTATGCATCATTTCTTATTTGTGTATATTTAATAATAATAATAAATTAGCTTATCTTGAAATATTGATTTACTTAAAGATAAACTTTACCACATAATTAAATGCCCCATGTCTAATTTTGTAAGCAAATGCAAAATATTAATCAACTGATGAATTTATTCGAACTGATATATATCTAACTCTGCCTGGAGTTACATGTGCTATTGAAGTTTGGAATAATTTAAGAATTCAGTATAAACCGTTTACAAAATTATCTATAAATTATATATATAAATATTAAACTGCTTTTCATATTTGATATACTGGCTCTGCATCCCTTCCCATCAAGGAATAGCTGATGAGGCCTGAGTATTTGTAGATTTTCATAGGATTTCAAATTCACTCATGCACTGATATTAATACAATGGCATAGTGTGAAGAATTCATAACCAAGAATGCTGAAAATAGGCACCTTTAAAAGAGAGTTTCAAATCTACAATTATCCATGTGCTACATGTGGCTGTGGTTAATTGTTATTTATGCATGCTTTAAGGATATAGATGGGCTCATTTACTAGATATATAAGGCTTCTGAAGTTCTTTTAATCTCTCATTAATCTCCAGTATACTTTAACTACTAACTGTGCAGATAATTTTATAAGACTATTTTGATAATGCCACTTGAACAGGATGAATAGTTGTATATGCGTATATTAAAATGCATCATTTTCCTCATCCTCATCAGATATACTTTGTAAATACTTTTGTCATTTGAATAATACCACCAGACTGTGGTCTTTGGCTCTATGTACTGAATATTCAACTACTACACATTCCCACATGAGTTTAAGCAACAGATGAACAAAAATGAAGGCCAAAGCCCATCCAATGACTTTTTGGTCTCGGTAAGGTACAGGAATGTTCTGTCTAAAGTCCTCCAGAACTACACAGGTTTACAGTTTTAGGACCTAAAATTCAGGTCCTGGGAATAGAACTCATCATTCAGCACTATGGCAACATTAAACATGTTGTACGTTGAATGTAGAACCTGTATGCGTTTCTGTGAAGAGTAATTTTGTGGCCAGCCATGTTTTATGTTGGTAAATTGTCAGCAAAATTAGCTCTGGTTTAGTTCCTGCGTAATCGTTACCACCTATTGTTATTTTTAATCAGTGGCACATTATATATTTTGCCTCTGCAAACACATGGGCAGTTATAAGGAGATTCTGCAAAAAAGAGACCCTCAATGATATAGACTGATATAGTGGCCACAGCAATCAACTCACAAATAGAAATTTTGTGAAGAATGTGCAGGACTTGGCAGTGATTCCTTTTATTATACAGAGGGCTAATATGAGTGTAAACGGACTCAATGACACGTAACAACAACAATAAGGGGATTATTGGTTAATCAGATTAATTTTGAAGTCATTATGTAACAGTCATCAATTTAACTATCGTTGACCACCAATGTGGTACAAGGCTCTGTTGTTTATAGATGCACTCATAACAGCTCTTCATCATGTTGAGCTAATAAACAACAAAAATATTTGCTCCCTGTTCATACACCAGAATTATGCATCGGGCTACAAACCACTAGGTTAGCAATTCAAAACCCACAGCCACCCCACAAGAGAAAGATCAGCCTTTTCACTCCTGTAAGGAATCACCATCTCAGAAACACACAGGAGGCGGTCTAGATTCATTTAAACTCACTGCAAGTCACAGAGAATATATTTTATAATTTATAGCCATTATGGCTTATGGATAATTTTAAAATAGTTGAATATATGAGGGGTAACACCCCAAAACCACAATTGGGCTGCGTGGAGTGGATATTTCATAGTTTGCGTTTTTCCCCCAATAGGCGAGCATCTAGCAACTCGCTCTGAGTTAGTGCACCCAGTGGCCTCACCTGGAAAGATTCTCTCTGGTCACAGTGAATTTTTTGGTAAAAGCAGTTTTGCTCGAGCCTCATTTTTTTGGATGGCCAATGTAAGAGAACAGCATGCAGCTATGGCATTTTGTTTCCCGCTCTAGTAAAATGCCACAGAAACTTTTGTGGTTTTTAGCACAAATTACAAAGATAGCACTATGGGAAAAAGTCAAATGTACGAGTGGTTTTCTCATTTCAAAAAAGGTGAAATATTGATAGTTGACAAACCTTGTTCTGGATGTCCATTAACTTCCCAAATGGATAAAAATGTTGACTTAGAGTGCATTTGGATTTCATCCAAGCAGGTCCAACTCATGGCAACTCTATAGAACCGAGTAGGCCTATGGGTTTCCAGGACTGGCACTCTTCCTAGGAGTAGACAGGCTCATCTTTCAACCTTACCATCATGTAACGTAAATATTGTTTTTGTTTGGTTGGCATTGCTACCTATACTGATTTATGAATTCTGAAGCTTTAATGTCTGTAAAAGATTTGATGCCCCTAAAATATTGTCTTCCCTTAAAATATAGGTGAAAATAGTTGCACATTTATATTGTCAACTGGTTTATCCCAGAAGCTACCAGTGTGCCTAACCCGTATAGGGGATATTCTGTAAAAACATAATGAGCACAGTTGACTAATGCATATATTTGGTCACATTTTTATGGATTTGTAAGTAAGATTTGGGTGAACAAAGTAGTAAAATATTCACACAAAACTACTGAATGTCCCACATTCTATGGTTGGGTTTAAAATTTGGTTTTAATGATAATATTGGCCAATGAAAATCAGTTTTTGGTAAAGCTCTTTTGAATGATAACCTTGATAAGCAACGGCTTGGATGCATTTTGAAGCTTTTAAAATAACTTCTTTAGTATAAATCCTTAGATATTTATATTCCTGATGTTTCAGGCTACAAAACAGAAGCCAAATCTCAAATACAATTTAACGAGGACATTTACTATGTCTTAAAAAGGAAAATACAAGACAAAGACCTTTCATCTAGGGTTTAAAGACAATCAGGGGCTTACATAGGACATGGGAGGGGAAAATAAACTGCCACAAAGCATGATTGGCAGCAGATCAATACATCACAGATATTGGTGGGATATGGAAATAGGAGTGTGGCCAAGATTGGGACACGTACATTATGCTAGATAGAAGAGAGTTTACAAGACTAGTCCAGGGACTTCTAACCAAGCCAGGAAGTGACTTGGTCAAAGGCTCTAGGTATGCAATTCCCATTGAAGTCACACCCAGGGTAACTCCTAAAGGAGACTGCTCCTCTCTGTGTGCAGGTTAGGGAAGGGTGGTGGTAATCCGCTTTCTCATGTACTCTGTCAGAGGACAAGGCTGTTCGCATTCCTGGTTAAAGGTCAGATGGAATTTATCGGAGGCCTAATCCATACGGGGGCTCTGCAGATGAATTTAACGGCTTTTACTGGAGATCCCCTTGCAGAGGGGTCTCGGGGAGGAGATGAGCCAGTCAGGGTGCGATGTAACAATGATGAGAAATACAACCTTCCTCTAGTTCCTAAAGGTTTCCTCCCCGCTCCCACTACCATGACTCGAATTCTATCTTGCAAGACTGGCTAGACCAGAGGAGGTACACTGGTACAGATAGGAACTGAAAATACAGGGAATCCAGGACGGATGAGCCCTATAGGACCAGTGGTGTGAGTGGCAAAACAGGGAGGGTAAAGGGAGAATGGGTAGGAAAGAGGGAACCGATTACATGGAACTGTGTGTGACCTCCTCCCTGGGGGACAGACAACCGAAAAGTGGATGAAGGGAGAAGTCGGACAGGGCAAGATATGACAAAATACCCATTTATAAACTATCAAGGGCTCATGTGGGAGGGGGGAGCGGGGAGGGAGGGGAAAAATGAGGACCTAATGTCGGGGGTTTCAATGGAGAGAAAATGTTTTGAGAAATGATGTACAAATACGCTTTACACAATTGATGTGTGTATGGATTGGGATAACAGTTGTATGAGCCCCTAATAAAATGTTAAAAAAAAAAAAGGTTAAAAAAAAAAAAAAAAAAAAAAGAATTTAACGGCTTTTACTGTTATCTGCCGTCTTTTGATACTCATAATTCAAACTCTCATATACAGAACCCAAAATGCAAACAAAACAAAAATACTTTAATTGCACTTGTCTTTAGCTCAGATTATTGCATTTCAGCTATGTGTTGGTGGAGATTGAAGAATACAGCTAATGATTTTAATAAAATTCAATCGACAAACTCCTAAGAAGTATTGATGATTTGCATTAACCTTTGAAACAAGAAACACACAAAGGAGAGAATTTAAATTTTTTCAATTCTTTTTTGAACTTCGTATTTCTTGGGTTTATACTATGCAACCTTTGAAAACAAAATAATATCCAAATTACAATCTGTCTGCTAGCCCACTCCACCTCCTGTTCTGTTGGTATACCCTGTTTCTCAGTCCTGCATTCTTTTTTTTTCCTTTATTATTTAGAGAATACTTTATAGAGTCTGTCATCAGACGCATGTAGATAAGACCTGACATATTGAAGACAGTGTGTTACCCCTCTACAAATGAGGGGGGGGAGGGGGGAGAAAAACATAAGTGTAATGTTTCTAGACCAATATGGCTGTCAGTCTCTTCCAGAGGCCAGGACTTCAGTAAAGCTTAGTTTCTTTCAGTTGTGTTTTAGGTCCTTTTATTCTTAGTTCATTTAATAGGATAAAGCAAAAACTGTTGAATTTATCTAGTGCAAACAGCTTTAGGGATTAGAAGATCTACTTTCCTTAATCAGGAAAATACACTTTCGTGGAATACCATATGTCTTAATGAGGAACAAGTGACTTTATTCTTAACCTTTTGTTAAATCTTTCTGTTTTCCTAAGTGTTTGTGTGATGTTACCTATGGAGCTATATGTTGGAATGCTATTTTAAATGCAGATAAAATTAAACACATCAATATATATTTATTTACTGCTTTAAATGGTACACTGTTTTATGAAAATTATGCCAAACCTATAAGTATCTGCATAGCGTGTGGAACCCTGTAAACACAACTACAAAAAGGCTAGGCAGCTGTCTTTTTCTGTTTTGGATTCTGCAAACATCGTTAATTCCAGTTTCTCTATTACACATTTCTGAGTCACTGAATACGAAGACTCCTACTGAAGCACATTCAATTGGCTGTGATCTAGTCCATTGATGTAAAGCGGATGGGGAAGAAGAGAACAAGGGAAGAAAATAATCCCCGAGATGCAGAATTTTGGCAGAATTGATGACTTCTGAGGTATAGCAGATAGCATGTGAATGAGGAAATTCTGCTGCACCCAAAAAGCCCACCCCTTTTGTCCAGTGAAGAATAGCATCTAGCTCTACATTATAACACCAGTTACAATGGATATTCTTTGCGGATTACTCCATAATGTCGATGCTTTCACAGTCTGAGGTCTGAGGCATTTTGCTTTGAAACCAAATTGAGACAAAATACAAGAGTGATGTGCATGTATGGTAAATCCAGTTGCCCTTCCTGTTGGGGACACTGTTAACTGATTAAATCTACTCTTGTGACTGGCCAGCGGTTAGGCAGAGGCATGACGGATGGTTTAATTTACTTTAAGGAGATAAAGCATGGAATGAGTTTGGTCATAGGGATGCAGAAAACAGTAATCAATCTTAAGGTAAGAGGAGCAAGAAATAATTTCTCATTTTTTAATGTGGGTAATTATTTAAGTACTCTGAGTTATCTCATCTATAATTCTCTTTTTAAGACTATGGAGCCCACATTATTTACTATAGTATTCAAATGATTATAGTTGGGACTATAAAATACCATAAGAATTAGGTAATATTAATGGGAGAAAGGAATTTGTAAATTTTGTTATTCCCTTTTAAAGAATAAATGATGGTCCAGAATGAACCAAGGGTAAATATTTGATTTCATGACATATGAATTTCACTGGAATAAATTTTAGGTCATTATTATTTCTCCACGTTACTTAGTATTGTCCTAGCCAGGATTGAAGGGATTACAATGTAATTATTATTCAGTAACCAGTCCTCAGAATAGCAAATTTTCAGTAAATTTTCCAACTATTTTAAATAGGGAATATTTAATACATGGGTCCTTTAACATGGCAAAAATTATTTAAATCAACCTCTATATAGGCTCAATTGACAGAGCATACGTTATAGACAGGCAAGGATATATTTTACGTATTAAAAACATTATATCACCTTTTAGTGTTTTTTATCATTATAAATTCATAGGTTTTAAGATGAGAATTTTGGTTTGTTTTAGGAAACCAGAAAACATCAAGTATATGGTAGTGAATTTTTTGATAAACACTGAGCAACAGGCCTAGTATCGACTCAAGTTAAATAGAACCACAATAATTAAATGTATGCCTGTGTGTATCTGTCATCTATCTGTCTATACCGACTTTGTGATGAGAGCAAACACATGGAAAGAATACACAAGCGCAAATAGAGAACAAGAGAAAGAAAAGAATTAGATCCGATTGCTCAATGACAGTGCCATTGAATTGATTTTGACTCACAGTGATCCTAAAGGACAGGACAAAACTGCCTTTTCAGGTTTCCAAGACTTTAAATATTTACCGTAGCAGACAGCCTCATCTTTCTCCCTCTCCTTGAAAGAGCTGTAGAAAGGAAAATTTCAAAGCAATGACGACCGTGATAGTAGTAAAAGACATTCACAGGTGCCATAGCCTTAGGTTGAATCAAGTTTTCTTTGGAAAACTTTCTTAAAGAGGCTCCCATGGTATATTACATGATAGGGGAAAAAAGGTTTTTAGAGAAATAGATTTCTGTTTTTGTTTTTAGTTTCCTTTTGCCTCCTAACCCTGCCAGTTTGTCTTACATGACTTTAGGCAAGTTACTTAAACTTAGGCTTCAATTTTCCCATAACAGTACTTACCTTTTGTGTTGTTGTGTAGCCTAAACTGCCCAATGTCCAGAGACAAATGCATTACCTAGGTTGTATAACAGTCAAAATATAGTAAGTAGGTTTTATAACAATTTTTTTCAAAATCTTTTTCTGGAAGCTTAATCTAAAATCCTTCCATATTCACGTTCATCAAGCAGCATTGTCCAATCAAATGTTAAGGCTGTTAAAAGTAGTTTCATACTTTTAAGAAGCTTTGAGGTTTTTGTAGAGTAAGGAGAAATCCTTCAATAAAACCTTTCCCTACATTTTGAAATCCTACTGTTTTTCTGCCTTCAAACTCCTAAATATGAGTGTCAATATTAAGTAATCTCATTACTTATTGTGAGGTTCTCTTTAAGTCTTTTTCTTAGATATTAAATAATATTAATTTATCTTAATGTGGAATAAATCTTAAATTTATAGAAAGAAGAACCCAAATATACTTTACAAAGAAAATGAACTGTATATATTCATGTATAAGCTGAGTTTTTCCGCACATTTTTAATAAGTTTTTGTGGTAAACTTAGGAGCCCCTGCTACTATTCGGGTCAGCGTATACATGAGTATATACGGTATTAAGTCTCAAGCTGGACACCAACAAGACAAAGACACAGACATCATCCAGATGAGGAAAACATCCGCATGGGTCATAATGGCATATAAGGGGCTACAGAAAACTGAGACTTAAATTAGATATTGGAGAACAAAAAAAACAGTTGGAAAATCACGATTGGCATCATAGGTATATCGAGGAGTGCAGAAGTGGGAACAGGTTCATGACTGGGACATAGACTTTATGTTAGACAGAAAACCCACAAGATCCATCCAGGGCCTTCTGAGTAAGGCAGTCAGGACATGGTTCATGACGGTGTGACCCCAGTACATGGATCTCAATGAAGGACACCAACGAGCTCCAAGGGGGACGGCCCTTCCTTGGACTGGCCAGGGCGGTGCAGGTAATCCCCTTTTCCATGGACTCCGCTCGAGGGCGAGAGTGTTCACATGCCTGGATAATGGCCAGAAGAAGTTCAATGGAGGCTTAACCCATGGAAGCACTCTGCGAGTGATTTGGGGGCTTTCACTGTCCGTGGTGGCCTTCTGCCAACTTAGTTAACTCTGCCACTAAGTCCTCATAGGACAGAGGAAAGCTAGCCATTTGGGTTGCTGAGGTATAAATCCATGGCTAATATAAATCTATAGTAGCACAATGGTTTTACCTTCCTTCACATTTCTAAGTTTGCATGCTATTGGAGAAGCCAGTTAATAGCATTGATTTCAATAGTGATGCCTGACTAATATTTTTTTATTAAATTAAACATGAAATGTATAAAACTTTCTGTTTGATAAATTTATCCTCTCTTAAAACAAACAAACTACTAAAATTACAAGTCTGGAATTATTTGGCTGCTCGGTCTGTTGGTTTCATGATTTCTCTTTATTACTCAACTGTCTCGAAGTAAAGGTATAAAGCCAACAAGGCAACAGTGACCTGCAGAGACACAGGACAGAAATATTCTGTGCCTCGTGTACTTGCACATAGTACATGTGAGAAGTGCACTGCCTCTTGTACTTGCACATAGAACATGTGAGAAGTGCACTGCCTCATGTACTTGCACATAGAACATGTGAGAAGTGCACTGGCACCGTAGAGACTTCATGGTAGAATTATCACCTTCCATGTGGAAGACCTGGGTCTAGTTCCTAGGCAGTAAACTTTACGCATGGTTATCAGTAATGTGTGTGTGTTGCTATGATGCTAAATAGGGTTTAGTGAAGCTTCCAGACTAAGATAAAGTGTGATGAAAAGTCAGATGGTCTATTTAAAAGAAATTGATGAGTGAAAATCCTATGACTTACCATTGACTCACCTGCAGTTGGACAATTCGTCCTGTTGTGGGTGGTTTTATCATAACCCGGGTTCACTCTGTCTCAGCTAACAACACACCCAAGAAAACCTAGATTTTCTTGGGTTATTCAGAGAATTAGATTTTTCCCCTCTCTACAGTAAAATGAGAGAGAGAAAACTGGAGATACACCTACACACTTAAATGTAGATAGTAATTTTTTAGGCTGTTATTTTTTCACTTTTAATCATTTCAAGAATAAACACCCATTATGAGCGCAGTAAGAAAAACAGTGCCTTTATTTCTACAGGAAGGGAGGAGAGGGGACCTGAGAGAGGAGTGCTTCTTAGGTGCTTTATCACCGTTTGTCTGAATCGATTCCCGTTGGTGTCAGTCAGGAAATCAGGAGTCATGAGCTATGCAATTTGCAGGAGCAATCTTGTTAGTGGGCGATCTGCTTGTATTCAGGAGTTCACCAGTATCAGAAGCTAGCCCTGCACGCCTCTCCATCGTCTCCTACCCAGAGAGGTCCCACATAGACAAGTGTGTCCAAGTTCATGGTTCAGCTATCCAACTTCAACCCTCTGGTAAAGTCTGATCTGACTCCTCTCTTTGCAGACTTGGCTTTTGTAATTGAGAAAAAATGACACATGCCTGTACTAATTTCTGTGTTAATTTGGCATCGTTCCTGCCGGTTGGCTTTTTTTAAAGGCTCCAAGTGAAGCTGGGGCGCATTTTGACTCACGGGGTGTGCTCGGCAGCTGCCCGACCAGATGCTCCACTGCTGGATATTTTGTCTGATATGAGTCTAGAGACCTGGTCAGGCTGCTCTAGAAATAGTTCATATATCCATATGCCACAAACTTCAACATGCTGTCAGTTGTGATGAATTTGTTCTATTCTTAATCTGTGCAAATACTTCTTATGATGTGCAAATACTTCTTGAGAGCCATCAATTAATGCAGTGCATGGTTTACTACTTTTTGTTGTTCCCTACCTTAATTGTTTTTGCTTTCACATGAAATCATTTTCTCAAATGTAAGGAAAATTCATTTAGCTTATGGAAATGAAAGCAAAGTTTTTCTATGAACTATATATGAAGTATATGAACTATGAATTTTAATGTGAGTTTAAATTCCACCCAAATTTTTGTGCCTTGCATTCTATTTTCCATTGAATTTTTGATGCTTTTCATTTGTTGTTTGATCTAAAATTATATAAAGATAGATTAAATGTGTTCCTTGTTTTATTAATTTCTAACTGGTTGGATTATGATAAATAATAAGATCATAATTGTTAAATCTAATTTTTAAATTTTGGTCTTTCCTGGTAATTTTGGGATATATTTTATATAATGATTATACATGTACACATTCTATACATAATATAAATCACTACCTGAAGTTTATAATTGGATTAGTTAGTGCTGATATATTCTTACTTATTTTTGGCTTTCAAGATTTCTCTAATTCCGGAATAAGTAACTCTCCCATATAGTCAGGCACTATTTTCATCCTCTGCATGAACAGCTAACATGTTATTTTGTGGCTTTATTGCTTAATACATTCAGGCATAGGAATAGTCTATACTTATTTCTTTGCTATTTTTATCATTACATAATGATTATCATAATATTTTAATTGCTTTTAATAAGTATTTTATATTTATTTGCCATTCTTTCTCACCTTTTCTCCCAAACCTTTTCCTCATTTGCCTGCTATCCATTTTCTCACTATTTTTTTTAATCTCTATGATTTTGTTTAAAGACTGCTTCCAGTAAAAAAGCAGACAGCTAAAATTTAGTTGTTTTTAATCCCAGTGAAATAGCTTTGGCTTTAATAAGATATTTTATCTATTTTCCTTTAGAGTAAAACATATGATTCATTTGTATCAACACAGTTAATATGTTACTTATCTTACTTTCTTTTTATTTATTTAATTTTTCCTTACTTTTTAATTCGATCTGAAAGCTGGTCATTTCCACTTCTGCCTTATTATTTTCAAACATTTTAAGCACTATGACATTAAATTAAGAGCCCAGGTGGCTTAGTCGGTTATGATTTGACTCCTAACCATAAAGACAGTAGTTCAAACTACCAATGGCTTTCCTAAGAGAGAGGAGCTTTCTTCTCTCATTCACAACGTAAAGCCCCAGAAACCCACAAGGGCAGTTCTACTTTGTCCTGTAAAGTGGGAATCCACTCCATATCAGCGAGTTCATTTAATTTGGATTACAATCATTTAGAAATTGTGTTTTCTTTCCTCACGCTCAAATTTGGTTTTCCTTTTTATGTTTTGTAAGGTAATTCCATTTCCTTTTCCCATGAAGGTACTGTAACCCTTCACTTCCTTATTCTGTTACATTGCCAAGATACATTTTATTGACTGCCCCCTCCACTTCAATTTCAGCTCGTTACCCAGATGATTTTATATTTTCAGTTTCTTGTTAATTAACTGTTGGCAAAAATGGTTACATATCCAGCTGTTAACAGCAAGTTTGGTGGTTCAAACTCACCCGCAGTTCTTGGAAGACATGCCTGGGTAATTGCTGCCACGTATAGTTTACAGCCTCGGAAACTCTGCGGAAGCTGTTCTCGTCTGACACGTGGCGTTACTGAGTCCTGACCCATCTGACCAACCCAAACTCACGGCCATCGAGTCGATGCCGCCTCATAGCCACCTCCAGGTGGGTTCCCGGGACTGTAACGGTTCACAGGAGTAGAAGCTGTGGTCTCTAACTGCTAACCATGTAGATGGCAGCCCAGCACGTAATCACTTCACCACAGAAACAAGGACAAGCTTTATATTGTTTACATGACATTGCGTCTAGATTGCTTCAATCAACTTTACTGCCCACATAAATTTTCAATTATCTCCAACACTTTTGACATCACTCATAAAAATCCAATTATAGGATGGATCATGACAAAGTTTGCAATCCAAATTCACCGGCTGATCTGAGGCAGAGTCATGAGGCTATGTGTTTTGGTAAGGATTTACAGCCTCAGACATCCTGGATAAGCTTGCTATAAGAATTTACTGGATGGCAATGCATGTGCTTGTTTATGCTAATTACCATATAAGTCAAACGAACTGCTTCAAGTGGAATCCAATTCACAGCAACCCTATAAGCCTGAGAACTATTCCTGTGGGTTTCTAAGATGATAACTTTTTTTTCTCTCTCTCTTTCTTGGGTTTATTTTATTTTATTTTTTAAATCATTTTATTCCTCATGCAGCTCTTATCACAATCCAAACATACATCCATTGTGTTAAACACATATGTACATTTGTTGCCCTCGTCATTCTCAAAACATTTGCTTTCTACTTGAGCCCTTGATATCAGCTTCTCATTTTCCCCTCCCTTCCTGCCCTTGCTCACAAACCCTTGATAATTTATAAATTATTATTATTTTTTCATGTCTTGCCCTGTCGGACGTCTCCCTTCACCCACTTTTCTGTTGTCCTTCCCCTAGGGAGGGGGTTATATGTAGATCATGGTGATCGGTTTCCCCTTTCTCCCCTACCTTCCCTTCCCCCTTCTGGTATCACTACTCTCATTATTAGTCCAGAGGGATTTATCTGCCCTGGATTCCCTGTGTTTCCAGCTCTTATCTGTATTAAAGAACTAAAGGAAAGTTGTATGTTTCACCGGTGCTATACTGCACCCTGACTGGCTCTTCTCTTCCCCGCAACCCTTCCATAAGGGGATGTCCAGCTGCCTACAGATGGGCTTTGGGTCTCCACTCTGCACTCCCCCTCATTAACAATGATACGATTTTTTGTTCCTTGATGCCTGATACCTGATCCTATCGACATCTTGTGATCACACAGGCTGGTGTGCTTTGTCTATAACTCTTTACCGGAATAGAAAGCCCCATTTTTCTGCAACAGAGTGGCTGGTGGTTTCAAACAGCAGATCTTGCAGTAAGCCTCCAGTGTGTAAACCCTACACCACCAAGTCTCCAGAGTTACCATCAGCCTTTTTCAAAATACTATTATGTAACCTTGGTTGTCTCATGTATCTTTGCCCTATCCAAGACAGAGACTTTTAGAGAAATTGATTTAGATAGACCTCTGCCAGATGCATGAATGCCTTCTATGAATTTCTTGACAGAAGAACCTGCTCCATTGCGTAAATGTCATCTCTTGAAAAAGGTTCATTTCTGATGCCTTTGATTATTTGGGCGTTGGTTACTATCTAGAATTCCAGGAATTCCTGGAGATACTAAGACTACCATCGTTATTGCTCTTTAATCAAACCCTGGGACTACAGAACTCGCTCTGAGAATGGAGCCATTATGTTTTGAACTTTCATGCACAGAACTGTGATTGGTTCAAGGTGACCTCACACTAAATCCTCCGTAAAAAAATGCACAGCATTGGGAGGAAGGGTGGGTGTGGAAAGGCAAAGGGGTATCTGTTGTATTCTATGTCCAATTTCATTCATGGTCAATCTGTTTCTCTATCTTTTCCATTATTTTCGAAACAGCCTTCACATGTTGCTTTTGGGAGATACGTAACCGTGGAACAGTCAATCTCTGACTGAGCTAAAATTTTCACAAGCTAAACAACCGCAACAAAAAACAAAACATGAAAAACAACCAAACCAAATAAGCATACAATAAAAAGCAAAATAAGCAAGAGTTAATAATAAGCATCCTGGTATGATTGTAACAATTAAATATCAAAGTAAAGCATTTGAGAAAGCCCTTTATTAGAAAATACTAATGTTCAAGAGGTTAAACTCAAAATATTTAGATATATAACTTACAGTGTAGCCTTAAAAGCATATATACAACATTGAGAATAATAAAGACAGGGAATTTGAAATAGTTTTCAACCTTGGAATACCTTGAAATATACTTAGGGTTGATGGAAATTGTAAAGAATTTAATTTTAGTTGAACCCACAATATGTCAGCTGTGAACTTTTGAAAATATGATGTAATTATGAACCAATTTAGAAGCATGCACTTTCAGACAGTAGGGTATTCCCCCATTGTTGAAGAGCAAGTCATAGTGAATTGCAAATATGACATGGATCTTGGCTGAAAGCATAGAACACCATAAAGATGTTTACTTACATTTTATTGAATATGCAAAGACATTTGACTGTTTGGATCATTATAAATTATGAATAATGGAGAATCTAGAATGCTGTGCTCATGTGGAACATGTATATAGACTAATAGCCAGGCTTTTTTCAAGAACATGGGATTATTGCATAATTTAAAATCAAGAAAGTTGGGCACCAGTGTTGCAACTTTTTAGTATCTTTATTCAATCTGGATGCTGAGAAAATAATACAAAAAGTTGGATTATATAAAGAAGAGTATGGCATCAGGAGTAGCGGAAAGCTCATTAATAACCTGTAGTTTGTCTAGGACACAGACTTGCTTACAGAAAGCAGACACAGCTTAAAGCTCTTACTGACGATTAAAGGCAATACATGGATTACATGGCAATAAAAACAACAAACCCCTCATAACTGGGTCATAAATAGTATAGAGGTAGAGAAAAAGATTGACGTTATCAAGGGTTTCATTTTATTGGGATCCACATTGAATGTCTGTAGAAGGTGCAAGTCCATAATTGAAAGGAAATACTGCAGTGAGCTAATCTGCTGCACGTCCAGGACCTCCTTCAATCTTTGAAGTGCAAGGATGGCACTTTGAGGACTAAGATGTGTGTGCATTGACACAAACCACACTTCCAATCACCTCATATTCACGTGAAAGTTGAAAATGAGCCAAGAAGAGAGAAGAAGAAATAATGTATTTGAATTATGGTATTTGCGAGGAATATATGGACTTCCAGAAGAATAAGCAAATCTGTCTTCGAAGAAGTGCAATCAGAATATGCCTTAGAAGCAAAGATAGCAAGACTTTGTCTCACATGCTTTGAGTTGGCGATCAGGAGAGTACAGGCCCTGAACAAGCGCATCATGCCTGCTAAAGTAGAGAGTAGAAACAGCCTTTGTCTTATTTGTTTAATGTTTCACTAATAATACGAGGCAGTACCCCACTAAAAAAATGGAAAATAAAAACTACTCCGGGCAGAGTTTTCATAGTATGCATTTTTTCATAGTAGGTGAGCTCTGAGTTAGTGTACACAGTGGCCTCCCCTGGGAAGGTTCTCTTTGGTCACAGTGGATTTTTTCATAAAAGCAGTTTTGGTCAAACCTCATTTTTTTGTGATGGCCAACGTAAGAGAATAGCATGCTGCTGTGAAATTTTCCTGCTAGGCTAAAATGCCCCAGAAACTGTTATGAATTTGAACACAGCTTACAAGGACAGCTCTATGGGAAAAACTCAACTGTATGACTGGTTTTCTTGTTTTATAAAAGGTGAAATGTTCATTGATGACAAACCTCATTCTGGATCTGTATCAACTTCCTTCTCAAATGGAAAAAAATGTCAACCCATAGTACATTTGGCGTTTGTTTTTCCAGGTCATGCTGTTAATCAGGTTTTCTCTTTATAGGTTCTGAAAAGATTATATATCTGAAAAGATAACAGTGTGCAAAAAAAAAGCCTGATTTGTGGCAGAAAGGAGACTGGTTTTGCCAGCACCACAATGCACCTCCTCAAGTAGCCATCTCAGTGCGTCAGTTTTTGGCAAAAAACAGCATGCGCTTCTCTTTCCCCACACACTTTACTTACCTGGTCTTTCTCCGTGCGACTTCTTTTTGTTTCTGTGAATGAAGAAGGGCATGAAAGGACAGCAGTTTGAGGACTTACAAGAGGTGAAGAAAAATACAAGGGAGTTGCTGTCAGCCATCTAAACATGAATTTGAAAAATGTTCCCAAAAATGGAATTGCAGATTTGACAAATGTTTTTATTAAGTGCAATGGGGAGTGCTTTGAAGGTGATAAGTCTGTTTTGTAAAAAACAAAACAAAAAGCATTAAAAATGTAGCTTTGACAAAAATTTCTGGCTTGGGGGGTGGGCACCCCTTTGTCTACATCAATTGGATGCTCTCAAAGGGAGAGATACACACAGTGGCTACAAGAAAGGTCTCAAATATGAAAACTGTGAGGATGGCGACAGACTGGGTGGTGTGTCATTCTGTTGTACGTAGATAGTATCAGCAGGTCAGGATTGAGCTGACAGCATCTAGCGTCAACAATACCAAAAGCCAGAGTGTTCCCTCGAAGTGAGAGAGATGAGAGTTCATCTCACTTTGGACAAGTTTCTGGTGATCCCAGTTCCTGTAGACATTATGATTGGTAGAGTGTAAGTGAAAAAGAAATGGGTCAATCCTCAAAGAGATGGATTGATACGATTGCTACTACAATATGTCCAAGTCTTTCAATAATTGTAAGGAAAACTCAAGACCCAGCTGTGCTTTGTACTATTGTGCACTGGTTGCTGTGTGTTGGAAAGCACCTAACCACACCAGCATGAACAATTCACCTATTTTGTTTCTGAGATAAATTAAATTAAGCTTCTTGAGTTTGATCAACCCTGTTTCCAGGGAATTACAGTTCAATTTCATTTTTTAATTAAAATTGAACATAGTGGCTATCTCAGCACTGGTGTGCAGAATATAGCAATGAAGTATGTACTTAATTTGTATTAAGTTGCTGAAATTTAGTGTAGAGAATGAGCAATATGTCTGGTTAATATTTAAACACCTCACAATGCTATGTTGTAGAAGTTTCCATTTATAAAAGCTCCTGTTCTATAACAAATTACCTTCACATTTAAATAAATCTGTTATCACAACATGAGCAAAATGTATTCAATTAAAAGAGAAAGCACAGTAAAGTAATTATTCCCGCTTGGTGTGCACAATAACTTAGAAAGTTTCTAGAAAGATCTAGAAAATAGTTTGGTGTCATAATTTTTGGATTAAATAATGTTCATGTAATAAAGTACTTTTATTACACATTTGCACACACAATAGACATTTCTATATGGACACTTTGCTGCAAAAGCAGAGACAAGTGACACACCTTTATTATGATAAAGCCACATGGAAAGAAGCTGTACTGTCTCGTTTCAGTTTGTCACACGTTTTTCCATCTTGTGTCTTATTTGTTTAATGTTTCACTCATAACATACATCAAATTTGGGGGCTAGTTGAGAGTTGGACAGCCAAGCTATCCTTTTATTCATTTCTGTGCACTGAGGCGTTAAGGCAGATGTGTCTTCTGCTCAGCATCCTATCTGAATACAGTGCTGGAAGGGAGGGAAAAAGTGAGAGACACTTGACAATCTCCATCACCGGGGATCCAGTGCACTGAAATAATACTTTGAACGATCCCCCGAGTCATCTGTGATAAGAACTGTCACAGGTTGATTTAACAGGTAATGTGCTGTTTGAAAGGTAAGTCAGAGTCAGAATGAACCTTTGCTGTCTTATCGATTTAAATGCCATCTAAACTCTGAATGAAAATGTGCATGCAGCTAATTTTATACTTTATCCCAAAGAGAACAGTAATGATCAAGAAAATCAAAAGTATTTTTGGGCCCAGGAGGTAGATACTTCCCTTTGATAAAAGTCTGTACTGTAAAAAGACCTTGTCAATTTTCGCAAAGGCAACAAACGCTGTTCTATAAACTAGAAAAACAGAATACCTACACTCTGATTGTTCTTTGATAATGGCATATCTTTCTAATTAGTGGCATTAGTAGTCGGCTATGGGAAATTTTTTTTCTGATCAAACTGAATTCTCTCCATAGGGTATACATCAGATTTGCTTCCTAAAAGAAGAAGCTACAAATCATCCATGTGCATGCATGTGTAAATCTTCACCATGCCTGAAATGAGATCATCTCTTAGCTGTTCATGCCTAGTTACTCATTCAATGCCGGACTACAATTTCATGCTATATATGATTAAATAAATTATGTTTTGGAAGGATGATTAATGAATTCTTAGTGATGTTGATGGGTTTTGTTATTCTTGCTTTCTTTTAGTAGAGAAAATGAATCATAACATGTCAAAAATACTGCTTCTTGAGCAAAGAGGGAAAATTTCTAATAAGAAATGATTATTCTAGTTCAAAAAGAAATATAAACTAAGATTTAAAGGAGTAGGATTATTAAAGTTAAAATACTAAGAGATTTTAAAAGTTCATCTAAATATTTAATTGAAAGATAATTTAATTCCAGCTCTTTGAAGCTCCACCTTGTATCAGGCAGTCTGTAAAAAATATATATAGATGCATTAGAAAATTCATTTTTCCTGGGTCCTCTACTCAAAAATATAAGAAAGAGCAAACTGAACTTGTTAAGAGACTCACTGCCATTAAGTTGGTTCCAACTCATATCCCCCCAAAAAAACATGGAATTGTTGGCGGGCAGAGCAGAGCTTTCGTAGTACACAATTTTCCCAATAGGCAAGCATCAAGGATCTTGCTCTGAGTTAGTGCACCCAGTGGTGTCCTTTGGGAAGGTTCTCTCTGGTCAGAGTGAATTTTTTGTAAAAGCAGTTTCCTTTGAAACATGTTTCTTGAGATGGCTGATTTAAAAGAACAGCATATGGCTGTGAAGTTTTGTTTCCTACTTGAGAAAAATGCCACAGGAACTGTTGTGATGTTGAACACAGCTTACAAGGACAGCGCCATGGGAAAACACTCAAATGTACCAGTGGTTTTCTGGTTTCAAACAAGATGAGATGTTGATTGATGATAAACCGCGTTCTCTATGTCCTTTAATTTCCCGAATGGATGAAAATGTCAAATTGTAGTACATTTGGAGTTCATGCCACAAGGTCAGACTGTTAATCAAGCTTTCTATTTTTAGAGAACTGAAAAGAGTGCTTAGTAGTGTGCAGCAAAAAAGGCCTGATTAGTGACAGGCGGAGGAGTGGATTTGCCAGCATGACAATGTACCTGTTCACACAGCCATCTCAGTGAGCCAGTTTTTGGCAAAAAAAACAGCGTGCCTTTCTTGCCGCAAGCACCTGACTCACCGGACCTAGCTCCTTGTAACTTCTTTTTGTTTCTGCTAATGAAGAGGGGCATGAAAGGACAATAATTTGAGGACACAGAAACGATGAAGAAAAAAAAACGAGGGAGGTGCTGCCAGCCATCCAAACATATGAGTTTGGAAAATGTTTCCAAGAATGGAATCACAGATTTGACAAATATATTAAGTGTAACATTAAGTGTAATGGAGAGTACTTTGAAGATTGTTTTGTAAAAAATTTATATGCAGAGCTTTGGGGAAAAAATAGACTTTTTTTTGGGTGGGGGGGAGTACCCCCTCATACAGTAGTAGAAATTGAAGAGTACCTTTCAATTATATGAATGTTTACTTATAGAAATATACTATTGAAATTTCATCATGAGCACATCAAGAAACTATTTTCACACTCCACTGTAAATAGTTGTGTTTTATTTTGATCGTTTGCTTTTAGAGTAAGTAGGGTTTTGTCCGTTTGTTTAACTAATTCGCTCTGATACCACTTCTTGTTCCTTACAAATTCCATCCTTTGTCAGTGCTGTTTATTCCTTCTCCAACTCATTCTCATGATCACAGCACACTTACATACAAATGAACAAACTAAATAAATAACAAAAGTATATTCTGTAGCATTTTGCCTTTCAAACCATTCAGGCATATTAAAGTAAAAATGATCAAACAAAGCCCCCCTGTGGTGGCATAGATCCCAACCTAGTGTTGCTGAAGCAGCCAATGTTTTCAGGAGCAGTAGCCTCAGACATCCTGGAGAGTGGCTGGTGGTTTTGAACTGTGGCTTTGTGATTAGCATTGCAACATGGACCTGACAGTGCAACTAGAATTCCTTTCGGTCTATCATCTCCCAGTCATCTTTTGAGACTGGCTTCAAATTTACATGTCCTGATCTTAGGAACATAAGAGTACATTCTGAAATCAATCACTAGCAGAGTTTTCTGAGTTGGGACGGGGAAGTAGGCAAGTCATTCAGCAATCAACCAAATGGTTTTACAGTGTCTAGTGCTAGTTTGTCTCAAAATCAGCAGGTAACACTTGTATGCAGTGCAAAATCTTGCATATTTTATATTAATATTCATATCATTTTCTCTTATATATTTCTTCATTTTTATTATTTGGGATTTAATACATACATCATATCATTCTATATTTCAATCATTTCTCTTACATATTATATTCCTCTCATCCACCTTGATGAAGGCTTATAAATGGAAATTTTAGCTAAACAAAACAAAATTAAAAACTGCCAAAAAGATATAGACATAAAATATAAGAAGACTTGAAAACATCTTTGGATAAAATAAACTAAAAGACAATGGAATATTTCAACAAATTTTTTTGCAGTCCTCTCATATGCATCTAGTGACCATGACTCCTTTTAAGATTTCAATTTTATATAAAATTCTTTATGTAGTAGAAGTGAAAATAGTTTGTGCTGTCTTATAAAAAAAGATTCAAGAAACTGAATATAACTGATAGCAAATTTCTAATAACCTTTAGAAGTATGTCTTTTGTAATAGCTAATATTCATAGTTTGTACCCATTATGAATTTAATTAAATGTGTACTTAATTAACTAGTATTTGATACATCTTGAAAGACTACATTGTTTCATTTGGTTTATTCAAGTAGAAAGTTTCCATAAATCCCAGAAATGCATACAGGTGAGTATATGAGATTGTATTCATGACTATAATTTGTATTCTCATTCCACAGAAAAAATTATGATCTAAGGATGAATATAATAACTTATGATTAATAGCATTTGAATTTTTAACTAAACTGTATATGAGGGAAAACACATTCCAATGCTTATGGTTTTTAACGACTTATTTTTTTAAAAATATGCAGCACTAACTTTTTTTCTGTTTCTTATGAATATGATTTGTTTGGTTTAAAAGCAGCAGTATTTCTCTAAATGGAAATAGAAGTGGATGCAGTTATAGTCGTCAATATATTTAATAACAGATATACATTTTTTCAATATTGGTTATGAATTATGGAATCATGCTAGAGAGATTGTTAATGACAAATGCCTTTTGTTCGTTTCCATCTATGGATCACCTTACTCTAGAAATACTCTAGACCACCTTGTTTCTAGTCCCCATCTCAAATATACCTTCCCAAACCTTTCCCCAACCTTCACCCAAAAAGGGGATTTAGTAAACACTTCCTGTCCCTCTCTCCCTCCACACGTTCATTGTACACTCAGCAGCAGCCTGAAATCATGTACCATGTTAAGTAGGTGGATCTACCATGGCTCAAAATGATGATAAGGGGAAACTCAATACATTGAGGTTATAATTGGAAATATGATATCATGCTTTCTTCTACAGGCATATTTTCTTTAACAATGCTTGTTAATTAAATTAACATGAATAAAAACATTAAAAAGAATTTGTAGTTGGATCATTTTTCATTATTCGAGCAATGATAGAGTGGAAAACACACCAGGAAATAGCTTACCAGGTCATGTTTATACAATCTGAATCATGCTAGTAATCACAAGTTATTCTACTCATCCTTAGGTCATAATTTCTTCTTCTGTGAAATGAGAAAAAGTCGACATTGTCATCTTGAAGCATTACTTTATAGTGGATGAAAAGAAATGAAACAGAAGTATATACTATGAAATGGAAGATGTTTAAACAAGTCCCTTCTTTTGCCCGTGACTTCCCATTTCTTACTAATTTTCTTTATAAATCTGCAGCATAAAACTTGAGGAATTTTAGAATTCTGAAATGAGTTTTTTGGGTCATTTCTAGGTTCCCCCTACCATTTACAAATGTGGGAGATCATTATTTCTTTATTAACTAAAATCATTTGAATAACTTTAGCTATCTCATGTTAAATGATTTGCAATCCAAGGAAGTAAACCTTAACTTTTACACATGATTCATATTGTGATTATGCCTTGGTTATTTGCAGTTTGGTTACAGTCATTTATATGTATATATATATATATTTTTTACCAAACTAGCATTGTTGTGGTTGTTATCTAACAAGGAAAGTTGTTTATTTCTAAACCATAATAAAACAAACAAATTTTATAAACATTTTTAATATCATACATAATTATAAGGACAAACATCAAGCCTATTAATAAGTAAAATAATCTTGAGCAGAGATATTATAAAAGTTGATCCTTGAAGTCAAAATATCTGCTTAGCAAGTGATAAAATATGTTATGTTCAATAATTTTATTTTCCATATTTGTTAGACCTAATTAGTTTAAATAAATTGCATATTAATATTAGATTTATAGTTTCAAAAAGTAAATTTTGTGTTCTTGTAGTCATGAATCTTTAAAATGTGCATGATCCATTGTTTAATGTATATCAATCACCATAATAGTTCTCTGTAAAAATCCAGGTCTTCTTAGCAATCTGAATAAATAGATGTACAGGTCTCACAATATTGACGTTAGTGTTTATCAGATATTAGTGAAATCAGACCACAAAAAGAAGCATCTGATATGTTTTATAAATTGGCACTTTAGCCAGCATATTTGTATCTGTAATGGCTTAGGTGTCATTTCAGAAAATGTGTGCTTTTGTGGAAAAATATTTTCCCTATATTAATCAAACTTTACCATGATCCTTGATATTAAAAAAAAATTCTCTATCTCCAATCTTCAGCAACTGTATAATGGAAATCAAAATAATTAGTGTCAAATCATTGAATGAAAATTGACAAATGACTTACAAGTTACTACATGGCCCACAGTAGATGTTCAATAAGTACTTGATGATTTCACTTAAACTACATTTGGAAGACCTAGGTTTTTTGTTTTTGTTTTGTTTTTGTTCTAACATATCATTTTATTGGAGGCTCTTACAGCTCTTATCACAATCCACATACATCCATGTGTCAAGCACATTTGTACATATGTTGCCATCATCATTTTCAAAACATTTTCTTTCTACTTGTTATCAGCTATTTTTCCCCATTTCCCACTCCCTCTCTCATGAACTCTGATAATTTATTTTATTTTATTGTATTCTTTCATGTCATACATTGACTGCTGTCTCCCTTCACCCACTTGTCTGTTGTCCATCCCCCTGCGACAGGTTGATATGGCGATCATTGTGATCGATTCCCCTTCTCTCTCCCCATGGTCCCTTTACCCTCCAGGTATAGCTATTCTCATTATTGATCCTGAAGGGTTTATAGATTCTGGATTCCCTGTGTTTCGAGCTCTGATCTGTACCAGGTACGTGCTCTGGTCTAGCTGGATTTGTAAGGTAGAATTGAGGTCATGATAGTGAGAGGGAGGCAGCATTAAAGAACTAGAGAAACATTGTATGTTTCATCTGTGCTATACTGCACCATGACTGTCTCGTCTCTTCCTTGTGACTTTTCTGTAAGGGGATGTCCAGTTGTCTACAGATGGGCTTTGGGACTCCACTCTGCACTCCCTCTCATTCACATTGATATGATTTATCGTTCTGATACCTGAACCCATCAACAGCTCATGATCACACAGGCTGGTGTGCTTCTTCCCTGTGGGCTTTGTTGCTTGTCAGCTAGATGGCTGCTTGTTTAAGACCTAGGTTTTAATTACAATTGTTTCACTGAATATTTGGAGAGATGAGACATTTGCCTGAAGAGGGCTTTGCATCATCTTTCAAAGGAAGAACACTGTGGTTTGCCTTTTTTCCCTCAATTTATTTATTTTGTTGGTGTTGCTTAAAATGTCCACAATATATGATACCTTTTCTATATGCACAATGTATTGACTTGGTATAGAAGTAACTACTGAAACATAGTATCCACTCACCTCCAAGGAAGATTAGTTCATGCCAGTACTATTCCATGTGTCTCTTAAACTCTCAGTGATAAGGGGTCAATTCTGAGACATAGTGATTCTGTGGGACCAAGGAGAACTACTCTTTAGAGGTTGTGAGACTACATCTTTATTGGACAAGACAGCCTCATCTTGCTCTAGTGGAGTGGCTGGTAGTTTTGAACTGCTGATCTTGTGGTTAGCTGCCCAACTCCTAACCCACTGTGCCAACAGGGTTCTATGTAAGTACAAAACAAATATTTTGCTTAGTTAAATATAGTGCTTTTCAAACTTGTAAAGCTCCAGGCACTACTTCACAGACTAGGAACTATAGCAGAAGCACTTACATTAAACACATTACTGTGCCAGTTACGTGAGATAATTTATGAAACTCTGATCCCAAACCTCCAAGCCAATGAGCCGAATTCCAGCATGTGTTTGATTGTACATAACCGGCTTCTCTATATCTCTCCCTGCAAACCCACCTTCTTGTTGTCATTGTCATACACGTATCCCACATTGTAGATGGTCATGCATGTCAAATAAAAATCACGATAAGCATCACAGAATGACAAATCAAAGCCACAGTGGAATTCCATCTCACTTCCATTCAAATGGCTAAGATACAAGGATAAACAACTAAAAGGGACAAATAGAAAAGAACGTATATTGACAAGCACCATTATCCATTGCCTTTGGGAATGCACAATGGCACCGCCATTATGGAACACAGTGGGTCAGTGCCTCAACACAGCAAAGTAGAAGTACCTTCTGTACAGCAGAATGAAACATGGCTGGTCCTGGAAAAGACATCACAAATGTTTCTGTGTTTGACCCATTCTTGCAGCCACTGTGTCAGCTCATCTCATGCAGTGTCTTCTGCTTTTTCAGTGGCCCTCTGCCAAACAGAATGTCCTTTGTTCCTAGTGGGTAAGCACTGTCCTAGTCATTGTGACGTCAGTGTTCAAACCCATCACCACGCCCCCGAAGATGAGGCTACTCCAGCCTCAGGTACCATACCTAGGGAGCTATGAGTCAGTGGCAATGGGTTTGGGTTTATTTGTTTGTTTTGATATCTTCTAGTAACTGATCTCTTCTGATAAACTGGAGAGACAACGGGGCTATGAATCATGGAGGGAGGGAGGAAGGAATGAAAGGGGGATTAAAGGTGATGGGAGAAAGAAACAAAAAAAAAATCCCATTTAATTAAAGGTAAGGTTGCACAGCCAAATTTTGTTAGAGCTGTCAATAAATTGCACTTATGGAAATTTGAATTGGCCAAAATAGATGATAAAAACACTGACAATATTGGCACACATGCACGCATGGATATAGTGATGTTTTGAAGAAACTAACTGGTGCAAACAACAAATGCTTCCTCATTTGGTTATTGGTATGTGGGTGGGGGGGGGGCGTTCAGGGTGCCTCACATTTAGATCCACGACATTGAAAAGAGCAGAGCTGACTCTGAACTTGTTCAAAATGTTGAGCTCAACATTTTGTAGCACTTTCCAACAGGTTGGAGCCTAGCTTTTGAACTTCTATTAAATTCTCCCCCAGACACTTAATTACAATAACAATTCTCCTTCTTTAGGCATTTTGGTTGAGAGTTGTCAGAATAAAAATGAATAAAGAGAACTTAAGTGGTAGAAATCAGAGCAAGGAGTTTTCCTTCTATTGTTGCTGGCTTTGATGTTTTAAAACAATTGTACACACACACACACACACATGCCTCCAAATATCCTACAGTCTATAGGGTCCCAGGTGCTTCCTGTCCAAGGCATTGGTAATTTATACCAAATGAAGAAACATTTTCAGTTACCCAAGGGAACAAAGAATTCTGGAGGGGCTTACAACTTCTGTAAGGTCCATTTAATAAGACTGCTGTGTCTAGCAGCACACGTTTCTTTCAGAAGTGATTATGTGACAGTTGATGGAATCTAGCTTTCTAGATTGTTCACAATGAGAAATGTATTAACATAGCTCATGCAAAAAAAGGGTTTTGGATTATTGACTTTCCCAATGGCCAAAATTATTTACCTACATGACCCCCATACCCAGGAAAACACCATGTGTTCAAATTCCCAGGGCCAGTCTTCACCACTGTCTAGAAAAGAAAGTAAAACAAAAACAAACAGGTTTTTTAATTATGTATTTTTATAGAAGAATAAGGAGAGCACATAACACATTTAGTTAAACGTGTTGCTTTTTTATTTCAAGAACAAGCTAGTTTATTTCTTACACTTATATTCTTACTGGTCTATTTAAGATGCCATAATAAAATAGATTGCTTATGGTGTTTTATAGGGAGTGGGTATGAGCAGAATAAAAAATAGCATTCATGTAATACACTGGTACCTGTATATGCCCTGTCTCTTATTTATTCATGCATTCATTCATTCATTAGTAGATAACAATTGTGTGTGTGTGTGTGTGTGTGTGTGTCAACACCATACTAAGCAATGGAACATAAGAGGAAACTATAGGATCCAGCTTTCAAGCAGGTCACAGTATGGAGCTACTGGAATTACTTACCAAGACACGTTTAATCAATGGGGAGAAAAACAAATGATGCTTTGCCCAATAAAACACAACATCTAATGCAGTGGTTCTCAACCTGTGGGTCGTGACAACTTTGGGGGCAGAATGTCCCTTTCACAAGAGTCACCCAATTCATAACAGTGGCAAAATTACAGTTATGAAGTAGCACCAAAAATAACTATATGGTTGGGAGGTCACCCCACCAGGAAGAACTGTATTAAAGGGTTGAGGCATTAGGGAGGGTAAGAACCACTGCTTTAATCTCGCCTACTGCTTCATGAGCATTGGCGGTGGGGGCAAGTGAAATGAAGTTCTTAAACCTTCAATATTTTCTACGTTCATGATGAGGTTGCTGACTGATCCACTTGTGAGGATTTTTGTCTTTTTAATATTGAGGTGAGGTGTAATCCATATCGAGGTTGTAGTCAGAATCTTCATCAGTAAATCTTTCACATCTTCCTCACTTTCAGCAGTGTTGTGTCATCTGCCTGTTTTCATGGAAAACATAGTAATGTTTTTGAGGGTGAATTTTTAACTTTCAAAGAGGGATCCAAATGAACAAGTTAGGAATTATTGCTAGTAGGCATTTTTCTTTTACTAATAAACATTTAAAAAATTTGTTCAATATTTAAATTTTCTTCTAGAAAGAAAATATTACCTGTTAGAGTAGATATATTTCTAATATAAACAGACTTTTGATGGTTCTATGATAGCAGTTGTCATACATTTATAGCATATTTCAGATCATAAACATTTTGAAAGATAAAATTAGCATTGCACAGTATATTACATTAGATTTGAAAAAAGGAAGAATAAGTAAGATACCCCCCAAAATTTTGTTGTATAGATTACAAATATTAAAATTTTCCTTATATTTTCCCTTAAGGAGGCTTGTTCCAAAATTAAAATATCAGAAAACAATGTTAAAGTTCATAGGATCAAAGGGCAGTTGTGCACACAGAACAGGACAATACTGACTGCATGCTTTAAAATCAGGAAAAGTGTGTGCCAACTTGTATCCTCTCACCATCTGTCTGCTGGGAAGACGATCAGAGAAACTGATTCTAGTGGCTAATTCCTCTAAAGCAGACAGCTTCTTCCTTTGTTGGTAGTCTGTTCTTAGTTTGGAAGCTCTACTGAAACATGTTTTTTAGGTGAACCAGATAATATTTGAAATATCAGTGACATAGCTTCCAGCATCACAGCATAGACAAGCCACCACAGTATCATAAATTGACAACCAAATGGTGGCAGTGACTTACTCTAAAATGAATAATACCCTTTTCTCCAAAAGATCATTTTAACATATTAAAACAAATCAAATATAATGTTATTACTTCTTCTCAAACAAGTTCTTCTTTATATACTTTTTAAAGATCAGAGAGGAGGCTTTATATTGAATAAGTTTCTAATGAGATAAGTTTACATTGAATACGTTTCTAATGAGATATTTTCAAACTGTTTAACAAAAGGAACAGAGAATTTAGAAGGAGTCTCAATATGAGGGCATAAATGATGATTACAACAATATCTCATTTGTTGGATCAGGTATACCTGACGGAGAATTTTAAGCCAAAAATCTGGGTGACTAGCATAGCAGGATTGCTAGTAAAGTTCAGACAGTGACTAATAGCCAGGGAGCCTGAAAAACATGTTTCAAGAGAACTGAGATCACCTACAGATAATATGATAGTATTGATTATATATTGTATTAATAGAGGAAAAAAAGGAAGTCGCAAAGAAGAAAGCTCTGTGAATGGGTTTGGTAATCGCCTTTTATGAAATTTTTGTGTATTTTAAAAGTAAAATTTCCAGGAAAGCCAGCCATCCTATCTTAGCCACCTTCCTGAAAAGGTCCTCTCTGAACTCGGACACAGTATGAACTTTGAATCATAATATCGTTACTGTTTTGTCCTCTTGTAGCTCTCCTTACTGGAAAAGGCTGGATTCGGAGGCGTTCTGCTCTATATCGATCCTTGCGATGTGCCCAGGGCCACACATCTCGGTTCAGACGCCTTCCTGGTGTCACTGAATCCAGGGGGAGACCCTTCCACGCCTGGCTACCCAAGTGTGGGTAAGTTCACCAGTAATCGTCATTTTCTTTTGGTTTATGGAGAGATTCGTTAGGTTCCTTTGTCATTAGGACACTGCAATTGGTAAACACAAGCAACTTCCTTAATCAAAGGAAAATAATAACTTGAATAAGGGTTAAAAGTGAATTTTCTATGTTTTCATAATGAGAGACTGCCACTTTGTTCTAATAAACGTTCAACATAATCCCTCATAGATTTTGGCTTGAACAATTCGTGTCATGAACAGAGTAAAAACATATTTTATATGTTTTTTCTTTATATGTTACCATTTTATCTAGTAACATTTATTTTATAGGTTACTATTTCCCCTCTCCACCCCCTATATAGTACTATTGATTGATAAAATAAATGGATGCCTTGGGAATGCAACATTCCAAGTAGATGGAAAATGGGCACAAATAGCTAGTGGCATAAAGTAGGTTATGTTTGGGGGTAGCTGTAATGAGGTTAAGTCCAGCATCTAGAACAACGCCGTGTTGAGGGAGCAGAGCAGAGAGAACGATGCCCGAGAGGAATGCAGTAAGTATGATCAAAAGATCTGGCCCCATAAGGAAAAAGCATGATTGCTTTGGCTATTCATTGACAGCTACAAGGGACCACCTTTGCCCAAACCCTACTCTCTTGCTAGAAGTCTGTGTTTCTGATGGTGGGGTCACAGAAGACAACTGTAGCTTTGGCAGATGTTCCCCGTTCCATTGGATTTCTGTCCAATATGTCACTGAAAATCGCCAGTTTATACAGAGTTGGCTGAGAACAAAGTTCTGCAAACCTTCTTCCAGGGTGACATTAAGCCCATTAACTATGACATTAAGCCAGTAATTACAAAATCCACATAATTATCCATGTGTTCTGCCAATATGTGAAAAAAGATTTTTCCCTGGGATCTTACTGTACTTTGTACAATCTATCTTCATGGCAACTTGTAAATAGAATTTGTAGATGTCCGTCTGTGTGGGTAAGTTCACCAAAAGAGTGGGTTCAGCTGTCTAATTTGCTAATGCTCTCATTATCATTGTAATGATTTCATGTCATGATAATTGCTCAGCTCTGCAGGCTCCTTGGAACTCACAACTCTTTGTGGCAAATCAGTGGAACAGCAATGCTCCTTCCAGACAGATGCTTGATCAGTGCCCTCCCTAAGTCTGTCTCTTGACTCCTTAGCGACATTTACCCTAAACATTTTTTTGGCCCAGGTTTTCCATAGATGTAAGATAATTTATAAAGTCTGTCTAACAAAATGATAACCAGGGTTTTAAGCAGTTTTGAAAAGTTCATTTTGAAATCATATGTGCTTATATAAATATTACAAAATTATGATTTATAGACTCTGCAATATTCTCTTCAGCATCATCTAATACTGATATTATAGAACCATAGTAAAAGTATCAAACTAATGTTGATAAGATATAGTTAACAAATATATAGGTCTTGTTTGAATTTTCTCCGTTCTCCTATTATTTTCTTTATTGTGGTTGGTTATTCACTCCAGAATTGCAAGCTGCAATTTTATTTTTGCTTTTTCTTTTTTCTTTATAATGTTTGCCCTTATGAAAATGACTAGCTGGTCATTTTTTTTAAATAGCCCTGTAATTGACTTTGTTCATGTTACTAATACTTTGATTGTGGTTAGCCTTCATGGCAAGAATACTATAGAAGGGTGTTGTGACCTGGTTGGTACATTGTCTGGGGCCTCATTTTGCCTGATACTAACTACGCTCCCTCCCCTAAGGTGCAGTCGGCCAGTTTTCTTGGCTGTAAGGGTATTGTTCTTTGTAATTAGTGGATATCTTATGTAGAGAAAATCCAGGTAAAAATATTTCCTGGGACCTCACAGTTCTAGACTATGCAACTATCCAAGACTATTCGAGTGTTCTCTTATTTAACATGCATTTTCTCACAAATTGTGGCTTCTGTCTGCTACAATTACTACTGCATTGTTTGCCAAACAATGGTTTTCTAGTTCTATCATGCTTTCAAATACTTTATTTTTCTCTTTTTGAGCAGTGTGAGTAGTATACTTGATGACCATGTCACCAAAAGGACAAATGGTTGTCTATAAAGATAAAATGATAAATCAAACACCTTCTTTTCCATGACAAAAAAAAATCAGTTTTTAAGTGGCTCACCTGAATCCTCTCTGATCAACAATAAAAAAATGTTGCATTAGATATTGTCAGTAAGAGATTCAGCTTTTAACTGTAAGCTTTATATAAATATATATATGATAGAGAGAAAAAATAACTGAATTTGAAAAAATTAAGGAGACATGTTAACTTGCTGTTATCATAAAACTGTCTTTAGTTAAATTTAAATGGTCAGAAAAGAATAGATTATATCACTTCAGTTCTCATTGAAATGACCTTAGAAATCATGAATTATGTTATTACTTTATAATTTTTACTTTAAGATTTGTATTAAAAACAGATATTTGAAGATGCTTCTATTTTTTATAAATGCCTGTAAAAGATAGTGATAATATTTATCCATATAAACACATATTTGACACACATATACATGGAGGGATAAAAGACAAACCACATTGTGTTTCTCTTTTTGCCTTACTGCTAAGAAACTCTGATTAATAGTAGACATTTCATTTGGCCTTGACTCAAGTATTCCCTCAACACAAGAACACTTTGTTCTAATAACCTGGCACTCTGTGATGATGCTCACCTTCCCTACACGATTGCTGAAGACAAAATGGGTGCATAAGCAAATGGGTGAAGAAAGCTGATGGTGCCCAGCTATCAAAAGATATAGTGTCTGGGGTATTAAAGGCATGAAGATAAACAGCAGCCATTTAGCTGAGAAGCAATCTATAACTTACCAAGGTTTATGAGAGAGAGCAGGTGTGGTAGGAAGGGGGGAAATGAGGAGCTGATATCAAGGGCTCAAGTAGAAAGAAAATGCTTTGAAAATGATGATGGCAACAAATGTACAAATGTGCTTGACACAACGGATAAATGTGTGGATTGTGATAAGAGATGTCATGGGCTATCAAAGCCCAGCAATGGGCTATCAAACTCAGCAAGGAAGAAAAGTCTGAGGGAGGCATGATTGCTATCAGAGAGTAGCTTAAAGGAGGTTGTGGAGGGGAGGTGGCAATTAGCTTAGAGCTGGTATGGAATTGAAAGCTCCTCCCTACTAAAATTTTAGGAAGCCATTTCTTCTTCATGTTCAGTTATTGGTGGTTCAGAAGTAGAATATTCACCTCCCATGTGGGAGACCCAGGTTCAATTCCTGAACCAGGCATTCAGGCCTGGCCATCTGTCTGTGAAGGCTTGACTATTGCTTGTACTAGACACCACCACTCCTGGGTCTGTTTGTCATGCTGTGGTACCCTGTGTTTCACTGTGATGTAGGCAGCAATGTCACTATTGTTTTAAAGGCCAGCAGGGTCACTCATAGTGAATAGGTTTCAGCAGAGTTTTCCACACTAAGACCAGACAACGAAGTAGGATTTCGCTGCCCACTTTGGAGGAAGTAGCACACAAAACCTTATGCATAGCAAATGCAAATAATTAGACAAACTGGATTATATAAAGAAGAATGCAGAATCAGTACTGGAGGAAGGCTTGTTAGCAACCTGTGCTATGCAGGTAACTCAAACTTGCTAGCTGAAAGTGAGGAGGACTTGAAACACTTGCTGATGAAAATTAAGGATTGGAGTATTCAGTATCGATTAAAACTCAATGTGAAGAAGACAAAAATCTTCACCACTGGAACAATAGGTAACATCATGGTAAATGGAGACAAGATGGACATTGTGAAAGATTTTGTCTTGCTAGGATCTATAGTCAATTCTCATGCAAGCAGCATTCAAGAGATCAAAAGACACTGTATTAGGTACATTTGCACAAGACCTCTTTAAAGAAAAACAAACGAGCAAACAAACTAAAAACCTTACTGCCAGGGAGTTGATATGGATACATAGTGTCCCTGCAGACAGGATAGAAGTGCTCTTGTAAGTCTCTGAATGGCTGTAGAAAACTCCCTCTTTCTCCAATGGAGCTGCTGGTGGTTTTCAACTGCTGACCTACTGGTTAGCAGCCAAACATGTAAACCACTATGCCGACAGGTCTCTGAATTATCGAAAAGCTAGTATGGCTCTTTAAGAACTAAGCTGCACCTGCCTCAAACCATGGCATTTTCAGCTGCCTCATCTGCATGTCCAACTTGGACATTGAATACAAAAGACAAAGAAGAACTCATGCATTTGAATTGTGGTGCTGAAGACCATGGAAAGTACCATGATCTGCTAAAAGGACAAACCGATCTGTCTTGGAAGAAGTACAATCAGAATGCCCTTTCAAGGCAAGCATGGCGAGACTTCATCTTACATCTCTTATATATGCTGTCAGGAGAGACCAATCTCTGGGAAAGGACATCACGCTGGGTAAAGCAGAATGGTAGCAACAAAGAAGAAGGTCTTCAATAAGATAGATTGACACCGTGGCTGCAATAATGGGATCAAGCATAGAATGACTATGGGGATGGTGCAGGACTAGGCCGTGTTTAGTTCTGCTGTGCCTAAGGTCACCGTGGGTGGGAACCGACTTCATGGTACCTCACAAGTGCAACATGATACTAGACTATTTTACTGGATCCTCCAAAATGAAGACCAAGAAAGCCCTGTTGATTTACTTCTGAGCATCAGCCAGTGGTTACCTGGTGAATCAGAACAGTTAAAACCCTGTTGATTTACTTCTGAGCATCAGCCAGTGGCTACCTGGTGAATCAGAACAGTTCAGCCACAAGAAGAGCCCAGAGTGAGGCATCTTTGGATTCCATTGCAAATGGGCTTGCCTTTAACTGACAGTCATAACAACATCTTACAGGCTTTCAAAATATTTTGGGTCAAGAAATCTAAATGTTCAGCTCCATACTAGATTTAACTAAGAAGTTTCATGAAAGAGTCTAGGCATTTGATCTTCCAAAATCTCTGTAGGTCCTTCGAAAGCACTTGGCTCTTGAGAGCCTTTACATTGACCGTTGTGCATATACCACATCTGAACTGAAAGTCACGGATTTCTGAGGAGACTTCCTGACCTCGTGTTCTTACAGCATCATAGTTTGCTGACTTCCATATTTGCTTCCTCTGTTTCCATCAGGATTCTGAAATGAGTGTTCTGGATTCTCACCCCACTGTGCTATTCATTGTGTTTAGTTGTGTGTGTGTAAAAAGTCTGTTAAATAGCCACTGTGCCCCTTACCATGATGGCTTGTCTTTGTTATTTTTGCCTGGATGGTGCCTTACCTTCAGTGAATCTAGCCAAAGCTGCTCAAAAAAGTTAGTCTAACCACTTCCCTTGACAATGTTCCTCACTAAATGCTGAGTTTTCTCTTTTTGTGTTCTGGTGAACTTCCTCTTATATTTTCCACCATTCCAAAAGGCAAAAAGCCCCATTTATTAAAAACACTGTGAATTATTATTTAAAATTAAGGACATCACTAGTCTTATTTATTCTCTTAATTTCTTTCCTTGATAATTTCTCACGTGTTTCAAAAACTAAATAGCCAGTGTATCAAATTGCTAATCTTAACTGATTCCACTAACTTTTGACATGTGTTTCAACTCCAATAAACTATGATTGGAGCAAACCACATTCTGCAAAATAATATAATTTTAGATGATCAAAGAGACTGTGGTTCATAGAATATAATTACATCTTCAATCTTGAAACTCAAGAAACTTGATCTTTTAAGCTGGAAACTTAAGCAAATGAGGCATAAGAAATGACTTTCATAGTAACTGAACATAATTATAACACCAATGATCAGTTACAATTAGAAATGTGCTTGGCCTAAAATTATTAATCAGCTACATGGCATGAGCCCCTAAACCAAAAGGTAATCAGAAAAAGATGAGGATGTGCATAAATGGGAGTGTGTGAAATGGATATCTTTTTGTTTTCCATTTTGTCTATATTGAAACTTGGGAGGAAAAGGCTGTCCAAATTCTCAGCATTTAAGTTGCCTGAAATATGATCTGAGAGGAATTAGGAGTCAGAAATTTAATTTTCCTATTATTGTTTCTTTGTTGAATGATTTATTGGCTACAGTGCTGGTGTTAATTGTACTACCATCTCCAGAAGGAGCCCTGGTGGCAGAGTGGGCTATGTATTGAGCTGCTAACCACAAGGTAAGCAGTTCAAAGCCACCAGATGCTCTGTAATCGTCTACACTTGTAAAGATCGGCTACTCTTGTAAAGAAACTGAATGGATCAGTTCTACGCGGTCACTCCGAGTCATAATTGACTTGCTGGCAGTGAGTTGCAGGGGCGTTTTGGTTTGTTTTTGCTTTTGAACTGTCTCTTGATATTACCCAGGTAACCTGTGGACTACAAGTTAATTCATATCCCAAACATTTCTTTCATCTTGACTTAGACTTGATATTCCTTATACCCCAGTAGCTGAGATCCATCTGGATGAAAAAACTGTGCCAAGGCCCATCTCTCTACTTGCTATATAATCCATTTTTCACCCTTCGTTTTAAATTCTGGAAAATCTTTTCAGTGGCTTTACTCTAGTGAAGTGTATCCAATGACACAGTTTATTTAATATTCCCAGTGTTACAATTCAGTGGATCTGTGTGTTGTTTATCTACTTTTCAACATCACCTCTGCCAACCAAAACTATGGAGACAATAAAGAATATCACTGTAATGTGTGACAAGTCTTCACCAGGTGTTCGTGGTCCAGTTACCTGGACAAATGTCGAAAGATTGACTTGAGTTGGCACTAAATCAACTGAGACAATGTTGAACTATTCCCTGACTAGAATAGCAGAAAATATAAATATTTGTCTAGTTGTCAAAACAACGTGTTAGATATTCACAGCGTGAAACACTTTGTCACTTGGTTGAGGAAAAAGACAGTGTCTGTATGCTTTCCTTTTCCAATAGAGCTGGCTGATGGTTCATGTGTGGGCCCTGAAAGCCACAGGTCTACAGACAGCATCGTTCTTGCTTCGAGATTCTGCTTAACCCTCAGAATAACTGAAGACAGAGTAACATATCATTAATTACTATAATATTTTTCATAAAATTTATGTCACAATGTGTTGAAGAGAGAGAATATATTTGTCATTCTGAGTGTTCATTGTTCTTTGTTATATGGGCAACAATCTTAAGAGTACGCTATGAAGATTTATTTTGTTTAAGAAACAAAATGTTTCAAATAAGCCATGGTGACTTCTCTTAAGATAATAGCATGCGATACTTTAAAATAATAATTTGTGTACACTTCTACCACTATACCTATAAAACAGCTCATTGGGAAATACAATTAAATTAGTTTTATGTTTTTGTAGCCCTTCTGTCAGATTTGGTTTTTTCTACTTTCCTGTGCAGTGGAAACACTTTACCTACCCACTTGACAGATAAGACAAGTGAGTCTTAGAGAAACTGAGCCTTAATTAAAGTAACTGGACTTACACAATCAGGACAAACTCCAGGTTACTTTCTTCAGTGCTAGTGAGGACTCTACTGTTATCGTGTTTTTGGAAATGAACTCTGAATGCCTAAATAAGAACAGAGACCATTCGGCGCTTTCTAGAAAAGAGAGTCAACCACCATGACTTGTTTGCAGCAAAGACTCAAAGGCAGGCAGTGGGTAGGAACACTGAATAGTCAGGAGATAAAAGGAAAAGTCAAAGCATGTCATTGGAAGGCTGTTGGCATGGGGAGGCTGTAATTCAGCTAAATAGATGGAATTCTGAGACAATTGCTTAGGAGAGCATTGCATTCTGACAGTCTGTTTTTAATTGTGCCCTGGTCATTATAAACTTGTTATTACGAGAATGATCCTTTAGCTTCCTAGATTGGTTGTTACACGCTGTGGGCCAGAATTCTAATTTTCTATGTGGTGGCCATTGTCTTTTTGTATATTCAGTCTTTCAGCATCCACCTTAGGAAAATGAGATTTATCATAGTTTGGTGTGATATCAAACAAATGCTACTTGATGGATGTGTGAAACATAGTGATTTTATACAGCATTTGTTCATTATTGACTCTTTTAAGTCATTTTTGAGGCCATTTTTATGCATAATCTAAGATAATAGAGGATTGTTTGTCTTCTTTTATCAGTTGAATTATTTGAAAACTGCCTTTATAAAACAGACTCTGAGAACCACATGTTAGGCATGCTTCATGAATTCTTTTATGATTCAGTGTGGAACCAAAACATAGTTGAGTGCTTCAAAAGTAAACATTTTCCATTTCCAGAATTCTCTGAAGTGTTTTTGAATTTTAAGTATGTAAAAATAAATCTTGTAATGCTACTTTAAAATGTTATTACATTTGCTTCAAACTGCTGGCAGTATAAATTTCAGTCCCATACAATTTTATTTGAGATATGTATCCCGTATATATATATATAAACTTTAACTTTTCTTTTTTTTAATATGTCGAAAGTCAGGCTTTGGCCTGTCTTCTACAAAAACCAGCTCTGTCTGGAGGAAACCACAAGCGTCAGATGAAGTATTCAGGCAGGGTCTGAGCCCCCTTTCCTGGGTAGCTGTGCAACCAAAATGCCACCACTTGTCAATCTCTGAAGGTTTGGGTTCACAAATGCATTTACCCCCTAGGTCTATTGAACAGCTACATAACTCCCTGTTTTTCACAAGGGATCCTGACAGCATCCTTCTCTCTTTTCCCCATTACCTTTTTATTAATTCTTCAAACCTGCAGATGGTTAGCATTTATAAAGCTATATGCAGTAAATATATTAGGGAAATTATGGGTCAAACTAAACTACCCAGACACATTCATGACAGCAGGTTTTAACTTATTTTTATTCAACTGGGTTTTCAAATCTGCAAAAAGACTACAATATGAATTACAAGATTTCCCAATTCACCTGACCACACAATCCACTTTTTGAAGATCATTTGAAAGAACTATTATTTAGTCAGACATACTATGGGATTGGTGACCCATGGCCCTAGTCCCTTTCCCTCCCTGTCACAAATCCTTTCCTAGTTAGGTTCCTATGTAGATTTGGATTTGAAGAGTTGTGTTTGTAGATTGCCTAGCTTCAGGTATACTGTGAACAGTAATGCAGAATGTACGAAAGAGCATGGCAGACTAGGCATAGGGTGATATGGAGGACTTAACACCGGCAGGCAGACGGGTTTATGAATAAGCAGGAAACTTAATGCCCAGCAACAAACCATAATCTGGTTGATTGTTTAACAATTAAAGTTGTAATTAGATTGATAATTGAATTTGGGGAGAGTTTAGAGTCTGGAAAATCAGTATAAGCCCACTAATCTTTTCCCCAGCATGATCTGTTCTGGTTCATTGCTAATCATGTTCAAACTCTTTTTCCTTTTTCTTCTCTTCTCTTCTCGTTTGTGGTTTCTTCTCCAAACACAAATTTGAACAATGTTCTTAAACAGTCTTCTCTAACCAGTCTTTTTTGTGTCTTTTCCCATGTTATTGACAAAATCAAAATTGCAATTTTATCCCAGGAAACATGATAAAGTGGAAATAGTTTATGGTGATACAGATCTGTACATTTTTCTAGCAAAAAGCCAAAAAGGTAATTTGCTTAAGGCAATCATCTCTAGAATAAATTTCACTGAACGATTTAAACTGCTCCACAAATACATTTACATTAATGTGGTGCCTCTTTGTAGTCTCAGTAATGTTAACAATCTCAGAATGTTCTAGAATTCACAGTGAATGTAAGCACCAGTCAGTTGACTATTATAATACTATTACTACACTGTACACTATACTATATTATATATAGTATATATTATTCTATAGAATCGACTACTACTAATCATTTAGCCTTATTCAGGGTGATGTCAGGTGTTTCTGGGATGGCCTTTTGTCACACTGGGCAAAGCAAACAAATTTATCTTATATCTCGTTAACTGAAAGTCTGCAGCCATCTAAGGGCGTTTTTGAGAGAAAGTAAAGAGGTTGCTATGAGTAATTACACTAGGCAAGAGGTGCATCCTTTAGTGTGGATTGTAGCTCAACATGAAGAAGGGAACAATAATCACAGCAAGACCCATAAGCCACAGAATGATAAATGGGGAGTATATTGGAGTTCCTACGGGATTTAATTTCAATGTCCCTAAAAGCAGCAGTGAAGGTTGTGTGGGATAAGCAGTAATGGCGGAGGCTGCAGCTCCGGGAACAACAGCCACATCTGGAGCAGGAGCGGCAGCGGCCTCCCCCACCCCTATCTCCACTGTCACCTTGCAGGCCCAGGGGGCTGGGGGCTGGGGGCAGGGGAGGCAGCAGCAGCGGCTGGACCAAACAGGTCACCTGCAGGTACTTCATTCACAGCGTCTGTAAGGAAGGCGATGACTGTCGCTACACACAGGACCTCTCCGACAGCCCCTACGGGGTCCTGTGCAAGTACTTCCAGTGAGGGTACTGCATTTACGGCGACCACTGCAGGCATGAACACAGCAAGCCCGAGAAGGAAGAAGCGGGCTCTGTAGGTCCGGCTGCAAAGCCTTCTATCCTGGGTCGGCTGGCCTCCCACCTGGAGTTGGACCACTTGCCGAGGTGAGTGTCGGTGAAGTGGAGTCGAGCAGTCCAAGCTTTGCTGCTGTCGGGGCAGGTGCAGAGGACTGGGCGAATGCTGTGGCGTTTGTCCCTGGACAGCCCTCCTGTGGCCTGACTGCCCGGCCTGCCCTGAAGCCTCCCCGCAGGGCTCAGCGACCACTGAGCAATTGGAGAAAGAGCAGTCCGTGGGCACCAAGAAGCAGCTGTGCCCTACGCCTCGGTGGGCGAGTGCTGCTACAGGGAGAACTGTGTGTACCTCCACAGGGACTCCTGTGACCTGTGTGGGCTGCAGGTGCTGCACCCCACGGACGCTGCCCAGCGCTCACAACACGTCAGATCGTGCATCGAGGCCCACGAGAAGGACATGGAGCTCTCCTTTGGCATCCAGCGCAGCAAGGACATGGTGTGTGGTGTCTGCATGGAGGTGGTCTCCGATGAGAAGGCCAACCCCAAGGAGCGCCGCTTTGGGATCCTGTCCAACTGCAGCCACGCCTACTGTCTCAAGTGCATCCGCAAGTGGGGGAGTGCCAAGCAGTTTGAGAGTAAGATCTTAAAGTGAGGCTTCTCCAGGCCTGCCGCGGGGGTTCTCTCTCGGGGAAGTGCGGTCTCGGGCCGGCCTCACCAGAGGGACTGCGTTTTGAGTGCATGCGTTTTCTCTTGCCGGGGGGCCTCTCCTGTGTCTCTCAGCTAGCTCCTAGGTCAGCTGGTCTGCCCACTGTAATTTGGAGGAGGAGACCCTGTGTATCCCTTAGTGGACCCCCTCATGCTCTCTGCGGAGCCTGTGTTCCTGGATTAGCCAGTCAGGCCCAGGCAGCAGACCCCGCTCTGAATGTGTGTTTCCCTCCTATCCTCTTCCATCCATTAAAGCAGCCAACAACCCTCTCCCTCCCTTAAGATTGTTCTCGTTATTGAACAAAATGGCATCCTCTAAACAGAGCAAAGTTGCAAGAAATAAATGTATTTAAATGAAAAAAAAACTAGCAGTGAAGAAATCAAATGATGTCTTGTGTTGGAAAGATTTGCGGCAATAGACCTCCCTAAAGTATTAAAAAGCAAAGATATTACTCTGCGGACTAAGGTGCTTCTTGGTATTTTCAATCACCTATGTGCTTGTGAAAGCTGGATCATGCTTAAGGAACATAAGGAATTGTTGACGTTGAATTTTAGCGTTGGTCACGAATACCGGATATTCCATGGACGATCAGGAGAAGAAACACATCTGTGTTGGAAGAAGTGAGTCAGATTCCTCCAAGGTTGGTGAGATTTGGTCTCACTTTGTACTTTGGATGCCTTCTCAGGAAAGCTGCAGAAGTATATCATGCTTGGGAAAGTAGAGGGTGAGTTTATAAAAGGAAAGCCCTCAACAAAACAGGAATTGGCACAATGACTGCAGCAATGGGTTCAGGCATGGTCGTGATGGGGAAGATGAAGCAGGCCTGAGCCGTGTGGCACATTGTGACACTCTGATGACACTATTTAATCAACACTGCATTTTACCAAATTAAGTTGACCAGGAAAGCCAGGTGAAATTCCGTAAAAGGGATACTCTAAAATCAGAGTTTTGACGTGGTTAGCATAAGCACAGCTGGGAAAAAAATTCAGAACTTCAACTTTCCTCTATCTTTACCCTCATTAAGAATGCAAAAATGTGAAGTTTACCAACTTTGATGGTACCTTGCTAGTCTCTGTTCCTAGTCCAAGTTCACCTGGCTTCTGTCTCTATAGTGCAACTAGGACAAGTCATTATTACTGAGAAGAGTCTTGTCCCCTGTTCCCAGGGTCATTTCTGATGAGGACAGTGTGGAAGCAGGCCTAATCATTTAATTATGATCATTTACGGAAAAGTGAAATAAAACTGTATTTTCCTTGCTTTTGCACTAGTGATGCCTGTGGATGAAGTTCTAGAAAACTCAAGTCCACAGTGTGCTTATCACGTGAGGGACTAAGTTGTTGTGCCTTAGGAAGACATGGGACCCGGGACTGCAGCTAGAGAAGAAAATCCAACAGTCACACTGGTTTCTGCTGAGTCAACTCTGAGTCAGGTGGGCTGCATGTGTGTCAGGAGAGAACTGTGCTTCATAAAGTCATCAGTGACTGCTTTCTCTGCCCCAGCAGTAGATCTGCAGCCCTTTCTTTAGAGGTGCAGCAAGTGGACTTGAACTCAAAAAGGTCAGTGGCTCGAACCTTTGAGTTCAAGTCCACTTAACTACACTGCTTAACTCTTTGCCATCTCAAAGGACTCCAGGGAAGGAAGGATAAAAACAACACAAAAACCAATTAACTGCCATTGAATGGATGCCGACTCCTAGCAACCCCACAGGGCAGGTTAGAACTGGCCCTGTGAGTTTCAGAGACGGTGACTCTTCACAGAAGTAGAAAGCTGTGTCTTTCTATCATGGAGCACTTGGTAGTTTCAAACCTTGTGGTGAGCAGCCCAATGCCTAACTACACCACTACCAGGGGCTTCTGATTTATGGGGTAGTGATGATTAATATTTAATTTTAAATAATTGCCTTCTTATGTGTATGTTTTATGAGAAAGACTTGGCTTCCTACTCCCCTAAAGAATTAGTCTCAGAAACCCACAGGGGCAGTTCTGCCGATTCCTGTAAGGCCACCTTCTCAATGGTAGTGAGTGTGAGCATGTTGAGGAGCCTTGGTGGTGCTGTGTGTTGAACACCAAGCTGCTGACAACAAGGTCAGTGCTTCAAAACCATTGCCTGATCTGTGGGAGAAACCTGAGGCTCTCTGCTCCCAGAAAGTTGCATAGTGTAAGGAGCAGTTCTATACAGGGTCACTAAGAAGCAGCGTGGCAGTGGAGTTGGTGCCCATGTATACAGGATCTTAAACCCTTAAAAGGTTGCTAAAGAAAATGGCTCTGTTTTATGAAGCTGTGCAGGGGCAGTGTTTTTTTGTATTTGTTTTTACTTTTTTTAATGTGACTCAAACTCAAATCTCAAACTCCCACCCAAGGACCTTCCCATGCTCGGGTCTGGGGAAGCTGGGGAAGGTACTGTGAAGATGGACTGTGAGTGAAGGTGAACAGGATTCCCTACAGTACCTTCCTGCTGTGGATAACGTGAGCCCTCTGAGAAACAAGAAGGGGATCGCGTTACTCGCCAGAGCCAAAAGTGGAGCATGTCCTCTGGCACCCAGAACGCTTCCTGCACAGTGAACCCCCAGATCCAGATGGCAGCTGTCACATCAGAGGAGCGGCAACAGAACCCAGGAGCCGGATCCTGGAAGAGAGTGATGGATTTCCCAATCCACGGAGCAAGCAAAGCCCAGTGCCTCAGCGCAGGAGGCTGCCTTGTGTCGCAAGGCCCTTAATAGGGAAAAGGAGATGAGCTGGCTGATGCTTGGAAGTGGAGCTGGGTACCTTTGGGCTGAGGCTTTCGGAGTGGGGAGGCTCTGGGTAGGGATGGGTTTCCTCTCGCATCCAATTTCAGGGAACTGGGTTTGCTGACCACGTTGCTCAATCGGAATGCCTTCCGATTGAAGTGTAGAGCAGAGCCGTGTGCCTTGAGGGCATTTGTTAGCAGCGTTGACAGAACTTTGTACCACGTCTTGATACACGACTCAGTCCTGAGCATTTCTCATTGGCATTTCAACTTGTTCACTTCCTTAACCGCCCCTCCCATCATGAAGTCTGTCACTAAATTCTGTGTAGCCATGGCAGTGGGGATTAGAACCCAGAGATGGTGAATAGAGACCTCTCCTTAAGACTTAGCTGTGGAAAAATAAAATAAAAAAAATAAAACAAACAAACAAACAAACAAAAAAGACTTAGCTGTGGGCTAGATCAGGAAAATGACAGTCATCTAGGAAGCAGAGCCGAGGTTTGGAGCAGCTTTGAGTCTGGATCTGTGTGGCAGGCTCCAGTTCTCAGGAATACATCGTAGCTTGTAGCAGGGTGCCGCTTTTATAGTTACCGAAGGCCTGGCAGTTATCAAACATTGAAAGGGCAACAGCTGCTCCACCGAGTCACAGGAACAAGAATCAAGCCGGCGCTGAGTTCTCAGAGACGAGTGAGTTCTGCCAGCACCGAGGAAAAAACCCGTAGGACTGTTAACCTGAAGGGTAGCAGTTCAAAACCACCAGCTGCTCCGTAGAGGGGGGGGAAAGTGACCATCTGTACATTTTTACAGCCTCCCACTAGCTGTTCTACGCAACCCGGGAGGGTCACTGTGAGTCAGCATCAACTGGACAACAGTGCAGTTTTAAGTTGAGTTCCCAGAAGAGGTGTGAAGAATTTGAAGCCGCAGACAAAGCCTAGTCACAAAAATGTACAGGCACAAGACTGTCTGGGGTCTCCCTTCACTAAGGTGAAGACTGGTCTTCCATGTGGGCAAGGGCTGAGCGAGCCTCCACGCCAAGTGCAAAGAAGTGAATGAATCATCTCTCCATCGACGCTAGACGTGGTTCTGTGCAGCTAGCGGGGGAGGCAGCACAGTAACCCCCGCGGGGTTGGGCAGAGTGAAGTGTGGTAATTAGAACCAGAGCGAGAGGAATTCGGAAGAGTCCCCGAAACACAACCTCAAGGGCAGCTTGTGGCAATCCAGCTGAGCCGTGGAGAGTGGCGAACCACTGTGCTGGCACCCAGAGCTGACATGCGGGTCAAAGATGTTTTTTTCTTTCTTAGCCAACTTTAGAAGGATAAAGTTAAAACTGGATGTTAGTGTTACAAAGAGTGATGGTATCATCACACATGGATGCCAGTCAATAATCAACCAATCAATCAGAAAGCCTGTGTGAAATGAAGGGCTTGGACAGGCAGATTCCCTTACAGTATCTCCTAGGTCTCCAGGGGAAGTAAGCCCGAATGGCCTGGAGGTGGGTCACAGGTCCAAGGGTCCTGCTCTGTGTTTTCTTCTCTCCAGGACTGCATGGGGAGACGGAGGCGAGAGTTTAGATTGCCAGCACTGGAAGGGGTCTTGGAAGTCACGTATACATTGTGTTATGCACCCATGAAGAAATTGAAAACTTGGCCCCTCGATCACGTGATTAATGCCAGCAGCTGTTAATGATGCTAATGATGGCTGTCAATGATGGAGGACATTCAAAATTCCATGGAAAAATTCCACAATATTTTCATTTCATCCCCCGCCCCCCACTACACCTCAAGAATGTTTAGAAAGCACCTCCTATGTGTGCTTAGTTTCTTAAGGAATCTAGTTGGATATCCAGGACATTGTAGTCTTGAACAGAAGAGTGAATGGTACATAATGAGAAATGGACACAGAATCTACGTGGCCATCATTTCCTTAACTGGTGACAGCTTTAAGTAACACATCCTTTTTTTTTCACAGAATAGTACATAAAATATACTATAGAAAATTACGAGGAGTTGATACCAAGGGCTCAAGGAGAAAGCAAATGTTTTGACAATGATGATGGCAACAAATGTACAAATGTGCTTGACACGATGGATGGATGTTTGGATTGTGATAAGAGTTGTTCAAGCCCCCAATAAGATGATTTTAAAAAGAAAGAAAGAAAGAAAATTGCCCATAATTTCAGAGGACTCATGAATCCTCGAGAAAAATAAATTCTATAAAACTCCCTTATGGAGCTACTGAAATCCTATTAAGGATTCCTTTTCATTGTTACCTATTCTTAATTAGGAAAGAGCCTACATTCTGAGGTAAATACAGGGCAATGTGAATTTTGAGACAAAATTACTGGAGAAAGAAGGTTCAGGTCTAATAAGGAAATGTGTCAAAATCTAAACATTGATGATATTTCTGAGCAGTGTGTCAGTCATCTTTGTTTTAAATCTCTAAAGGTAACCTCTACACATAGTAACCTTAACCGTCTATAATTAAATAACATGCGCTATGATTTATAGACTGTGTTAGTCTAGGTTGACTAGAGAAACAAATCCAGAGACATTCATCTGTGTGTAAGAGATAACTTTATATCAAAGAGAAATTGTATATTGAGAAAACATCCCAACCCAGTCTAGATCAAGTCCATAAAACTGATATTAGCCCATATATCCGATACAAGTTTATAAATTCCTCTTCAGACTCACATAACACATGTAATGATGCCAAATTCAGGAAGGTCACAGGCCAGTGGGTGGAAAATCCTGTGGATCCAGTGGTGGTGGAAGCATCTCAGCACTGGTGCGGGTCTCCTCGTGGATCCTCCAGCTCCAGGGCTCTGGCTTCATCAGCATGGCTCCATGTGTCTTGACAGCAAGAATGTCTCACAGAGAGTGTGTATGTGTCCCACCTCCAGTGAGCTAGTGCCTGCAAGTGAGGCCATCAAGCTGCAACCTGATTGACAGACCTAAACTCCACCCCTCACTCTTAATAGTCTCAAGTTGGCACCAGATTATGTGACTACTACATAAGGCTACAGACTTTTTCTCATCAAACACAAAAGATAGATGGTAAATGTTATAATATGAAAGTAACTCTGATCTGCTCAGGATTGTAGAACGCCCAGGCTTAAATAAAATGGGGTAAATACTGATGGAATGTGACTTTGTTCAGGGCCATAGTTTCAATGCAAGGATCGATAGATGATTTGCATCAAGATGATGAGCAAAACCAGATGTCAGTGAGCTGTGCTGCTTTGCCCACATTTGCACTATTTACTACTCCCAGGTAGCTGCTCTCCGTGGCTGGGATCTCCTGATTCATCTTTCCCAGAAGAATTCCTTTCAGGATCTAGAACAGCTGGATAGCTAATTTCTTGGGGTCCTTTCAGTGCTTTCAGGAAGAGGTAGTTCTCAGCTTGGACTTTCAGATGTAGCATCTAAGCTTGTGGTAGCATAGTTCTTCTTTCCACGGCCCTAAGGTTGTCCTGCAAGCCCTTGTCACACCACTGAAGGCCAGTGTAATAGATGGCCTTCAGCAAGCACTTGGTATTGCTGAAGTAAGGAAGGGGTCTATATTGTCATGAATGCTATCGTTCCTTAAGATATATTTATGCTACTGTAGAGTGCATTACTCAATTGGTAACTCAGTAACTCTTTCTGAATTGTTGAATACAGTGGTTCTCAACCTTCCCAGTGCCGTGACCCATTAGTACAGTTCTTCATGTTGTGGTGACCCCCAACCATAAAATTATTTGCGTTGCTACTTCATTTCTGTAATTGTGCTACTGTTATGGATCGTCATGTAAATATGTGATATGCAGGATGGAGTTTCATTGTTATAAATTGAAGATAATTAAAGCATCATGATTAATCACAAAATAATAGGTAATTATATATTGTGAAATATGTATGTGTTTTCTGATGGTCTTAGGCAACCCCTGTCAAAGGGTCGTTCGACTCCCAAGGGGTCACGACCCACAGGTTGAGAACCACTGGCTTAATACAATCGAAGAACAAGAGTCCTGCTCTTCTAGAGGCTCAGGAGAGACAGGCACACCTGAGAATGTCTCACAAAACAATGTTACAAGTAACCCGTTTCAGAAGAATAAGATATTACTGGAATGGGATCCCACCAGAACAGACACCTTCCTGAGTCCAGAGATCAATGACTGAGATGAAACCTTCCACTGTTTTGAAGGGTGAATAGCTGAGGACCAGCCAGAGAGAAACGTTCTTGGATGAGCTGTTTTTGAAAGAGTCGTTTCATGACAAGAGAGATCAAACCTCTCAAGTCTTAGCCATGGTTCCGAAAACTCAAGAGTAGAATTTCCCAGGTGGGTTCCCAAGGTTGTACATTTTTACCGGAGCAGGAAGCCCCGTCTTCCTGCAGCTGGTGGTTTCTCATTGTCAACCTGGAAGACCAACATGTCACCTCCTGTCCCAGCAGGCTGCAGAGCCGCACCATTGTAGTACTGAGCCAGTACAAAAGAGCCAGGACTTTGTGATTACATTTGGCTGAGACATCAGGTGTAGACATCTGCATGGTCAGAGCAGGACACAGTTTGTCCTGTAAGCAGTATTTCATTCTATAGGCCGTCAGAAGGTTGTTAAAATCAAAGGAAGGCCTTCTTTCTTGTTCAAGTATTCATACTTCACAGTGTTCATGGAAAAATCCCATTATATTTGCATTCCATGTTTTAATGACTTTTTGAAGCCCTCATTTGTGCATGTGTGTGTGTGTGTGTATTTAAATTGTACCCTCTTTCTTCACTAATACAGAGTTCGATTTCTGCAAAGTCTCAAGAGGAGTCCTGAATATTTTGTAGCTAATTCCTAAAGGTCGATATGCAAGCCAAGCTTTAATAGTAACAGATTTTCAAAAATTATGATAATGCCCAAAGAAGTAACAATGAATTAAGAGGGGGAAAAAACTTAATAATTTCCTTTCTACCTTAGAACTTAAGGTTTTATTTTGCTTCTTAATTGAAATTTTACCACTGGCATTTCGCTCAGAAATAGCTTTGCATCATGTGCAAAATGTAATCACTCAGGATGAGGGGAGCCATGCCTTATGCTTTAGTCCTTATGGGAAAGTCCAATACAATATGGTACCAATGAGTTGTAATGTATTGAAATCTAGTACAGTGTTTCTTTTGAATGTTCCAGATGGAACAGGAGCTTTCCAAGTTTAACAACACATTTTATGTAATACACATGTAGAATTCAGAGTAGTAAAATTCTAGTTAATAATAAGTAGCTCTCATTTTTCTGATGTAAAATTCTTTTCAAAGCAATAAATTCCCTTGGGTATATAGAATTTTTCTATCATAGGGATGAAAAAATTAAGGTCAGATGAATTAGAACATTATTTCCTTCCATCCCCAACCCATTTCCATGCTATTTTACGTAACAGATTTTATTCGGTTATTGAAGTGTTTTGTGATAAATTACAACAGATGAACTGACTTTCTGTACCTCTTAAAGAGTCTAGTTTGTCAGCCAATAAGCCAATAAAATATTGGTTTATGTAATATTAGTTTACATAAATAAAGCAAGGGACCTGTGAGAGTTTCTCTCACGTTCTAAGTGTGCATCGTGCTGTTTAGTGCACTAGCCACCTGGTCTTTCATTCATTGTGTGTCAGCCCAGATACTGTGTGTGTGATTTGAGAGTTCTTTTACTTCTGTCCATTTGATCAAACTAGAAGGGAGGGAGGGGTTGATAGAGGACTTGACAATGAAAAGATGCAGTGTGTGCAGGGACCGAGTTAAAAAATAAAATTGCTGTTAAAAAGTATGAAAAGTGAAAGGGGGCAGTAGAAGGTCAGGAAAAAGATAGAATAACAAATTGAATGAGAAGATATAATGAATGGAAACACTATTAGAGTGACCTATATTTTCATCAGTAAGAGGAAAAGAAAAAGACATTGAAGATTCATCCTTTTGTGCTGCAAGATCTGGGGCGTATCTCAGTTCTGAAAGAACTCCACTCTGTCTCGTGAATACAGTTCTGCGAAAAGCCCATTTTAATACTGACAAGCTATCTTATTGTTTCTGCCAGAATCACCTATATTCATGAACTGCTTTTATAAAATGCAGAAGGTTTCTGCTAGCACTGCAGAGAAAGAGGTCACGGTGTTGATGGTGGCCATTAACGTACACCCCACTATGTGGTCATTTCTTTACCAGAGGCCTAAAAATCACCTGGCCTCTTCAACACGACATCTGTATTTATTTATTCAGTTTCACTGGCAATTTATAGTCACTCTTGGTCAATGTCTGGAATCTTCTAGTGCAAGGGACGGAAAAGCATGGTCTGGTTTTAGTATTGTGGGCTGCTCAATACAGCGAACACATCATTTTATGTTAGTTAGGTTTATTCTGCCCTATAAATGGGCAGATGAGAAGCCAGTCTTCTACCAAGCACTTTTCCTGTCTGTGTTAGTTGGGGTAGACTAGAGAAACAAATCCATGGACTCACATATGTGTATAGGAGTATATATATGCAATGACACCAAATGCAGAACAATCACAAGCCAGTAGCTGCAAAGTCAGTGGTGGTAGAAGCATCTCAGTGCTGGCAAGGGTCTTCCATGCAGCCATTTCAGTTCCCAGGACTGCAACAGGGTAGGTCCTTGTGGCATCTCCTCAGGGATGCCTCACGGGAAGTCAGCCTTGTCAGGAGGGAGTCTCCAAGGGAATGAACCAAGAGAGATAGTGTCTCCTGCCTCTAAGAAGGAATTCCCAGATTTCCCAGAATTCTCAGAAGATCATGCCCACACAGAAGTCTCATTAGCTATCTCCAGATTGACAGCCTAAACTCCACCCTTACACTCTTAATCCTTAAACTGACAACAGATTAAGTGACTACCACACTGTCCTCTTTCCTTCTGTTTTAATGGGTCAGTTGGAACTATCAATTAGTCTGAATTTAATGTGAAATGTTTGTATTTGTTTTTGTTTTTTTAATTTAGTTGGTAAGGAAACATTCATGGCACATGAATCTATTTTAAACATAAATATAAAGACCTCTCCTGGTTTTTCTAGAAACATTGAAGAGGTAAATATAGATATTATAATATTAATACTCCTAGCATGATAAGCTAAATCTCTGTAACTGATTGGAGATTACAAATTTTCTTTTACATTTAATTTAATACTCAAGCAATCCAGAGAAAAAATACTGATCACTTATCATGTATTGAACACTTTTGTAAATTTGCTGCAAGTATTGCAAGTATTATCTCTTTGAGTCTGACAGTAATCTACAAGGTGGATATTTTCATCAACATGGGTGTTTAGGTCCACTTAACAGTTGAGGAAACTGGGTCAAAAATAGCAGGTTGCTCAACTTCACACAGGCAATACATGAAAGAGCTGAGACTGAATTCCAGACTCTGAGTGCCTAGTCCATGGCCTTCTCCGTCACATTATGCAGCCAAAAGAAACTAGCCAATCAGATAGCACAGCAGGTCTCAAACGTCCTCATGCCGCGGTCCTTTCATACAGTCCCTCATGTTTTGGTGTCCCCCCCAACCATAAAATGATTTTCGTGGCTACTTCATCACTGTCATTTTGCTACTGTGATTAATTATCATGTCAATATCTGATATGTAGGATGTACGTTCATTGTTACAAATTGAACATAATTAAAGCATAGTGGTAAATCACAAAAACAATATGCAATTATATATTGTAAAATATTTATTTCTAATGACAAAGAAATGAAATTTTGTCTTGAAGCGTGGTGTAGCATGGGTAACAGTCTGCATGCCGGATTCTCGAATGTGGACGTATCTGCATGTGGGCGGACCTGCCTGGAGATGGATAGAGGAATGGTGTCTTGGTTCCTAAGACCATCAGAGATATGTGTTTTCTGATGGTCCTAAGTGACCCTTGTGAAAGGGTCGTTCAACCCTCCAAAGGGGTGGGGACCCACGGGTTGAGAACTGCTGAGATAGTGGGTCAATTTCTCTTCCAGTTCCTTGTTCTGCCATACCGATTCCTGGAAATTAGAGTGCCAGATGACACTTCCTGGTAAATGAACTTACAATTTAAGGAAAGTTCCTTTCCGATCATAAGGGCCTTTCTGGTTCTGTTTTGGGGGAAAGGAAATAAGAATGGAAGTGAGAGCAAGCCCTAGGATTATGTTGATGTTCTGTATTCTAGATTAAACAACAACAACAATAACCAACCAAACAACTTTAGGTAGACTCCCCATCAACCTACCTTTACAGGATGATCACAACAGAGGATAAATGAGAGGGTGCTGTGTTTGGACAAATGCTGCAGGCATGGAGAAAGCCCTCTTGGCATCCATGGGGCACGGAACGGTACAGCTGAGAGATGAGGCTGAGTCCTGAGTGTTGCTGTGGCACAGGCCACGGTGTGACTCTGTGATACCATACAGAGAAACTTAAATGGGCAGCCAGTGTGGCAGAAATCTAGAAAATGCACAATAATAGTGCTCGGTGACAAGGTCAATGTATATAAAGTTTTACGTATAACCGTTTTTTTTATCGTTTTATTGGGGGCTCATACAACTCATCACAATCCATACATACATCAATTATATAAAGCACATTTGTTCATTAGTTACCCTCTTCATTCTCAAAACATTTGCTTTCCACTTAAGCCCCTGGCATCAGCTCCTTATCCCCCCCCTTCCCGCTCCACCCTGCCTCATGAACCCTTGATAATTTATAAATTATTATTTTGTCATATCTTACATTGTCCAACGTCTCCCTTCTCACACTTTTTGGTTGTCTGTCCCCAAGGGAGGAGGTTATATGTAGATTCCTGTAATCGTTCCCCCTTTCTACCCCACCTTCCTTCTACCCTTCTGGTAGCTCCACTCTGACCACTGGTCCTGAAGGGATCATCCGTTCTGGATTCTCTGTGTTTCCAGTTCCTATCTGTACCAGTGTGCATCCTCTGGTCTCGCCAGATTTGTGAGGTAGAATTGGGATCATGATAGTGGTGGGGAGGAAACATTTAGGAACTAGAGGAAAGTTGTATGTTTCATCATTGCTACAATGCACCCTGGTTGGCGTGTCTCCTCCCCTTGACCCTTTTGTAAGGGGAAGTCCAGTTGCCTATATATAACCTTTTTTATAAAGTTTGGCATCCATAAACATCATAGCAGTTTTCAGTAGGCAGTTAATAACCAGATGGCAAAAGGAAATCGCTGTGGGGGTTAACAAAATACTATTAAGACCCCAATGCACTTGAAAGGGAGCTAACCGCCAGCTGTGTATTGCCTGAAATTACCCCATTTAAAATAAGTGGAAAGGGGAACAGAGATTTCCTTAGCTGGAAGTTACTTTTTCCAGCGAGAAAGAAGATTCGTGAGAAACTTATTCATGAGAAACAAATTCGATGAAATTTGTTTGAACTTAAAAATTAAAGCTTTTTGAAATTTTTACATATCTGACTGTGATGCATTTTCCTGTCATCTCAAGGATGTGATTGTATTGTATTTTCTGAATATCAATACAGATTCATTATAAAAATTCATATAGTATAGAAAAATGTGCCGAGAAAGTGATGTCTTTCTGAAATCACAGCATGTGGTGATGAGCTTTGTAATATTTTGATGGGCACCCTTCTATGCACCTTTATAACTTACACACACACACACAAAAAAAACTCTTACACAAGCATGTGTGTATTACTTTGCCAAAATGGGATCACAGGTGCTTATTTTCTGCAGGTGGTTTTCCCCCTGTATTTCTTTCCCAAAGTCAGCACCCAGTAGCTCTTCCTCCTTCTCCCACAACGGACAGCATATGTTTGCCTTCTAATCAAAATCTAACTTAGTTTTACAAAAGTTCCTAGCGATGCACCCCTGAAAGTCAGCCATGAAGCCAGGAAACACTGCTGGCATGGACACCGGGAGGACATTAGCCTGAGTGGAATCAGTCCATCCCAAAGGCACACACACTAGATGAGACCACCATTATAAAGAAAACACACCAAGACCCAGGCTTTCACACCCACAAAACAGACTTGTGAGGTTATCAAATTAGAGAGGAGCAAAAAGGGAAGATGAAACAATAGGCTAGAGCAGTGGTTCTCAACCTGTGGGTCGCGACCCCTTTGGGGGGGTCAAAGGACACTTTCACAGGGGTTATCCAATAGTGATGAAGTAGCAATGAAAATAATTTCATGGTTGGGGGGGGGGGGTCACCACAACATGAGGAACTGTATTAAAGGGTCACGGCCTTAGGAAGGTTGAGAACCTCTGGGCTAGAGGGTAGACAACTGTGACATTGGGTAAAAGCATAATTGGGTAATGATCTACAAAAGAGAAAAATCAAAGATGGGGGGACAGGATCCACTATTGGATTTGATAAGTAACTTAATGTGTTGAATAAAAAATTGAGAATCTGAAATGTAAACTCCCACCCAATTCATGATTTGGCAATTATTTTTAACATTTAAGGCTTATGATTATTATTAGCCATCTTGTGAAGCTGACATTACATATGAAATACTTTTTAAAAAATCTGTAGAAATGGCCAAATGATGCTGAGACAGAATAAGAGGGAAGGAAAAAATCAACAGACGTTATTTTAATCCTTTCTTCATGGTTAAAATCACACCAAGTAAGAACCTGCTCAATGCTCTCTGTTCACAGGCAGAGCAACTGGGACAGAGAGGGGTAGGTGTTAAATGTCCTACTCTAGTGTCATGGCTTGATAGAAGCCGAATTGTTTAATCCTTATTAGATCCATTCAAAAACTTTACATGTTTGTGAGTTGAACAACCATCTTGTAAAATAACATTGAAAAAAGGAACAATTATAGCAGTTACTATTTTTCAACATCTACTAAATGCCCTGGCATTGTGGTTGTTCCTGGATGGGTTTCTAAACACAAGATCACCAGTTTGAAACCACTAGCAGCTCTGCAGGAGAAAGAGGAGCTTTCGACTCCAGTAAAGAGGTTTAGTCTCAGAAACCCACAGGGGCCCGTTCTACCTTACCCTATAGAGTTGCTGTAAGTAAGCAATGACTCACTGTGAGTTTGGTTGGGTTTTTATTAAATGCCAAACAACGTCTTGGACCCTTACTAAGAATTTACTCTTGAGAATGGCAAGTATTACTGTTAACAGTTTCCAGATGAGGAAAATAAAGTTCACAGAAGGCAAATCATTTGCTGATATTACACAGACTCTGACTCCATTGTCTGTGCTGTTTCTATTACTCTGGGCTGCCTTCCAACAGCAGCCGTGCCCGGAACCAGGAGGCTGGTGACTCAGGGCTTGTTAAGCCACCTCAGCATTAATTTTCAGCTTTCAACCGATACTGCTGACATCTCTCCCTTTTGTCAGAAGGTGAATTCAGCCAGAAAGGCCTTGGATTGTCTAATCTCTTTCCAATTGTCTAGCCCCGGAGCTACTATCTGTAAAGTCAGTTTATGCTTTGTGGTTTATAAACAGAATTGATACTATATAAATGGACTGTTGACTATGTACTTAAGTGAAATGTTTAAAATGAAATATGCTAGGGCTACCCCTTAAGGCTTAATATTATACTTAAAGCATAAAGGGCGAAGATGTTGAATCAGCTACTTACAATTACTGCAAAAATGTACCATACAGCCATGTAGGGGTGAGGAAAGGCACTATCCTGTAGATAAGTAGTCCACAAAAATATACAAAATTAGAAAAAAAGAGGAAACGAAGAGGAGGAAGGGAAAAAATGTAGTGGTGGCTTTGGCCCGTGATTTTGATCAAGGCTTTATGTCAAGGGTCTCTTAAAGAAGTGAGAAGTTTAGATCACACACGTAAAAAAACACAAGGCTTTGATGGCTAAAGGGACCATAGCTGATTTCAAATATTCTATGTATATAATATGCATTTCCTTGACAATGTTTCTGATTTTTATAAGGGTGTTTACAGTGGATTATCATAGAACTTCATTTGTGTTTTGCTTCCTATTTTTATCATTATAAAATAACAGTAAACTTTATAAACCACAGAAACAAAAAGGACAGTAGAGTACATAAATCTGAATCTTACTGCGAAAATGTTGTGGTGACTCTCTGGGACCTTCTCTGACTTCGCAAGGAGCAGGAGAATCAACCTCCACCGTAGCCCAGGGTTGATTCCTCTCAGGTGGAGACGTACCAACCCCCATCCTGCAGCATTCCAGGTTCATGTCAACAGTTCATTGCCATGGCCACATAGTATTCGCAGGCCATACACAGATGATGGATTGTATGAGGGAAGTTGACAGGTTATAAGTCTGGATCAGAAATGCTCAGCACAGGTATAGATCATCCACTCAGAACAACTTCATCTCAGGTGTGCCTCTCTGGTATGTATACCTGAGAACCTTACTTCTGCCCTCTTCAAGTGATGTTACAAAACTCCTATAACACTACCAATGAATGCCTGAAGAGCAGTACACTCCACCATAAGCCTCAGTTCAGAGGCATTCAGCTCTAGCTCCATGGGTCAGCAAACCTAACTTCCCCAATCAGGTACCCCACCAGCACAAGTGAGCCTCCTGGTTTGCGAGCTGTGGGGTTCACTGCTCTCTCTTGTGCTGGCTCTTGGTTCCACGGTTGCTACTTCTCTGCCAGTGTCTCCTGCTCCTCTGATGTCACAGCTCTCTGTTTCTTGGACCAAGAAGGATCAGCTAGTAGGAATGACAGCCTTGGGATGATACACCCTACTCTTCCTTCTGCTTTCTAGATGGTAGACAGATCCTGTCCCCACTACCTGCTTCTGAGAAGACTCATTTTAAACCTAATGAGATGGCAAATGACCAAGCCTCTTATTAGATTTCTTATCTTGATCAACAGCTGAACCTCTGCATCAAATGGTCACAGGTGGGAATTCCTATAATTAAATCCGTTCCAGGTAGGATGAATAGCCTGGACTGTTTAGCTCTCTTTAACATTGAGGAACTAGCAGCAGTGTCCCTTGGACTTCCAAACTGCATTAGAGCTTTATATCAATTCCATCAATGTCCGTTACATTAGTAACTATCTATCTTTGTCCTGCTGAAACAAGTTCTTTACCAATAACCTCTTCACATTCTCCTATGGTTTACTATTATATTCCTTGCAACTGTAAAACTCAGGTGGGGAAACCATGCCAACAAATCTGACTTGGCTTTTCTAGCTGTTACTTTGTCACCATATATCATATTTGTATGTCCCACCAAGCCATTTGGTGGCAGTTAAAGAAGACTGTGATTGGAAAAGCCATATCAATTAATTTGCTGCACCGCACTATGAAATAAACACTTGTTCAAACAAAAGTCCTTTTTAATGCATCTATGTAGAAATGCACCCATACAGAGTTTTTACAATTTCTCTTTAAAAACCGATTCTTTGTGTTAAGACATGTTATTATGCTAGCTAAAAAGAAACCTGGGTCTCATTCTCAGAGAGTAAGGAAGTGAAGGCAGGAATCCTAACCACACAAATAAGCAAATAATGGCACTCCGTGAAATGTACATACGAGATGCATGACATCATTGGAATCCATGATGCAAACCCAGTGGAGCAGCTAATGTACACTTAGGAGTTTAACAACCACGTGAACAAGCAAGAGTAAAGTCTGAAGGAGGAGATCATCTGGAACAGAAGATAACACAACTAAGATAACAGGAACGGAGACCAGTAGGATGGGGAAGGCTAAGTGGGGAAAGTGCTGTGAGATGTGTCGCAGAAGAAATGTGAAAGTGGGTAGAATTGCCAGTTCAGCAGTAGGGCTACCTTCATTCCATGTGCTGCCAGAAGCCACTGTAATCTACACGTTGTTTGAATTTAGAAAAAAAAAAAAGATGTTTTGATAGAGTACACACCACTTACTCTAATTACTCTCCCATTATTTGTGGTCTATGAATGAATGTGATCAAAAGAAAGTTTGAGAAAACAGGTTTAATATTTTTTTCTATTTAGTGAGTTAAAAGCATAGTAAGTTAAAGCCCCACTCTAATGTGACTCTGGTAGCAAATATCATTTTAAATGTGTCAAGAACTTGGTGTGTCCTCAAATAATGGTGAAGGATAGCTGACCTACTTCTTTCCTCTCGCATGACTGAGGGACTTGCAAGCGTATTCAGTGGGCCCATCAGAGGGGAAATCCACTGATTGAACTTACCAAGCACCTGAGGATTTGGATTGAGTATTATTTCCATCTGTGTGTTCCCAGGGCTTGTCAAGACGACAGCCACATCAGGAATAGCAATTAAACGTTTACTAGATGAATAAAAAGATCGATGACTTTAAATTGTACTCTCCAAAATGCTTACAATTATTCATTCCATTCTTCCTGGGTTGTTTTCAAGCATGAAAAAAAAACACCCTTGAATGCTTTCTATGAAAAGCCCAAGGATTGAGTGGATGGGGCGTGGGGGAAGGAGGCAATCTTTCTTTCAATCAGAAAAGAGAAATAGCTTGCTTCCCATAATTTAGTAGGCTTATTTTTGTTTCTTTTTTTCTCTTTCTTGTTTTTTTTAAAACACCTGACTTAAGATATTTATTTATTTTTTTATTAAAATAGTAGGCAAGATACAGTAATATGGTCAATCAACGTATGCTTCACATTCTAGTAAGTTATTTTTATAAACAAAACTTATCAGAAACAAACTGATTGCCCTCAAGTTTATTACCACTCATAATGACCCTATAGGACAGAATAGAGCTGCGTCTTTGGCTTTTCAATCTTTTGGGGGGGAGAAAACCTCATCTCTCTCCTATAGAGAAATTGATGGGTTTGGATGATGAAACTTTATAGTTAGTAACCCAAGGCATAACCCACGATGCCACAGGACTCTAAATAAAATGTTAATTCTCATTTAAATTAAGCTCCCCGCCCTGGGGAAGAGGAGCAGCAAAGGGCACATGTGGACTGCAGATTTCGAGAGGCGGGGTGGGAAGATGCCAAGAAGATGTGGCACAAGGACTCTTCTGCTTCTGGTACATTCTGCGTATTTGAATGACAGGCTGAGAGCTTACCTGAAGCCCTGATGAGCACCAGCTGTTCCAAGGGCTCTAGAACACAGCTGTGCTATGTGAGAAGTTACTGGCAAGGTGGGGGTTAAGTACTTAGTGTAGTTAGATTTTATGTGAATTTGAAGATGTATGGAAGTGGAGGGGTGGAATCCAACCTCTTATGCTGGTCACAGCTGATGGTGCCTCTCCTTAGCGCTGTGGCCTTTTCATAAGCTGGAGAACTTGGAAACTCTCTCTCTCTCTCTTTCTCTCTCTCTGCCACTTATATTCCTGTCTGCTGGGACTCTGCCTGCCTCCAGGAGGCCCCTTGTGGACTGCCAGACCCTGAGCCTACTCCCTGCCATGTTTCCACCCACTTTGGATCCACTGGACTCTGTGTCCACCAGCCTACGATCTTCCTGCTCCTGCTTCCCCTTGCTGCAACACCTGCCTGCAGTTACATGAGTCTGAAGTGGGCCCAGACTTGCTTTAGGCTTACAGATTAGAGTTGATTAGGCCCGAGTTCCTTTTTGCTATAACATTACTTCTTGATGCAAAGCTCTTCTGTATATGTAGATGAATGTAAGTGTGTGGTTGTGTTTGGGTTGCCAGCCCCCACCACTAATCATGGGTTTAATTAGCACAATTGTATGGTTGAGATATACAAATATTATATTAAAGTCATAAAGAGCATGAAATCTAAAAGAGATATTGAAATAATGGCGTCTGACACATTTCAAGGTAGTATGCTCACTTCAGCCCTGCTTGGTGGTCCACTTGGAGAGAGGGGGACTGAGGGAAGGAGGACAAGGGGAAAGGGAACAGGGAGGAGAGGGTGTCAATGAAAGGTCAAGGGAGGAGCAGAGAGAGAGAGAGAGAGAGCTATCTCTCTTGCTAACCCAGGCCTATATACCTTTGGGGGCTTGCAAGTCCACTAATTACAGGTGTAGACATGTGTCACAGGAAGGGGTTGCACTACGGGTTATACAGTAATGGAAGGGGGTGGTCTAGGGGCATACATGCAATAGGAAGAGGAGGGTCTGCGGCAAGATGGGAGGATCCTAGATACAGGTTGGCAGCCTGACTTTGGCTGTCACAGCCAGTTTGACCTGTTCCCTGGATCTCCATAGGAACCATTATCAGTAGGGTGTGAACCCCACCTAAGGGAACCAAGCTAATGGTTGCAAGCCTTAGCCCATTGTCCCCAGCAGCAGGGAGCAGGCCCACCCCTTGGTCTGGTGACTGATTGCCTTCAGGGAAGATGTCTGTAAGCATCTGTCCTCTCCCCACATAACTGGATTTGTTACTCTGGATGACCAGCCTAACACAGTACCCCAGCATAAATACAGCAATACCATCAGCCTTCCACTGTGTGTTGTGTCATGGGCTTTTCTCTGTTTCCTCCTGGGTCTGAACCCCATAGAAATCACAGTGAGAGTTGTGGTTGAGGAATTCAACAGAAAATCGTTGTGAAGACAATGATGGGTATCAGGTATTTCTGTGATGGGAGAGTCGTTCTGTTCCTGTGTGGAAGAGTCATGAACAATTAGAATGTCTCTCCTTCCCTCTCTTCCTTAAGCTAACGCAAAGACCTCTGGGACAAATTTTTAAAAATTATTCCTCTATTGAAACTTTCAAAATATAACATAATATAACATTTGAAATTTTAAACTACAGTTCTCTGTGCTATGAACCCAATTTGTGTTCCCTCCCTTTCTCTAAAGCAGTTACTTTCACTGGCACACGTAAGGTCTGATTCTCCTTTGTATCAAAGCAAAAAGAGATGACCTTAGAAAAACTAACTTAGCATATAAATAGTTTTCCTGAAAGGAAAAAAAAAATTAAAGAGCTGCTTCAAAACAATAAAATGTGAATTGTGTATACTGTAGAGTGTGATTTAATATGTTCTTTAAAATGTGCTACACACTTGTAAATGGTACAGAGCACGTCCTGAAATGACTTCAGTGGGCCTCACTCTTCAAGGCCACAGAGGTGACATGGATTCAATGCTGGCTTTGATTTGGCAAAACTCCATTCCTCTGATTAGTGTTATCTGTGATATTTTCTTGCTAAGAATAGCAAAATGCTTTTTCCAACAAATAATAAATACTCATGACTATAAAAATTAGCAGGCAGGATATGGATATACCCAGAAATAGGAATAATAAAAGATAAGACATGTATATGTATATTTACTTACAGGATTATACATAAATATTACAAATTGTTTTCATACACAAAGATATATATACAGTATAGTTTTCTCTCATTAGCAATGAATTCATATGAAAGATTTATAATTGTGTGTATATCAACACTTTCACTTGTATTGAGCAACAGAGGAGGAAGACTGACTATATGTAAGAAGAAAAGATAATATGAACACTGCTCTGGAGCAGTTTTCCCCATATCACTGTCCAGCAGGAAAGCTGGAAGATTTGTATAGATAAGGACAGAGCCAGGGCGGAGCTTTCATGGTATGCTTTTTTCCCACTAGCCGAGCATGGAGCAACCTGCTCTGAGTTAGTGCACCTAGTGGTGTGGCCTAGGAAGGTTCTCTCTGGTCACAGCGATGTTTTTTCTTAAAAGCAGTTTCCCTCGAACCTTATTTTTTTGTGACAGGCAAGTTAAGAGAACAGTGTGCAGCTGTGAGATTTTGTTTCTTGCTCGGGAAAAATGCTGCAGAAACTTTTGTGATGTGGAACACAGCTTATAAGGACAGTGCTATGGGGAAAACTCAAGTGACAAGTGGTTTTCCCGTTTCAAAGATGAAATGTTGATGGATGACAAACTTTTTTCTGTACTTCTGTTAACTTCCTTAACTGGACGAAAATGTTGACTTGTACATCTGGAGTTCTTTCCACCAGGTCAGACTGTTAATCAAGCTTTTTATTTAGAGGTTCTGAAAAGATAGCTTAAGAGTATAGTATATAAAAAGGCCTGATTTGTGGCAGACTTGGGACTGGTTTTGCCAATATAATGAGGTACCTGCTCATGCAGCCATCGGAGTATGCCAGTTTGGGCAAAAAACCCCAGCATGCCTCTCTTGCCCACGCACCTTAATCACCTGTCCTAATTCCAGTGTGACTTCTTTTGGTTTACTCGAATGAAGAGGGACATGAGAAGACAGCAATTTGAGGACTTCGAATAGGTGAAGAAAGAACAACAAAGAGCTGTGCTGTCAGCCATCCAAACAGAAGAGTTTGAAAAATGTGTCCAAGAGTAGAATCACAGATTTGACAAATGTAGTAAGTGCAATGGAGAGTACAAAGAAGGTGATAAGGTTGTTTTGTAAAAAACTTAAATACATAGCTTTGAAAAAATAATCTGTTTTGGGGGGGGGCACCCCTCGTGTTCTTACATAAGGGAGGTCATTAAAGCAGATGAGTGTCAAAGACTACAAGACAACTTATCACAAGAAGTTACTGCGTTTGAAGAAAGATGATATTGGGAAATATGGAGGGAAGGGAAGATAGATGAGGGAAAGTAGGGAGGAGTCAAGCATTATTTCCAGATAGACTATAAGTGAAAATTACCAATCAACTTGGTGGGATGTATGCTTTCATGTGAGTTTAAAGATACTATACATTGGACCTGTATAAGATATTCTACTAAATCGCTGCTGAATTTATTAGAAGTACCAGTACTGGCTGTTGGTTCTACTACAGTGTGCTCCACAGGGGCATTTGATGGTTTGATGTTTGATTTCTGCTAGCATGCTCCTTGGTAATGAAATGGGCCACTACCTCAGAATTTGTTTGAGTGTCAAGTTTATGGCACTTTACAAGCACTAGGAAGACTTAAAGAGGTTTATAAATCATCACTGAGCTTTCTAGGAAAAACAAGAGGTTGTTAAGTGGGTGAGAATATGTCTTGATAGCGGAAAAGAAGATTTGCTTGGATTTTTAATGATGGTTTGGCAAATGGGGCCAGGATGAGACATTCTGCCCATTATTTGAACTTCATGTGGCCACCATAGGAGAGAAGACCAGAGACTCTGATACAATATTTTCAAAAAGCAATCAAATTTGAAGAAAGATAACAAGGGGATAGATGGATAGGTAGGAAGATAAGGAGGGCGGTTTAGATGAGATAACAAGCTTTCTTATCAACTTTCCATTTGTAAGGCAGAAGGGAGTGGCTAAGCTTAACATCTGCCAGCAGTCAAACATTAAATAACATCATCTGAATATCTAATACACTGAGACCTCACCTCAAAATGTCATCCTCTAAACAATCCAATTGCAGCTAATTTGCTCCAGAGTTAAGGACAGGACTCATATGTCCCTTTAAGTTGCCAAGTTTTTTCATTGTAGAAAATGAAATCCTCAAATATTTTTTTTCCTACCAAAGAGTGTGAAACGCTGCCATTTGTGATCCATCCCCAGTGCCTTCAGCGTTCTCAGAAAAGGGAAGACTTAACACTTTCTATAAACAATAAGCTAACAGGAAATGCTTTAGCATAAAAGTGAAGTTCAGCATTTGTTTTTAGACTGAAATTAAGCAAGCAGAATTGAGTAAGAGTTTGAAAAAGGGACACAAGAATATACTAGAAACAATTTTAATGCATCATTTGTGCCAAAATTGCATTGGACTTCATTTGTGCATGTGTTAAAAATTTAAAAAGTTAAAGGGAAATTCAGCCCCACCTGGGCCACATAAATAATTGAGTATGAAGCTTACCACTCACTGTTGGCATGCTTGGACTCAGACTAATAGGCATTATTTCTCCAGCTATTATTTCCTTGAAATTAGTAAACCCAGAAAATTAGGACATTTACTATAATTAAAAAGGATGAGTTTCTGTTATTTTCTTTTCACATAGGGAGAAAGGGGGAATTATTTAGTTCTGTATGCTTTTTATTTGGCAGCCTCGAGTCTTATTTCCATAAATAAGCCTTTTGCTGTTTGATTTTTTTAAAGTTTGAATAAAAATATTCGTTAACATTTATAATGTACTCACTTCATTTGGGGAATTCATGACCTGCAAATCATTCCATTTTCTTTTAAAAACTTAAAGTTAACGCAGCATACTTTTCTGTGTAAATAATAAATCCGGAATATTATTAGTATAAAGACTTCCAAAGATCAGAAGACTGAGCACAATTTAAGTAATTTACACAAGGTCACGAGTTTTTAAATCTGTGGTCAGTCTACTATTTTTCTGAGTGCCAGGACAATTAAAGCATTTTGCAGAAAATTTAGCTTTTGTTGGCATACAAGCCAGCTTAAAATATAAAGCAAACTACTTATTTTCAAATATCTTATCTAAGTCCTAAAATCGACTTTGAAATATAGTTGGTTTTTCACTCAACATATTTTTTTCAACATGGTTAGCATATACAACTAGCATTTCCATCTGTTTGCAGTTAGCTGATGTGGCTATAACAGAAACACCACAGTGAATAGCTTTTATAAACAACATTTAATTTCTCCCTATTCAGGAGGCCATTAGCCTAAGCTCACAGAGCTAGCTCCAGGAGAAAGTTTACTCTCTCGGTTGGTGCTGGAAGAATCCTTGTCTCTTTTCAGCGTCTATGGGTTTGGTACTGGTAGAGATCTGCAGGACTCTTGGCGTCAAACTTCCCTTGGACCTAGCGCGTGCTCAGGTCAGAGACCTAGAGCCAAAGGACACACACACCGTGCTCGTTCGTGGAAATACTCCCTCTCTGATACCATCTCTTTTTTATGAAATAAAAGCTGATACAGGCCATATCTGTGTAAAATGCTCCTGACATCCGCTCCGGGCTGTGACCTGAACAAAAGGGGTGACTTAATTAAAGATAATTACGTCACTGCCGTGCAAACATTTTAGGAGGAGGGGATGATAGCACTGATGGTATTGACAGAGAGTCTAAGCAGCACTTAGGACAGTGGCCAAGACAGAGAAACAAACAAAAACAAGCCTCCAGGTACTGGCTAAATACCAATGGAAATGGTTCAACAAATGATACAGTAATAGAAGTACTCATTTATGCCACGGAATTTGGAAAAAAGCCACCTGACCATCTGACTGGAAGGCATCCCTATTCATGCTCCTTCCGACAGAATACAGACATTAATGAATAGTATGACCAATACTACACATAAGTAAAAATTTTAATGAAGAAAAAATATTACAGCAATGTATCAGGAGGGAACTGCCAGAAAAGCAAGCCTTATTCCGAATAGGATGTGGATTTTAACAAGTGGATCTTGGCTGATTTTTAACAATGGATCATTGATTTTAACAAGAGGATCTTGGCTGAAAGCAAAGAATATCAAAGAGAAGTTTATTCATGTTTCAATGACTATGTAAAATCATTGAATACCATGTATTATAACAAATTATGAATAACAGTGCAAAGAATGGGAATTTAAGAACATTATTTGTTCTTATGTAGAACCTGTAACTAGAACAAAAAAACATCATTTGAACAGAAGAATGCACTGCATGTTTGAAAATTGAGAAAAATGTATTTCAGGGATGCGTCCATTTTGTCATACTTACAATCTGTATGCTGAGCAAAGAATTCATGAATTTGGGCTATATAAAGATGTATGTGTCATTAAAATTGGAAAAAAGTCTCAATAACAATCTGAGATATGCAGATAACACAACTTTGCTTGACAAAAACAAAGAGAATTTGGAACACTTACTGATAAAAAATGGCCTGCAATAAAGATTATATCTCTACATTAAAAACAAAAACTAAAACTAAACCCTCACAAATGGACTGATAAGCAGCATTATAAAAGGAGAGAAGATTTAAATTGTCAAGAATTTAATTTCACTTAGATACACAATAAGCACACATGGTGACATCAAGAAAAAAACATATTGCATTTGTCAAATCTATTTCAAAAAACCGCATGAAGTGTTAAAACACACATACACACACGTTCCTTTGAAGATTAATGTGCACCTGACCCAAACCTGGGTAATTCAAATTACCTTATAAGCATGCAATCTTATGCTGATATCTATTTTCAACAACACAAACAGTGACTGTATACATGGACTTCTCTAGATGGGATACACAGAAATCCAACTGACTGCAAATCTAGTGGCAGAGAGGATGGAATAGGTCAATGAACCAAAAATGAAACTCACTGTCGTCAAATTGATGCTGACTCTTAGCAACTGCACAGGATGGAGCAGAACTGCCCCTGTGGGTTTATGAGACTATAATTGTTTATGGGAGAAGACAGCCCCATCTTTCTCCTTGGGATATAGTTAGTGGTTTTGAAGTGATGACCTTACTGATTTCAGCCCAATGTGTAGTGATTACTCCACCGGCGACCATAGAAAAGCTCAATATCAATATCGAAAATGAGGCCAAGGCCAACTGTGGGACAGACGATCAATTGTTCAGGTTGAAGCTGAATACATTAAAACAAAACATGAGAGTCAGAATATGACCTCGAGTCTATCCCACCTGAATTCTGAAAGCATTTTAAGGACACATTTGACATATTGAACATTCATGATAGAAGTCCTAATGGCTGTGGGAAGACATCAAGACCATAAAACAGGACAAAAGCGAAAGGTCATGAAAAGGCAGGAATGAAAGCAACGAGCAAAGTGGATGTCAGAAGAGACTCCACCTTTATCTTAATCGTAGACTAACTAAGAGAAAAGGAAGACCCGATGAAGTAAAGGAGATGAACAGAACATTTAAAGGGGCAGCTTAAGAAGACTAACTAACGAATTATAAGGAAAAACACAAAGAGTAAGAGTTAGTAAACTCGAAAGGAAGAACACTCTCAGCATTATCTTTAAACTGAAAGAATTCAAGAAAAAAATAAGTCTCTAGTTGCAATTTTAAAATATTCTATGGGAAATATATTCAATAATGCAGGAAGCATCAAATGAAGATGGATGGAATGCATGGAATCACTGTAGCAAAAATAACTAGCTGACATTCAACCTTTTCAAGAAATAGCACTGGATCAAGAACCAGTGCTACTGAAGGAAGAAATTCAAGCTGCACTGAAGGCATTCATGAACAAACAAAGCTCCTGGAATTCAGGGATTACCAATGAAAACATTTCCACCAGCTGATTAACCACGGGAAGCACTCATTCATCAAATTTGGAAGACAGCTACCTGGTCAACTGAGTGGAAGCGATACATATTTGTACCCATTCTAAAGAAAGGGGACCCAACAGAATTCTCAAACTATAGACCAATAATATTAATAAGCTAAGCTAATAAAGTTTCAGCAGTACATTGATAAGGAGTTGCCAAAAATTCAGGCTGGATTTGGAAGAGGACATGGAACACTGCATCTCATTGTTGATGTCAGATGAATCTTGGCAGGAAGCAGAGAATAACAGAAAGATGTTTGTGTTATATTGATTATGCCAAGGCATGTAAATGTATGGATCATAACAAACTATGGATAACCTTGAGAAGAATGAGTATTCCGGACCACTTCATTGTGCTCATGGTGAACTTATATGTGGTTCAAGAAGCAGTTGTTAGACAGATCAAGGGAATGCTGAACAGTTTAAAAATCAGGAAATATATGTGTCATGGTTGTACCCTCTCCTCGTACTTATTCAATCTTTATGCTGAACCAATAATCAGGGGAGCTGAAGTATGCAAAGAAGAATGTGGCATCAGGGTTGTAAGCAAGCTTATCAACCTGTCATAGGCAGATGATGCCACCTTGCTTGCTGAAAGTGAGGAAGACTTGAAGCACTTGCTGATGAAGATCTAGACTGCAACCGTCAGTATGGATTACAACTCAGGTAAAAGAAGCGTATGGCCACCCCTTTGGTACCACACCTGGTACTAAAGTAAGGCCTTAAGCGTGTCATCAAGGAAACATTGCCTTCCTTACCCTTTTTATATCATGTATCTCTTTTTATTTTCCTTATTTAAATATTAGCTGTATGAAATAATAAATACCTTTCTGATATAGTCTTTTTATATGTAAAATGGTCATAAGGGCAGTGAATTGGTTATTGAATTATTTGAGTCCCAATACTGCATAAAAGGAACCGTGACTAAAAGGGCCACATTAATTGACCGTGACTCAGACACCAGGCTTGGCAAAGTCGTGGGACAGGGATAAAGAGGAAGATCCTTGACAAGATGGAGGGCTGCAACAAAGGTCTCAAGCAACAACAGTCGTGAGATGGAGCAGGACCAGGCAGTGATTTCTTCTCTTGTACATCGGGTTGCTTTGAGTTGGCACCAACAACATACGCATGCTGGGTAGACTAGAGAAACAAATTCATAAAGACTCATGTGAATAAGAAAGAGGTTTATATACAAGAGCAATTGAAAATTGAGAAACCATCTCATCACAGGCCAGATTAAATCCATAAGTCCAATATTAGCCCTTATGTTCACTACCAGTCTATAAATTCCTCTTCAGACTCATGAAACACATGCAATGATGACAAATGCAGGAATATCACAGGGCAGTGGATGGGAAGTCTTGTAGATCCAGTGGCATTGTAAGCATCTCAGCACTGGCAGGGGTCTCCAGATGGCTTTTCCAGGTCCAGGGTTCTGACTGAATCAGGGTAGGTCCATGTGGCTTCTTCTCAGGGATGTCTCACAGGGAGTAGAGAGTCTCCAAGGGAGTGAGTTGAGAGAGAGTGTGTCTCTCACCTCCAAGGAGGAAAAACAGCAGTTCCCAGAATTCTCAGGTGATAGCCATGCCCACACAGAGGTCTCATTGGCTATCTCCAGATTGACAGGCGATACTCCATCCCTACACTCAAATTGACACCAGGTTATGTAACTACCACACATGCAAAAGGTGGGCAATGGATAAAGAAATCAAAAGAAGAATTTATGCCTTTCAATTATGGCCTCGATAAGGAATTTAAATATACTGTGGTCTAAGAAGAGATCACAGCTCTCTCTTAGATCATCTTAGAATTGAAGATGGTGAGACATCGACTTTGCTGTGCTAAAAGTAGGTTCACTGTGAGTTAGGTCCACTTTTGGTTGAAAATATCATGACTTGGGTCAACCACATCTTAGTTTCCAACAAAGTTTTGTCATCTGCATATTGCAGGTTGTCAATAAGCCTTTCTCCAATCCTGATGCCACATTCTTCTTCATATAGAAAGTTTTAGAGAAAAGGAAACTGCCAGGAGAACGATGTAGACCTAAAAGCAATAGATTCATCTATACAATAAAGCTTGCTATGATTTTGTAGCAACATATTCTAAATTACCCTCTATGGCCAATGTGCCCAAAGAACAGACGTATCAGTTTATTCACATGGAAAACAGAAGTACAGGGAACTTGTGAAAAGGTCTTGAAGCGTTTTCTTTGGATTTCAATTTGAAAAATATGACATCAGAGTCTAAGAAGGAGGGTGAGGAGAGAGCCAAGCCATAAAGGTTGACTTAAAGCCACAGTACAGAAAACACGTGATGAAGACCCAGGACAGGGCATGCATGTTTTTGGATCCACTAACACCGATGTTAGACTGAGCCTGGTGTCCCTGGTAGATACTTGGACTGTTAACCTAAAGAATTACAGTTCAAACCAACCAGCCACTCTGTGGGAAAAAGATGAGACTATGCGCTTCTATAAAGATCTACCATCTTGGGAACCTGACAAGTGATCCTTATGAGCTGACAGCTACTCGAAGACAGTGCATTTAGCTTGGTTTGGTTCACATTTACTACGAGGCTGTTTCTGCCAAAGCTGACTGTTTTTACTTGCCCCTTCTTAACGAAGCATCGGAAACAAGGTTGTTCCTCTCATGGAGTTCTGCGGGTTAGTTCTTAGTTGTTGTCACGTCAATTCGGACTCTTGGCAACTCCGTGTGGCCAGAGTAGAACTTGCTCCTTAGGTTTCCAATGTTGTGACCTATAAAAAGTAGACTACCCCCCAAAAAAATTTTTAAAAGAAGACTAGCAGGCCTGTCTTCTGAGATGTCTCAGGCCACCCAAGACTGGCATAAATGCATGGCCCTAACCGCTCAGACTCAACTTTGCTTAGGAATCTTTCTGCCTGCAGTATTTTCAAACAGCTATTTCCTCGTCAATCATTTTTCCTTGTTCCGTGAGTGATGGATTATTCTCTTTTAAAAGTAAAAAATCATCCCTTAAGCCTTTTTAGCTTTTCCTCACCATTTTTTCTTATTCTGCTTGACTTATTGTAATAGACATATTCTATCCACATGGAATCCATTTTCTCTTTATTCTGTGAAAAATGAGAAAACTAACCCACACAAAGGAATAGGTCACAGGGATCAATTGGGGAAAATGATGACTACGATGCTATATTATTTAGGTTTGACTCATCTTAAACGAGCTATATTTATCAAAGGAAACTAAGAAATTATTGGGAAAGGGAGTTTTCAAAGAAAAATCACACTAAATCTTCTGTCAAACCTATTACTACTTTTCAAACCTATTACTACTTTATTTTACCATGTATTCTCTACTAAGAAAAATATGTCAAAAATATATTGGGAATTGGATTTAAAATACAATTTCTTTTTCTTAGAAAATAATTGTGCCATGAATTGTCCTCTTTTTCCTGGTGTTTTTAATGTTTCACATGCATCCCGATGCTAGTGGCCAACCTTCACCTGTTAAATGCACCATCATTCACACTAAAAAGGTATGTCAAAACCCCCCACAGATCTGAGCCAAGCTTGAGATTATAGGAGCACTACAGCAATAAAAGGGGTCTTCAAAAAGTTCATGAAAAATATGGAGTTAAGAGATAATAATACAAGGGGTGACTCCCCAAATGTGAATTTTTTTATCAAAGCTATGTATTTAATTTTTTTAAACAACCTTATCACCTTCAAAGCACTCTCCATTATGCTTAAAACAATTGTCAACTCTGTGATTCCATTCTTGGAAACATTTTTCAAACTCATCTGTTTGATGGCTGACAACACCTCCCTTGTTTTTTTTCTTCATCTCTTCTAAGTCCTCATACCGCTGTCCTTTCATGTCTCTCTGCATTCCCGAAAACAAAAAGTAGTCGCACTGGATGGAGGTCAGGTGAGGAAGGTTGTGGTGCAAGAGAGGCATGCTGTTTTTTGCCCCACACTGGTGCACTGAGATGACTGCATGAGCAGGTGCATTGTCGTGGTGGCCTGTCTGCCACAAATCAGGCCTTTTTTGTTGCACACTATTATACAATCTTTTCAGAACCTCTAAATAGAAAGCTTGATTAACAGTTTCACCTGGTGGAACAAACTCCAAATGCAGTGTTCTCCTCACATCTAAAAAACAAATGAGCATCCTCTTGATCTTTGATTTCACTTAACAAGCTTTTTGTGTGTGAGATGATGATGTTATATTTCATGGCATCTTCCACTGGCTTTATTGATGTTTGCTTTTGGGTTTGTTAGAATAGCACCATGTCTCCTCACCAGTAATGACCTTGGGGAAAAATCCTGGGTCGCTTCAGAGCTGTTCTTTCAAATCACCACATGTTTCCACTCAATGCTCTTTTTGATGGTCAGTCAGAAGCAGAGGAACAACTTGTAGTGAACCCTTCTCATTCCCAAATCTTCTATTAAAATTCTATGAACCGTGCTCCAAGATAGTACTGAGAATGTCCCCATCTCTTCTATGGTCTCTCTTCGGTCTTCAATGGTGACATTTTTGTGGCTTCCTGAAGACAGATGTCCAGAACTGTATTTGTCATCATTTGACATTTCACCTTTTTTGAAATGAGAAAACCACTCATAAACTTCAGTTTTTCCCATGGCACTTTCCTTGTAAGCTTTGTTCAACATCACAACAGTTTCTGTGGCAGTTTTCCAGAGCAGGAAACAAAATTTCATAGCCATACACTGTTCTCTTAAATTGGCCATCACAAAAAATGAGGTTTGAGGGAAGCTGCTTTTACAAAAAAAAATTCACTGCAGAGAGAACCTTCCCAGGAGACACCACTGGGTGTACCAACTCAGAGTGAGTTGCTAGACACTCACCTATTGGGAAATATTTGCACTAAGAAAGCTGTGCCCAGCGGAAGCTTTTTTCTGTTTTCCCTTGTATATTCACACGTACTTTTTGAATCCCCCTCATATAAATGATGCATTTTCTACCCTCCTTATGTAAAACACTGACAATTTTGTGGGGATCTCAATCAAAGTCTAAAGATACAGTGCCTGTGAAGGGCACTGCATCGCTTAATGTGGTTCTTCTAGCCAGTGTCTAACTCCAATGAGATGATCTTCCCCTGCATGGGTCTGGTGGAAAGGGGAGGGTAGAAATGGATAGGATTCACTTGGGAGTCATGGTGAACAGGATTTCCTGGAGTGCCATCCTGCCATGTATAAAAGCAGCCCTCTGAGAAGCCTGAGGAAGGATCTCATTACCAGTATGGACTCGAGTGGAGCATCTTCTGGACCTTAGATCCCTGTGCACAGAACCTTCTGTATCTACCTGATAGTTATACCATCGGTGGAATGGCAGCAGAACCAGGGGCCGGAGCATATAACAGATTGATGAAATTCCCAACTCAGTAAGCACGTAATGACGTGTGCTTTTTTGTGTGGCAGAGGCTGATTTGGGGAGCCAGGTGCCTTTGGGAACTTAATAGGAGGATTTGGACTTCCTGAACCTTTGAAGGAGCTAAGCGCTTCAGGGCTGAGGTTCCCTGAATGCGGTGACTCCGGGTACTTAATTCAGAAAACTGAGTTTGCTAACCCACAGAGTTAAACTGAATGCCTTCTGGTTGAGGCTTACAGTGGAGTGGTATGCCCTTTGGGCATTTATTAGCAGGCATGAAAGAAACTTTGTAACATGTTCTGGTAAACAACTCAACCTTGAGTATTTCTCACTGGCATGAAAACTTGTGAACTTCCTCAATAAACCTTTTAATCATGAATTTTATGTGAGTTCTGTATAGCCATTGCAATAGATGACAGAACCCACTGGTAAGTCTAAAAATCTAAATGAGAGATGGCGTATAAATTCAGAGATTGACTACAGTTAGGCATGCATTCCTTCCAGAAACTACTTGGATTGAAGGGTTTGAAGCTGTGCTAGGGGACCCAGCGTGCCCCCCCTCTCCCTCCGTTTAAGGCAAATCTCAACAAGGGTGCAGAGTGAACACAGAACAAGTACATCCAGACCCAGCAAAAAAGCTCCACTCAGAGAATCATCAAATGAAGAACTGCCTTAAGAACTGACGGCAAATGCCACAATATTTCCGAGTGAAGTAATTAAAAGATAATTGGTTCTCATAAAGTTCTTAGACCTGAGGAAAAGAAGAAATAGATGGTTGCTTTTGTTTATTATAAGCTTCCCCTTTGTGGGGTCACTTTCTATATTGCTTTCTGGGTACGTAAAAACACGCACGTATTTTTATAGCTTTAACATGCTATCATTTATCCTCTTTCTTTTTCTAGCTTTAGTACTTTAGCGCAGAAAATCCAATTTATATTTTTATGTAATTATGATAGCATTTTGGAGTTTCCATTCTTGGTAAAAGGAATGATGACAGCCTTAGGAAATCTGATTAAGACACTGGCTTAGGTATCTTTATATTATGATTTATTTAGAAGTTCTAATGTTTAAAATGCTCTAACAAAGCTAAAGAAGACAACCCAAAGAGATGAATGACGTGCAGAGCATGCAGTATTGTCTTTTAACCTATAAAAGGGATAGAATATTATTTTTCCAGATATGGATGTAGGCATCAAATTATTTTGTGTTCTGCATTCTTTCTGTACTCTAGTGTGCTCCTACTTCATAGTAGTATAGTTTAAACAGAAGACACAGTGGCAGTCCAGCCGTCATATATTACTGATAGTCTCTGCCCCGATCCCCTAAATCTCCACACTTACCAGTGATAATTAAGCGTATTCAGCACAACACAAATAATGCTTATCCTTCTAAATTTGGCACAATAATTTAAAGTTATAGGAATGGGAGTGCATGACCCTAACCAGTTATACAATTCCATGCATAACTCATTTTAAAGGTGATTTAGTCATGGCATGCTGGGGGTGTGGTGGTTTCTAAAATTGATATAGTAATTATTGCACAGTACTCCTTGATATGATTGGATGACTGAACTATTGAGTTATATGTTATGTACAGATTGTGCCAATAGAACTGTTAAAAAAAAATGATAAAGTCGGCCCCCCAAATGACAATCCCTGGGCCCGCCCTGAGTGCAGTGTGTGTAACAAATGAGCACAAACTGGTTGTTGTATAGCTCTAGAAATTTCTTCTTGCCTAATTCTGGAGAACCTAAGTCTGAGAGAAAGTTCTGGGCAGCCCGGTGATCCTTCCAAAGGCTCTAGTGGCTGAATCCTTCCTTCCCTCTTGTAGCTGCCAGTCACTGCCCATGTTGTGCTGCTTGTGATTGCATAAACATCATATCTGGATCCATCTTCACATAGCTTTCTAGCCTCCGCTCTGTGTCAATTTTCCCTTTGTTTTTGCCTTATATAAATACTCATCTTTGACTGTAGGGCCCACCCAGACAAACCAGGATACGCACTTCATCTCAAAGTTGTCATTTAATTACATATGCAAAGAGATGTGTTGCTAAAGTAACATTTATTTTTATCTTAAAAGTAATGTCCATCAATTCAGGGAAATAGAATATGAATATTTACTTTGGGATCTACCATGAAACTGACATTCCCTGCCCTCGAGCTGATTCCCTCATAGTGACCCTGCTGCCTTAATGCATCCTACAGTTGTTTATGCATGGGGTACCTAACTACCAGGTTAGCAGTTTGAAATTACCAGCTTTTCTCCGGAAAAAGATGAAGTTTTTTCACCCATAAAGACTACAGTCCTGGAAACCTACAGAGGCAGTTCGACTCGGTCCTGTAGGGTTGCCATGAGTCAACCTACTACAAGAGCTGAAAGATGCCTCAACACATAACTTCCAGGGAAAGAAGTGTTTTAACATAGTGGAAACTCATTTCAAGCAGCAAAGTGGTATCAATAATGGTTGCATAATCTCAAAAGTGGCAGTCTCCTATTATCAGTTAAACTCATTACCCTTAAATATTCAATTCTTGCCAATGCGCGGTCATCATTTAAAATAATTAGTTAACAATTATCCAGCCTATTAAAATGACCTCCTGAAAACTAATCACCTTGGGGAAGCATTACATGTGTTTTGCTTTTTGTTTTTTGCCAAGGGCAAATAGGCACTTGAATTAATGATTTTTTCAACACCATTTAGAAAAATACACCATGATTACCCAGTTTTAATTAAAATAGCAACAACAACAAACAACACCATTGTGTTAACTGCAACTGGGGAAAAATAAGGAGTGATAATAACTAAAATGCATTTCGTGCCATCCATGGACTCAATACCTAATGGAGAGAGAAATCATTCAATTATTAATTCAATTAGATGAAATCAAGAAATTGTACATATATAATGTGCCTTTAGTTCAATGTCTTAACACCAAAAACATTTGCCTTTGACTGATATATTGATAATAAAGGTTCTCTGTTCACATTTGCTTGATTAGAATGCGAGGGTAGACCGCAGAAATCTTCAAAAATTTGAACAATAGATAATATGAAATGTAGACATCATTCTATTGCTCTGGATTCTCCTGGAAACAGGAGAAAGAGGCAATACATATTGTGTGTGCGTTGACATATATACACATATATGCATAAGCCATTCTAGGAGAGAAGGATGAAGCTGCCTGCTCTTATAAAGATTTCTCCCTTACTGTTGCAGCTCTAAATATGTACAGATATGTTAGGTAAAGCCTCTGTTCTTTTATCCTGGATCCCCTTGCTCCAGAAAAGTCTAGTGTCTCTCTCTTTACCTTTACATCTCTTTTTATCATTTCCTATATTTATTTGCCCTCATCCGTTTGCTTGTTTAACTCCTGTTGCTTCACGTCTTCATTGCAGAGAAATATATTCTCTAGTAGCTGCTATGAAAGTGTGGATGGAATGTGACGATGCACTGCATAGTTCAAAATCTCTTCAGTCATATACGTGGCTGATATAGTGCTTAGGTATTGACAACAGCCAGTTGAAAGATTAGCTAGGAGACTTATGATAGGGTAGTGAGTTCATATTCAGGGAGAAGGAACAATTTGGTAAAACGAGGTGAGAATGCTATACAGCTTAAGGGATGTAATCAGTGTTACTAAGTTGTACATGTGAAAACTGGTATAGATGCTGTTGTTTATATTCTCCCACAACAATTACATTTTTAAATGATAAAAATATTTTAAGTATATTCTAAAACTTTTATCCAATATTTTAGATATTGAAAATATTAGAGCAGCAAAAATTCTCACTTCTTTGTGTAGATTAATATGTTTAGCCACTTTTTATCCGAGGAAACTTTTAGGACATTTTCCCCTATACATTTTTATAGCATTGGTATTATGCGTTTCATTATGTCTCCTGGTTGCTCCAGGATGTTTTTATGCCTTGATATATTGGTTCTTTTGTTTGGAGAAATATTCTTTTTTCTATTTCTTTAATATATTTATTTACTTTAATATTCATTCAACAAAATACTTCCCTTCATTTTCTTTGTTTTCTCTTTCTAAAGACTCAATTAGTATTTGCCCTCTAAAGATCCATGGTGGTGAAGTGGTTATGAATTGGGCTGTGAACTACATGGTTGGCAGTTCAAAACCACCAGCAGCTCAGAGGGACAAAGACTGGGCTTCCTACTCTCATAAATAGTTACAGTCCCCGAAACCGACAGAGGGGTCACTATGAGTCAACATTGACTCAGTGGCACCGAGTTTGGTTCACTTTAGTAACCTCTAAGTTGCTATTCTTATCTCTCCTATTATAAACCTCTTTGGGGGAACTGAACACAAGGACATAACTATAAACCCCTCCCAGGGGGATGGACAACAGAAAAGTTGGTAAAGAGAGATACTGGCCAGTGTAAGACAGGAAATAATAATAATATTTTATAAATTATCAAGCGTTCTTGAGGGAGGGAAAGTTGGGGAGGGAGGGGAAAAATGAGAAGCTGATACCAAGGGCTCAAGTAGAAAGAAAATGTTTGGAAAATGTTGATGGCAATAAATGTACAAATGTGCTTGGTAAAATTTATGGATGGATGGGTTGTGGTAAGTTGTATGAGCCCCCAGTAAAATGATTTAAAAAATAAACAAACAAAAAATGAAAAATCTTTATATTCAAGAACAATTGTACGTTAAGAAAACATCCCAGCCCAATCCATTTCAAGTCCTTAAGTCTGATATTAATCCATATGTCCAATACTAGTCTATAAATTCCTCTTCAGACTCACGCAACACACACAATGACACTGAATGCAGGAAGATCACAGGCCAGTTGGTGGAAAGTCTTGTGGATCCAGTGGCAATGGGAACATCTCAGCACTGGCAGGGGTCTCCAAGTGGCTCCTCCAGCTCCAGGGCTCTAGCTTCATCAGCTTAGCTCCAAGACAAAGCGTAGAGTGTCTCCCACCTCAGGGAGGAACACTAGAGTTCCCAGAATCCTCAGGCGAAGGCCATGCCCAGATGGAGTCCTCTTTGGCTATGGCCTGATTGACAGGCTAGACTCCACCCCTTCACAAGTTGACAGGGGATTATGTAACTGCCACATCCTCAAACACTTCAAACCCAACAGGTCTGCTTGTTCAGTTGGTGGTACTCTGCTTAAATGCTCTGATACTAGCCATAAGGTTGGCGGTTTTAACCCACCAACCAAGCACAGGTGATATGTGTGGCATTGAAGTTAAGGTACAGAGGTGATGTGTGAGCTCCAGCTTCACGGGAGAGGAAGAGGCCAGTAATACATTGGCACAAGGATGATTCCTATGAGGCCAAGATCAAGCATGCCTCCATGTCCTAACTGTGTTTATTCCATCTGACAACTGTCCCTCTTAAGGTACTCTCCTTCTCTTATGTGTTGGGTATCAATCACAATGCCCACACACAACTCACAAATGATATTCACAATCATGAACTTTATTAGGAAGGCCAACGGGTTACAAATCAGGATCCTAAATGTTTTGGGCATAGTTATTTGGTTTGCAGAGCCTCTTCTCAGCTATGCCTTCAGGCCCATCTGTCTGTGTCCTTGGCCTCAGCCTTGTGGCCCCTGGATATTTGCCCTGCCTTGTCAAGGATGAGTTGGGCTGCTGTCCACCAGTTCAGCAGTGTGACAGCAGCAGTCACTCCATGAGAGACAGAGCAGACGTTTGACTCCTACGAATATGTTCAGCCCTGGGAACCCACAGAGGCAGTTCTACTCCATCTATAGGGCTGCTATTTATCAGAACTGACTTGATGATGGTGAGTGGGTTTTTGCACTGATGATGCCCCAAGGACACCATGGTCTTCAGGCCAACATCCTGCCTGACATTATGCAACATGACTCCTTCTGTGGGTTAGGAAATATCCCACTCTGTGCCATAGCCTTTGCTGCTACATCTGCTTCTCTGCATAGGACCTGATGTGGTCTGATCTGGTGGCTCTACCTTCTTAGTGGTCAAGATATTCTCTGTTCCTGCCCCTGAGTCCGCTCACTGGATGCCAGAAGACTGGGGGAACTGACTGTGTGAGGCCAGGTTGACTAGAGAAACAAATCCAGAGGCATTTATATATGTGTAACAGAGAATTTTATATCAAGGAGTAATTATATATCAAGAAAACAACCCAGCCCAGTCCAACTGAAACCCTTAAGTGCAGTACGAGTCCATAAGTCTGTCTTCAGACTCATACAGCCATGTGCAAGGATGCAGAATGCAGAAAGATCACAGGTTGGTGGGCACAGAGTCCTGTGTATCCAATGGTGGTGGCTGCATCACAGGGATCTTGCAGAAGCAAGGTGAAGGCAGAGAGAGGAGAGGAGGTTCCCAGGGCCCTTCTTATGAGAAGGCCATGCCCACCAGGAGGCACCATCAGACTGTAATCTGATCGACAGGTTGAATACGACTCCTACCCTTTTATATATCTTCAAGTTGATGTGAAATTAAGTAATTACCACACTCCTATTATTAGTCCTCCATAGCCTACGTGCATACTTTTATGTACTCATTTAGTAAGCGTTACAAGGACTATGGATGGAGAAGCCATTCCAAGTAATTTGCTTCACTGCAGGCAGTCTGCTTCCATACATATGACCACTTTGGAAGCCCTAGGACACAGTTCTGTGGTGTCCTGCAGGGTCACTATGAGTTTGTGTACACTGGGCAGCAATGCTTTTATTAAATCTTCACTTGCTATGCAAAGAAACGGTCTTTTCAACCTCGTCTCACCTAAAAGATGAGTTTTGTGTCTGAGTTTCTGGACAAAATAAAAAATTATATTTTATTAGTAAAATTACAGTATTGAGGACAATAAAATAAATGCCAGCACGTTTGAAAAGGACAGATTAGAGATTAGATGACTGGATAAAAGAGACCTCATTTAAAAGGGATGACGTTCTGACAATTTCCAACAACAAATTTTTATTTATATTCCCTTGGCCTTCCGTCTGGTAATATGAAGAAAATAAAGTTCTGCTTGAACATATCAACCTGTGTGATCATGAGGTGTCGAACGGATCACTGAAGACAAATGGGTGGATAAGCAAACGTGGCGAAGAAAGCTGATGGTGCCCGGCTATCAAAAAGTATAGTGTCTGGGGTCTTAAAGGCTTGAAGGTAATCAAGCAGCCATCAAGCTCAGAAGC
>NW_022108124.1:9195660-9202106 GCF_000313985.2 Echinops telfairi | reverse complement strand
GAAATTTATTCCAGGGCAATTGAATGGATGATATATTTGATTACATATAATTTACACAGTTTTTATGGAGAAAAGTAAAGCAAGCGAGTCCACTAGTTACCAATGAATGTTTGTATGAATTGCTCAAGATTTTAGCTCCAAACACCTGGAGAAAAGTGTCTCAGTGGTTAATTATACTAATGAACTACAGCGGTAATCTGTGGTTACATATGCGTATACAGTTAACATTGGCACGGCAGTTTTTCACATTACACTATTTTACTATTCCATTTAAGTTTTCCAAAAACACAAATAAGATTTGTTATTCTTATTTTACAAAACAGAAAACTCACCCTGGCTCCAGGTTTTAGTGAATTACCTTATTCCTCTCCACTAAAATGGCATGGTCAAAATTTAACCCAAGTCTGTGAATCCAAATGCTATTCTATTTTCATAACAATGCCGTCTTCTATGACCTAGTCTATTTTGGTAAATTTACATAAAATGGGACTTTGGGGGTTTTCCTTATTCCATCTAGTCAAAATAGCATGCCATGTGGAACTCTTTCTCAGTCCAGGCTTCATCATAGCAAGCCTGAAGAGTGTGTGTACTTCCAAGTGTAATAAGATAGAAATTTGAAATGGAATGATCTTGAAGAATCTTCAGTGACAGAGATGGGGCTTTGGTGTGCTTTTAATGGAAATTTAAAGTTTTTTGAAAAACATGAATCGAAATTTTCGAAAACGAGTATAATGAAAGTGATCTCCCTGACGAGCTTGCTTTTCTAAATGCCTTTAGTTAATTACATTTCTTTGTCCTTTGACACGACTGAAGCATGTTTTATTTTGTTTTGGCTTTCTGCGCTTAGAACCAAGAGCCTAGAATTGATAACTCAGATTTTCTTTTTTTTTTTTTTTGGGGGGGGGGGCGGGTTTACTTGACTGGTGTGCTAAAAGGCCCCCCTTTCACACATTCCTGAAAAATGTGGTCCCCCAGGAAATGAACTCCGTGTTATTAGGGAATCGTGTCTGCTTCCTTCAGACTCTTCCATCTGGCTGTGTGCTAACATTTAATAACTAACTCACTGATCCTCTCACCTTCTGGGGCTTCTCTGGAGACCACAAAATCCAGTCTCTTGGTCTCTGAAGAATGGTGTTCTCCTCCAAATATAAAAGTTTCCCAAATCCTTCCAAAACAAAGGGGTCGGGGGTGTTTAATCCAGCTACCACCAGTGTGAAATTGAGGGGAGCTTGCTAGCATTGACTTTACTATTGTCACATGTCATCTAAGAGCAGCTTGTCTGATCATGTTACCACTGTACAAAGGAAGCCTGGTGACAAAAGATAAAAGAGTGATTATTCCAATACTCAGACAGTTCATTGCCAGACCCTGAACAAAATGGAAAAATATGCTCTATCTTATGTGATTCTATGTTTCTCTGGGAAGTCATTTATCTTAGTAGGAGAGCAAAGATAATGGGAGAATCTTTAGCAATTCTTACCTATGATTTTAAATATGTAATTTTAATAAAATGGATTTGGGCCCTTATTTCTCTTTAGGTGCTCAGTATAAGAAAATGTGGAATCTTGTTTGATGAAAATATATTTGTGAACCATAAATTCTATATAAAATTAAAATAATTATTATTACTAACTACTACAGTATCTAATCTTTAGAAAATACTGATGAGAATACAGAATTATTGCTAGCAGAAAGGAGGAATATATATATATATATTCCCCCCCCACCCATTGAATAGTGTTTTAGAAGAGGACACTGGTCCTAGAAGTCATGTGTGGCTGTTAGATCTGGCCTCTCCAGCTTCCCTGAAGGTAGAATGGAGGTATTGGACTTAATAACACAAACACTTCCCAACTCCAACTTGCTATGGATTTGTGACATTTATCCCCTATTACTAAAGAAAATCCAATTTAAAGGTGTAAACACTGTAATAACTGTTTCCCCTTGCATTATTTCAATAAAAGTGCCATGCAAGCCAACTGACAAGTTCAGGCAGCTTCGAGAACAGACAGGAGAAAAAGCTGACAGCTTTTGAGAACCTGTGTGCTTTCTTCAGCTGAAAGCAAGTAGAGAACTCTTGCTCTGTGGCTCCGTATGTCATAACATTGTTATGTCCAGAGTCATTGAAAGATCTGACAACACTGTCAATTAAAAGTGTGAACCATTGGGCCATGTGTTCTGTTATTAGAAAGAGGGCAGGTTGGAAATGTGGCATGGATTATACAAAAAAGGTCATTCCACCTAGGCTAAAAAAAACCCACAATCGCTCCCATTGAGTCAAGGCTGACTCATAGCAACCCCCTGTGGGTTTTCAAGACTGTAACTCTTTATGGGAGTAGAAAGTCCAGTCTTTCTCCTGAGGAGCTATTAGTGGTTTTGAACTGCTGACCATGAGGATCATAGCCCAACTAGTAAGCACTGAACCACCAGGGCACCTTAAACTATATTAACAAAATATCTCATAACAGGTATAGTAATGTTTTCTTACCCTTTCCTACATTTGATTTCTTCTTTAAAAGTCTCCTTCATTGGCAGTGTTACCTAAAATGCCATATTTAGAATTCTGAAGGGAATATCAATTATAATAATGTCTAATATTATTTAGAAAATATTCTGTGTCCTATACAAGCATTTTCAAATGCAGTTTGAAAACCACTAAATGGCTATCATTCATCATTCAGAATCTGTTCTACCTGGAAGGCCCGAGTGACCTTTAGAAAAGCTATACCATAAAAGGATCCTTCACGTTCTCTAATAATTTTTAGAAGAACTTTCACCATACTGAGTGAAAATAGCTCTTTTCCCTAGGGTTGAATTCCTGTCACAACATAAAATAGGCAAATGCAATTAGTCCAAAAGCAGCTTAGCAATAGTCTCTTAGAGGTTAAGAAAAACCCTTGAGAATTAGCTCCTGTCATTTCCTATGCACTGCTTCATGGGCAAACCTCATCTAATATACCTGTCATGTTGCCCTCCAGACTGCTAAAATGTCACAGTGCAGAAGATCACTACATTGTTAGCAAATCTACACAGTTGTTATAAAACGTCAACATTACATTCTTATCTTGAATAGAAACCTAAACCTGTGTCCACCCCACCCCCAAATGCCATTGGACTGGCTCTGACTCACGGTGACCTGCATAGACAGGACAGCACAGAACGGGGCAGTGTTTCCTTCCGTACTGTTGTAAGGTGGCTATGGAACGGAATCAACTCGATGGCCCTAACAATAACACCAGATCTTTACAGGAGCAACTACATTCATCTTTCTTCCGCTGAGCAGTTGGTGAGCTTGAACTGACAACCTTGTAATTAGCTGCCAAATTCTTAACCCAGAAGAGCTACCAGACCTCCTTGAACAAATACATCTGTCTACTTATATACCTTGCCTATGCTCAGCCTTCTGGAGTTAAACCATATATCATATGTTTGTACATTGTCTCATCTACCTATATCAGAGCTTTGTGTATATTTTCATGTATCAAGAACTCTATGCCATAGATTCTCAAATTTGTTTGGTTACTGCCTTCTATTCAAGGGGGAAAGGGAATTACTCAGAACCCCTTGGCAATTAAAAAGTTTTGTGCGATTGCCCATACATCAGGAAAAAGTACAAGTATCTGTTTTTGAAGGCCCCCTTGGAGCATTCTAGAACCCCCTTAGGTGATCACATCACCCACTTTGAGAAACACTGCTCTATACCATAACATATAGACAAAAAAGTAAACCCTGCTACTGAGTACATTCCAAATCATAGCAACCCTGCAGGACAGGGTAGATGCCTGTGGGTGTCTGAAACTACAATTCTTTACAGGAGTAGAAAACCTCTTTTCCCCTCTGAGGAGCACTGGTAGTTTTGAACTGCTGACTTTGTAGTTAGTAGCTCAACTAGTAACCAACTATATCGCCAGAACTCCCTGCACTATACCATATTTATGTTTTTAATCAACTTTACTGAGGTATTATTTACATAAAATAAAAGGCACCCATTTTAAGAGTAAAATGTATTACATTGGCAAATGTATACAATTGTGTATCTACCACAGCTAGTAAATTCTAAAACATTTTCATAGTGTAGTCTTAGTTACTGTTCTTTATTTTATCGCTCTGGATTTTAATATCCATTCTAATAGTTACACAAGTAAAACCTCATCATTAAAGGGTTTAGTAAGGAAGTTAACAAGTTGTAATTCCAGTGAGAAATGCTTAGTGGAGTGGTTTATTGGAACATGTAATAGAGTTCTTTCAGGTCTGCCAATAAACACCCAGAGGGCGCACCACTCCTCTGTAAGGCTCAATTAGCTCACACTCCAAGGGTCAGCAAACCAGCTCTCTCTGACTTAAGTGCCTAGAGGCGCCCTGCTAAAGTAAGTCTCAGCCAGGAAGCACTCAGCTCTATTTCCAGGGACAGAAAGCCCAGAGGGAATTAGGCCCCAAGCCAGCCTCCTGCACAAAAGCACTCTGGACTTGATGCTTGCCCTGGCTTTTCCTTCACTTTCTTCCGTGTTCTGACTTCTGGCTTTGTTGCTGCTTCTTTTATCACCAACCCTTCCTCCAACACCACTCCACATCTATGCTGGGTTTGATACTTTGTATCCATGGCCACATAGAACTCATAGACAATACCCACCATTAAGTGGCTGTAATAGGGAATGAACCCAGGTCAAGATAAGCCGCCAATAAAGATACAGTCATGGTATCTTTATTATCTATAGCAACACCTATCCTCAGCCAGCAGCCAAATTTCCCTCCCATCCTCAACATTTGGCTACATGGTTCCTTTGGCCTTTGCCTCCATGGGCCCGGAAGCCAGCCTGTGCCAATGTCCCACAATCTCAGACCAGATACCCCATCATCTCCCTGCCACAGTCTCTGGTGCTAGTCTCAGTGACCTCCACCACTTTAGACAAGTGATGTTGGCTGTGCTCTTCCAAGACCCTCAGCGTTTCTCTGCTGCAGCTGCTTCAAGAGGGGTTCATTCATCTTTACAGTCCCGGTGTGGTCAGGAAAATTTCCCAATCGCCTTTTGTGTTGCGTTTGCCCTATTTGCATAGTCTCACCCAATCATTTCATAGGAGTAATAGACACCTGGTCTGAAGAGCCATGTTAAGAAATGTCACTGCACCACAGGTTTTCCATTTGGTGCCTGGTCTATTTGGGGTTTGTTTTCATAGGTTGTGAGATGTGGGTTCTGTGCCATTCTTTTGCAAATAGAAATCCGGTTTGTCAGCATCATTTGTTAAAGAGACTATCTCTTCCCCCGTTTAATGTGTTTTGGCCCTTTACCAAAAGTGAGTTTCCATAGGTTGATGCATTATTTCTGGCTTCTCAATCCTCTTCTGGTGGTGTAGGCTGTTTTGACTACCACTGTGAGATTTTGTGATCTGGAAGTGAAAAGGCTCCTACATTGTAAGTCATTAATAGTGGTTTGCTTATCATGAATTCATTCCTTTCAATATAAAGTTGCTGATTAGTTTATCTTTTTAAGGAATGATCGTGGACTGTGAAGCAAGAATGCAATAGAGCTGTAGATTTCTTTGGGAACTATTGATATTTTGACAATGTTAAGACTTCCTATTCATGAACATGACTATTCTTTTGTTTAGGTAGTTTTCTTTCAGTGTCTTATAGGTGTTTGGTAGCTTTCTTTGTACAGATACTAAATATATTTGAGTATAAGCTGACCCAAATATCAGCCGAGGCACCTAATTTTACCACACAACCTGCATTTTAAAATGTGCTGAAAAACCTCGACTTATACACGAGTATAAACAGTATTTTCTTTCTCTACTTATATTTATTGTATCTTTTGATTGTCTATTACTAAGGGTAGCCTGATTTCCTTTTCAGAGCTTTCTTGTTAGCAAAAGGCATTCTATTATTGTTTGTTTGTTGATCTTATACTTTTCCTCTTTGCCGAATCTTTTAGTTCCAATAAATTTTTTTGCCGAGTTGTTAGAATTTTGTGTTCATGGGGTCATATTATCTGAAAATACAGATTGTTTTACTTCTTTGTTAATATCAATGCCTATGGTTTCTCTTTCTGGCTGCATAGCTCTGGCTTAGCCTTCCAGTGCAGTGCTGAATAGGAGATGGTGTAAAAGTTGTCCTTGTCTGTTTCCCATTCCCAACGGGAATCCTTTCAGGTTTTCCATTGAGAAGAGTGTTGACAATTGTTTTATATATATGCCTTTACTTACACAGAAAAATATCCTTTCTTTTCCTATGTTGGTCTCAAGTATAGAAACAATTGTGAGGATGACGCAGGACCAGGCAATGTCTCATTCTTTTGTGCAGAGGGTTGCTATGGGTCAGAAACAACCCAATGGCATGTACCACCACCACCACTGCCGATAATCAGGCGGCACAGAAGTTGGTAGTGACTCTTGCCTTGTAGGTATGATTAGTTAAGTCCTATGGACACTGTTATATATATATATATATAT
>NW_022108124.1:9140778-9195338 GCF_000313985.2 Echinops telfairi | reverse complement strand
TGGCCCATACCTTGAGATTGATGAGGATCTGGATCTGTGGACATGGATGTGGAGAGAAGGGATGGAGAGAGAGTCCTTGTTTAGAAGGGGAATCCCCTTCCATAAAATCACTGGTAGCTGCTTTTCAGGAGTTCCCCTCACCCCACCCCCACCTTCGTTGCCTTTTTTCACTAGGACCTGGCTGGCTTTCTCTTAAAAAAAAAAAAAAAAGAGAGAAAACAAACTGTCAAAGTGGTCTGCTGCTCGCATATCCTTAACTATTTTCTAAAAGGGTTTATGAAATTATCATCAACAATATCAATAACACGATCAACCAGTCCCTTATCATGAAGATTCTTTTCAAAAAAATCTTTTTTAGGATCCATGTTTTTTATCTAAAAACAGGACAAAAAGCCACAAAAACTAAGAAAGTTATAACAAAATGCTTGGAACACAGCTGCGAAAGGTTTAAACAATGCATCTTAACAATGCCGGCTAAAGCTGAGTGACCCAGTGACTGAAACATGAAGTGCTTTTGTTTACAAAAATCATGTGCCTTGAATTGGATGCTGATGTTTTGTTCCAGCTCTAATACAAAAGTTTCTCAACATTCGCATCAAAATCCAATAATGTGGAGTGCTGATGAGGTTGGGTACCAGGCTTCTACTGTATCCCAATACTCATGAGACTGACTTACTAGCTTGAATGTTAAGAGCTATTATCTTGGAGGGACATCTAGGTCAATTGATATAATTCATAATTCAATGTTCTACATCCTACCTTGGTGAGCAGCATCTGGGGTATTACTATATTTGAGTGGCCATCTAAGATCAAATGATTATTCTCCTCCCACACGGAGACTAAAGGAATGCAAAGGCTCAGTCCATAAAGCTAAGCCACTGCCCCCTTCTAGCCTGAGACAACGAGACAATGTCTGATTGCCACCAATGACCATGCTGACTAGGGATAAAATAGAACTTCCCAGCTAGCATGGGAGTAAAATGTGGAACAAGGCTCACATTTATAAAAGAGAATAGCTTTACTGTACTGATAGTGATGGGAGGAACCTTTGAAATGATCACTCTGAGATACCCTTTTAATTTGGAATTAAAGCCACTCTTAAGGTCAGCTTCCAGTCAAATGCCCTATGAAGTTAAACAGGAGATATTTGCCCCCATGCAAAGATGGCAAGGCAAGAAGGGGTATAGAAGCTGGAGGGACAGAATTGAGGAAGCGGAGAGTGCCGACTCATTGTGCGCCTTGCAACCAATGTCACAGAACAAGTTGTGTACGAGCTGTTAAAATTTTATGTACTTTTTGGTCATGGGACATAACTCACAAACGCTAGTAGGAATAAAGTTTAAAGACTAGCAGTGCTTCTGTTTGGGGTGTGTGCATCAACAGCATAACCACCGAGACCCCCAATTTGGGACAGCGAACACTGAAGTAGGTGCTGGCAGAAAGGGACCGGACTGCCAGAATGTTGATGCCACCTGCCAGTGTGGTGAGAGTGCTCTATTAAGAAGGGTGGCCTCAGTGCCCTACTTTTTCTATTAACCCACTTACTACCACACTGCTCACTTGCCCTTCTTGTGGACTAACTGCTGTGCCTTGTCCTATCTTTGATACAGAATCTTAAATGCTTTCTGTAGAAGCGCATAATTTTGGATATCGGTACCACAGGAGGGGAGCACTCCCAGAGAACTGAAGTACTGTTATATTTCTCCACCTTCTGGGATAAAAGCATGCTGTTTTGATAAGAGCTGAAAATGGTTCAAGGAAAAAGTCCTAGATAAAAATAGATTAAAGAAATGAAGTCAGACACCAAGAAATCTTTGTAAATGTGCCATGAAACAATATGACATTATTGTCAACTATCTTACAAATTGAAGTTTGAAGGGTAAACACATGCTATGTTGTCCAAGACAAAAGTCCTCATGTGTGTGAAATAAACATTGTAGGCCAGAGTCTCTCTGGTTTTTAATGATATTTTGAAAAAAGAATGAATTTTTAAACCTTATGTATATCACACGTAGAAATACATTAACAATGATTATGGAACCTGGCCATCTGTCCTTTACTGAATTTAAAGAAAGCACTAGTCTAAACACAAATGTCCAATGTTTATTTAAAAATACTACTCTTTGGGGAAAACATGGCAAACTTAAAATCAATGAATTGAAAGCCCTATCTTAAGGCCAAAAATCAGAATTGAGTAGAATCACAATCAGCTTATCCATCCATCCATGTTTGTTGTTGTTGTTTGTTGAGGCAACTGCAACACACAGCAGCCCCGTGCACAACCGAAGGAAACACTACCCGGTGCTCACAGCACTGCTGTGTTCGAGCCTGGGAGGGTCTTTCTCCTGTAGGTTGATGCTCTACTTTCAAACAAAATGCCCACGGTCCTTACAACATTCCCGAAGTACATGAGTAGGCATCTCACCATTCCGGTCTCCAAGGCATAATCTCCCTCAAGACAGATTCGTGTTTCTGGCAATCTGTGGTGTGTTATATGTATATTGCAGCACAATAATTCAAAGGCAGCATTTCATCATTCTGCTCAAATGACTGCCTCGTGGTCTACGTTTCACATGAGCACATTGAGGGATAAAAGCGTGCTGTTTTGCTATGAGCCGAACGTAATCTTTTCTTCCTTTCCTGCCTTTAAATGACCTCATGCTTTCATCATGGATGATGGTCTCGATTTCTCCCCGCCACATGTCTGGCTTTCAGTCATTAGTGTTCACCGTGCGGTCAAATGTGCTCTTCAAAAGATCTCTGAATTTAGATGGGATACACTCAAGAGGCCTGACGGCGTAGTAGTTCCACGTTGGACTGTGATCCCCAAGGTCAGCAGTTCTAAACCCCTACCAGCTCCGTGGGAGAAAGACTGGGCTTTCTGCTCCCATATGCAGCTACGGGCTCAGAAACTCACAGGGGGTGGCTGTGAGCCAACATTGACTTGCTGGCAATGAGTTTGGTTTATACTTACTCTTCAGCTTCAGCCTGAATTGCCTATGAGCAAGAATTGATTGTCAGCTCCCTGGCCATGTTTTGGCTTCTCATATAGAAATTCTCTATCATCCTTTCTCACTTAGGAAGTCTGTTTGATTTTCTTTTGTTTCACCTGGAAGGTCCATGTGTTTTGTTACTATTTTAAATAAAAGTATTTTCAATGAAGAATTATTTGGTCCTTTGAAACTATCTTGCTACCTCTAACTTCCTTTCTATCACCAAGAGGATATTTTCCAACCTCTGTTCCATTATCAACTTTTGAGCATTTCAAATGACAGCAATTATTAATGCATATTGCTTTCATGTTTGATAAACTCAGACTGAAGAAGTTGGTAGTTTTTTATTCTTTCTCACCTGCTTTAGTGGTTGGTGCATAAATTTGAGTAGTAGTTGTATTAACTGGTCTTTTTGATAAGTAATGTGGACATTATGCAATCAAATGGAGCATTGTACTTCAATGTCAATCTTGAGATGTTCTATTTGACAATTAATATGATACCATTCCTTGTGAATTTGCCTTTCCCAGCAGAGTGAGTCCTAGAGTGGTCTGATTTGAAATGGCCAGAAATAGTTCGGTTAGGTTCACTAAGACCTAAGATCAGTTTTATTCAGAGAAGAATAAGTATTTATGATTTTATCTAATTAATATTGATGTATAATACTTAAAAGTTTTGTATGTGAATATGTAGTGTTTCCTTCTTAAGTTCTATGGAATACTTGAGATTCTTTTTCTTTGAAATTTCATGTTTAAGTATGAAACTACTTATTTTCTTTATACTTATTTGAAAATGAGTAATTTGTTAGCATAATGAGGTTTGGAAAGTGTATTCAGTAAAATAGTAACATTAATTTAATTTAACTAAATATTTCCCAAACTTTTAAAATCCTTTTCTCCCCCATAAAATAATTGTTCTTATTTGGTAAGCTATATTGTTCTGCAGAAGGCAGTATTGAAATTTCTATTCTTAGAAACACATATTTCTCAAATATTCAAATTAGCTGACTGAATGGGATTCATAGAATTATAAATTGTAGGGTTAAAGGTGTCACATCCTTTCTTAATCCAGTTCCCAATTTAATAGAGGATTATAGAATAATAAATTTAATCATTTAAGTGTGCTGTTCTTATTTTACTATGCAAGAGATGGATACGTTTGAACATCTTTGAGCTTCTCAAAATGCCCTGAATGGATTTGGTAATGTGTGGTCATCATTATGCCAAAATAAATAGTGAAACAATTGTGTTTTTTCATATTGAATTCAATGGGTAGTGTTATAAATTAATTTAATAGGATATTTATGAGTCCTAACCACCTTCCAATTACCTTCAAAATAAGCATCAAATGCATCCTGTACATATTTTGTTATTTTAAAGGTGATGTGAAGTTAATTATATTTGATGAACCAAGCATATTTTTATTTTGCTTTCAGGATATCATTTTGATTTTAGTGACTTGAGCTCTTCTAATCACTATTCGAAAGAGATTAACTGACCTTAGAAAGGTGCTTTAATACTGTACGCTCAAATAAATTCAGCTTAAGGGTTAAGATGCATGCATTGGCCAAAATTATTATTGAATTTGATACACTCTAATGAGTACAATTTTTAAAAGATAAAGTGGCCACATCTATTTAACATTTTGTGGTAAATCTGATTATTATTTTGTGCATTTTCCATTGATTCTAAAATTTAGAAAAAAATTAAATCACTCACATATTAAACTAACCTAGGTTGAAATTTTACCCTGCATTGTAGTACAATGTAATTTCAAAACACAGAGGTTTTTTTGTTAATTACTGTGTACCTAGTACCTGGCATACAGATGTTATTTAAAGCTATTTATTAAATTAATTAATGTTTCTATATCAGTGACCAAATCAGCACAAGTTTCCAGTCTCAAATAGCATGGCATTTGAGACATAAACCCACCTGAAGAAACCTCTGCAGAAGAAAGATGAAGCTTTCATTTCTCATGAAATTTCATCTCATAATCCCACAGTTTCAGTCCTCCTCTGTCCTATAGGGTCTCTATGAGTTATAGTCGACACAGTGACAGGTCATTTGTGATTATGCATCTTGCAAGAGGAGATGTGGAGGGGCCTAAGGCAACACAGGTCACTCCTCAAGTAAATTGGGAAACAGATAATATTAAGGGATTTTTAGGTGAAAAGGAAATTATGTTTATTCATGAAATGAGGTAGAGGATTCTGGGACTTGAGTCCAGATAAGCAAGGTGATGGTCACGCAGGGCACACACAAGGGTTTAAACTGGACACTGAGGCAATGGCTTTTCAGAGAGATGGCTTATGGGATGGTATGCAAGCACCCAGCAGCTGGTTCCTTTTGGGTTCCGCTGCAGATCACTGGTGTCTGGTCTACTCCTGCCCCCGTGTCTAACCTAATCAGGCCAAAACCCGAGTGCTGTAGAGCAAAGGAGAAAAACTAAAACAAACACATCATTCTTGCAAGAGATGAGGAAATTCAAAATGACCTAGGCTGTAATACGTTGTAATATGCCACAAATTTATAGTGAACTGGCTGTAGGTGTGGTAACGTTCATACTTGCTGGCCTGGGGAAATTCCTGAAAGTCATTGAAACTTGAAATATGTTGGATGGTGGGGTGGTGGAAGAGTCCAGCTTAGTTCCTAACAACCTGCCTCAAGACAGATGGGCACAGTAGTATTAAATTTGAATGGCTCTTTCTATTGAATGGGCAGTTTTCTCTTTTAGCATTGTCCTACATTGTTTTAGTTTTTTTTTCCCCCTGAACTTTATTAAATCTGTTTTGTTTTATTTTGTTTTTAATTCTGCGTGGGGCATGATGGAAAGAGGATGTCTTAGATATGTGTTCTTCACTCTCTCCGCTCCCTGCTGTCATCACCAGAGTGACCAGACACAGGTTGGGAAGACCTTATCTAGACTAAAGTGCTATGTGGTTTGGAGGACAATCTGAAATCCTAGGAAGGGCTCTTCCTCTCTGGATACCCTGAGACAAAGGAGTCATTATTGCCTGTGTTAGTCCGGGTAGACTAGGGAAACAAATTCATAGACACTTATAAGTGTATAGGATAGAGCTTTATATATAAGACCAATTGAATATTGAGAAAATATCCCAACCCAGGCCAAATCAAGTCTATAAGCCCAATATTAGTCCATTTGTCCAATACCAATCTATAAAGTCCTCTTGAGACTCCTGAAACACATGATGCCCAGTGCAGGAAGATCACAGGCCAGTGGGTGGAACATCTTGTCAAACAAGTAGCATTGTAAGCAGCTCAGCCCTGGCAAGGGTCTCCATGTGGCTCCTCCAGCTCCCAGGGCTCTGGTCGCATCAGGGTAGCTTTATGTGGCTTCTCTTCAGAAAAATCTCGAAGAGAGTGAGTGTGTATCCCACCTCAAGCGAGCTATTTATCTCCTTAGCACCTCCAAATGAGGTCATCAATCTGCCACCTGATTGACAGGCTAAACACCACCCCTTCACTCTTAATCCTCTCAAATTGACACTAGATTATGTAACTACCACCCTGCCCAAGGTTAACTCTGAGATAAAAGGATTATCTTTGTATTTCTAGGGTGTCTATGAGTAGGAATTCACTCAAAGGCATTGGGCTTAGTTTGGGTTTACCCTCATCCACGTGTTTCTCATAGTTGTGTGAGAAATCCACTGGTACTTTGAAGACCCCACAGAGGGACCAAGAAGGCTTCTGTAATGAGCATTTCTGATTTCATGTGGCTACGAAAAAAATTGGATATCCATCATAAAGAAAATATCTGCTATATCTATTCTATAACATGCAAGTAACATTCAAGGGAAGACAGATTATTTAATAACTTTGGAATATATTCATGCTATATTCTCAAGTTCAAAAAAACAGTTGAAGATAATTATAATTAAATTTTCAAGTAGAATAGATGCATATAACAGCGTACATATTTACCTATATAAAAATGTAATATTTCATATTATAAAATACTATTTGGAAGGAAATATGCCCACCCCTCCCCCTTCTGTAGTACAGGCAGTATATCTTCTCTTTCATCATCCCTTACCGAGTATTGTCATTGCTTCTAGACATTATGGTTTACATAAAAAGGTCTGCGTTTGGAGTTGAATTGTTTTTGCAATATTATACAAATTGACTTATAAAAGCAATTCAGAAACAACTCTGTGTCTAACAAAAATCTTATTATTTCCTTACTCACTTGAGGAATCCCTGAGAATTACTGGTAACGACTTTGGTTCTGTTGCTTTCCATGTGGCTCAGAGGTTACTGTTTAATCTCAAAGATTTCATTCTGGCTGTAAATATTCAGTTAAAACCTTTTTACCTTTGCTTCAGCCAAACATTATCTTTTAATTGTTTGTAAGAAATGGTTTTCTCTCCCTGCAGCCCCTGTTTGGTGTCAAAGAGCATGATCCTGACAAAGCAAGCTTGCTCTTTGGCAGGATGGCCCTTTTCTATATTCTTATTTTCCAAAGGGTTAACTTCATTTGTACCTGTTATTTTTTTGTGTTAGTTGGGATTAAATACATATATCATTCCATATTTCAATCACATCAAGTAGAATTTCAAAATTGCTACTACAATCATTTTCCAAACATTCTTTTTCTACACGAACTCCTTCACATTGTCTCCCTTGGCCACCTCCTCCACCACTGTACCCAGCTCTCCTATGCACCCCTTATTCTACAGGCTATCTATAGGTTCATCAGTCATGAGTTTCAGATACAAAAAATGGAAAGCATGTAACACAGCTTCAAGAGAGTAACTTGCATTGACATAAAACCTCTGAGGTACACTCTAATAGGGACGAACAAAAGCCAAACTATATTCTTAAGGTAAACAGTAAATATTTATTCATAGTTACCTTGTTTATGCAAATGTAAAGAGAACATTCTTTAATGTTTCCCTCAATTTGGACATTATTAATGACCTCGCCACCACAAAGCAAAATAGATACCTCCAGGATGGGGAATATACAGAAAAAATAATTATAGTTAAAATATTTAAGTGATCTTTTGGACATTATATTAATGAGATGATATTTCAGTAGTCCACTGAACTTCCAGAGACATTGTGCAGGGGAGGGGATATTGTGGGTAGAGCAAGGGTGCAGTGTTCATTGGGGGTGGGTGGGTGGGGGTGTGGTGTGCATTCAAATGTTAACTTTACCAATTGTGGTCTTTGCCATTAATTAGAAAATTTTAAATAAATAGATATTTAAAACACCTATGTAACTTGATATAATAATTAGCCATGTATGATCTTTAATTCTAGTAACTTATCTACTTGTCGTGTCTATCACGTTTAAAATGTTGCTTACATTATTTAGCTATGGTCAACAGCATCTTTAATTAGAACTATTGGTAATCTGTCCCAGGCAGTATTCCATTTACAGTGTTTATGGGTCCAGAATGATGGTCCTAATGAATAGGGTGATAAAAAGTATCATTAAGCAGAAATGAGATAGAATACATATTGGGGAGAATTTTTTTAAATAAAAGGACAATCTGAGCTCTGAGCATAGTATTACAATTATTATTAATTAAGGAGTCTGTCTTTGAAATTCTAACAGTAATGTGTATCAGAGATTGTGAATTAATTCCAAGAGGTAAAGTTTAAGATGAAGGGCATAGTTTTATCTTAAACAAATGAAAAAAACACAAAACAAGCAAATAAAAATCCCCACAAGTTGGTTAGTTTGGGAAGACGGGTAATGAGTACTTGAGACTTACTTGGCCCTAGTATTATTTTGCCTGTTTATATACTCATATTTTAAAATTTCCATAAAATTTTCATTGCAGTAAGTTAATACTAAATTTTACACTGGTTATAAGATAAATATAGTCATCTATGACATACTGATATTTCATGATTGTTTGCTTAATATGTTCATTTATAGTAAATTATCTAAATATATAATTGTTATATTTCATGAAGAATGAAATGGATTCTGTTTATTTCATTCAGAAATTTATGTCAGTTCAGTTTAAGAAGGGGTTGTTTATGCACTTTTATGCTTATTAACATTTAAATATGCCTAGGAAATTTTCTACTTAAGTAAGTTATTAAGAGAATTATTAAGAAAATAAGGAAATTTCTACTTAAAAATTTGCATACTGAACAAATTTCTGTAATAAATAACCTAATGTCTATCATCTTGTACCATTTTTTTTTTTTTGCTAATATCAAGGACAACGCTGCATGTGATTGTATATTTTTGTGAGAGGAAACTAAGAGTGAGGTAGAACATAATAATATAAAATTTCCACAAGGAATCTACTGTTGAAGGTTCTCTTTAAAATTTATAGTAGATTTGATAAGAGTGAGATTTACTAGCAAACTTGGGTAAATTCTGAGCTATTCTTAATAATCATAGGCTGAGTTTTGTTTTGTTTTTATATTTTCTTTTCCTTATGCTTTAAATAGATATTAATATTTTGAACTTTTGTTTATAAAAATGTGTTCTCTTTGTATGAGTGTACATTGACATTCTCTCCTAATAACCTTTTGAGTCAAATGGCGAGGTATCCTTTGCATCTCCAACCATCTAATTAATCAGAATAATGTCCTGGTTGTGGATAAAATTGACATGGTGCAAGACCCCCACATTACATAAACTTCCCATGCCCATGGTGTGTTCAATTTGATGTAGGAGCAGTTCATTATTTTTTCTTTATTTATACATATTGAGAAAATAAATATTACTTCATGCTCAGATAGTTATTTCTAGTATTCTGTGGAAAATAAAACTTAGTGAAAAGAATTATGTGTCACTATGCAAACAAATGTGGAGATTATGGCTTAGCAATAGGAGAATTAATAGTTCCTATTTGATCAGTGATGCAAATGTTTAAAGTTTATTTTATAAAGAAGCTGTATATAAAATGTATACCACAGCTTACCTTGCTAACCAAAGAGCCCAGGAACTGAAACAATACAGCTGACAGAGATAAAGGTCATCAAGAAGGTAAAATGATGATGTTAGGCTCATAGTGATGATGCAACCATTACACAGCACTTCCTCAAATCATAGGAATCCTTTGCTGGTATATGGGCATTAGAAGAGAGACATGTCAAAACTATCAATATAACATTATAGGTGGACTTCTTAAATAAATTCAAAGTTAGCATCTTCAGTAAACTCCAGAAAATTTAGAATTCTAACAAAGGTTGTACAATTTTGATTCAAAACACAAAATTGTCATTAAATTAGGAAAATGGGAGGATAGGAGTATTTAACATAATTTAAAAGAAGAATTTAAGTCAGAGATTCCACAGAGAGAATTTAGTCACAGAAACAAGTTCTCAGAACAAGTAGCTCTAATACAGCGCATCCAATTTGAGAGGAAGAAGAGATTCAACATTTATCATTGATATCCAAAATAAATAGGCAATGAGTAAGGCTTTTTGATTAATAAGGACCCAGAGGCAAATATTCATCCAGTGAAAATAGGACTGTTTGGAACAAGAAAAATATGAATTACACAGTAAAATCCGGATGGCAGGTTTAGAATGATAGTATTAGTCACAGTGGTAAAAGTTACCAGTTGATTATGGAGAAATAACTGGAGAATACTAATAGAATGCCAGTTTTGTCTTTGATAGTTCATGGCATACACATGCACAATAAACTGTTCCTCACTCTATTCATTATAGAGTGAAAGTTTGGTAATTATCAATTAATATACTATTGTTTTCATAAGGTCTTCAATGAAAGAATCCATCTGGCTTACCTATAATCACCTAAACGAAGTAGAGCCCAGGGAAGTAAAATTCCATTGTTCAAAGTGAGCATCACTAGAAAGATTGTGCCCTTGGTAAAATTACAACTCAGTGAGATCAATTTCTGACTGAGTATGTTTTGTTATCTGCTGATAATAACTATGCGAGAACATCTGTCGCATGGCGATTTAAAGTCTCTAATATAGGGTCTAGTAGGGTTGACATAATGACTGTAACAAGAGGCTCTACTGCAGCTAGTATTTTGAGATTAGCACATGCCCAAAGAACATGTTAGTTCTATTCGAAATAGGATCACTATGAGCAGACACTAACAGGGCAACACCCAATTAAAAAAATGTAGCGCCATAAAGGTTCTTAGGGTGTGTTCAATCATTTTATTCCGTAAGATAGGCAAATGCGAAAGGATTTGGAGATCTGTTCTCAGGCAACGTTTCCAGTGTGTCAGAAATGCTCATGTGGGCTGACCATTTCAGTCCTTTCTTCCATGACTATACCACTCCGAGTTTAGTCATTCAGCTCTATCTTGGCTTCCGTACTTTAGAGGCAACCTCTGAGACGGCACACAATGGTCCTTCGATGGCAAGTATGTTGGACCCAGAGATCCAGTTGTAATGAATTCAATGACAAGAGTTTGGGGAAGTCATCTCAAGTTTAAGTCACAAAGTCACCATGATATCTTCCTAGTGGACTGTGGGGGACCAGCCTCCACAACCAAATGGACCCTAGGGGGCTTTTGTGTGAGGGGTAAATTGAAGAAATGACAGCCAAGACATTCAAGTGCTCAGCTCTCCCGTGGCAAACAAAGCCTAGTGAGGGAGTAGTGTATTCTCTCACAAGCTTATATAATCTTGGGCGTGGAAGCCACATCACACGTATGTAACAAGGAGGGGCTTTACTAGAAACATATAAGTAACAGGAGCGGAGGTGAATTAAGGGTATACAGTACATACAATAGGATGGGGAGGCATTTATGTGACAGGAAGATACAAGGCGGTCAGGTTCTAGAGTTATGAAGGTGTTCTAACCTTGGTCCTCTGAGTTGGCTTCACCATGGATGTCTCTGAGCTTGTAGCCAGGGGAACAATCTATGATTTTATCAGAGAGGAATGGACCTGACTTAGGGTGGAACAACAATACAGGCTGATTGCTCTCAAAGGCAGACAACCTTCAGGCAAATAGCCTTCAAGCAGTTAACTGTCCCACATATAGAGTAGCAATCATGGGCTTGCAAGAGGCACCTTAAAATTGGCATAATTATGGGAGCACATCCTGGGGAATAACTTTAGATAGGAGAATATGACTGTGATACATCTCCAGCCTACAAGCTTGAAGGCCTTCTTCCACCAGAATCTGCCTCCCAGACTCGTTAAAATATGAGCTTAGAGAATTTGTCTGCCTACACTCTCTTCCAGTTTCTGCTTCCCACCCTGGACCGCTTGATCTTTTGATAGTTCATTTTGAGGCAAACCAACTGCTATGCTGTGAGCTGCTCTTTTGAGAACCCCATACCCCAAGGAATTGAGGAAAGTCTTCAGCCAGCATTCAGTGAGGGACAGAGGTCCATAGGTCAGCAATTGGTGACGACCCAAGTGAGCTGGGAAGTGGATCCTTCCAGAGACGAGCCTTCTGATGAAATATTAGCCTCAAATGACTCCCAGTTACTGCCTTGTGACAGACTGTCAGGCATCAACACTCAACTAAACTGCAGTGTAGTTCTGATGATGATGACCTTGGAACAGGTAACTATTACTTCACATACTGAGGAATAATCTTCTTAAGACCACAGCCTCTTTTATGTCATCTATTCACTTCCCAAATTACTCAATAATAGTCCTTGGATATGACAAGCACATAATCGTAAGGCTTGCTACACTGCCTACATCAGGGGTCCTCAAACTTTTTAAACAGGGGGCCAGATCACTGTCCCTCAGACCCTTTGGAGGGCTGGAAAAGAGTTTTTATGAAAACTATGAACAAACTCCTGTGCACACTGCACATATCTTATTTTGAATTAAAAAAACATACGGGGCAAAAACACTCAGCGGGCCGGATAAATGTCCTCAATGGGCCGCATGTGGCCCGAGGGCCATAGTTTGAGGACACCTGGGCCCGACATAGGTGTTTACATTGTTAGCCATCCAAACATCACTGTGTAGTGATTATCTCAATTTACAAATAAATCTTGAGGTATGAAAAGGGTAAAAATGTTCTTAAGATCACACAGCTTCTAAGTAGTAGCACCCTAATTGAACCCAGGTCGTTTATTCCCATAAACTATGATCTTAGGTACCACATTGGCTGCTTCAACATGAATCAATAAATACCCAGTCAATGAAAGAATGAATCACCTGATTATACTTAACAAGTTATGTAGATTTACAAATTTAATTGGTCTTATTTCCTCTTGCTATGTAGCAAACACTGACTACAAACATTAAGGCTAAAGCCTCTGAGCTGTCTTTGGGAACTACCCATCTATTAGAAAAATGCTAGATTAATCATCACTAGCAAATATATATTTATATGAATAAAAAAAGCATACAAGTGTGTATATATTTCTCACTGCCCTCGAGTCAGTTCTCACTCATAGAGACCCTCTGTTGATTTCTGGGACTGTATTTGTTTACAGGAGTAGAAAGCCCAGTCTTTCTCCCAAAGACCTACTGGTGGCTTTGAACTTCCAACCATGCGGATCACAGCCCAACACCATAACCACTACACCACCAGGGCTCATCTATCTATATCGTATCTATATCTTTAGCTATCTACGAGCTTTGGTGATGGAGTAGGTTCCTAGTGGGCTTGCTAAACTCAAGGCCAGCAGTTCCAACTCTCCAGCTCCTCAACTGTCCTAGAGAGAGGGTATGTGTCGGAATAGACTCAGGGAAGTGAGTCTCGTTTTTCAGTTATGCAGTTATTTATTTAATTATTTGAAACTGTTTAAGAGGTCAGTAAAGTAAATTCTTCCTGGAACTCAGTGGGTTGCCACTGGCTTACACTCAGTTTTGGAAGTACAGCCAGCATGCTCCTTGGCAGTATGAAGGTTGAGACTTCACCTTGACGACTTTGGACATGTTCCCAGGAGAGACCACTCCCTGGAGTGAAGCATCATGCTTCATAATGTGAAGGGGCAGTGAAACCGAAGAAGATCCTCAACAAGAGAGATTGATCTCTGACGCAGTGGCTGTAGCAATGGGCTTAAGCATGATGCTAATCGTGAGGCTGGGGCAGGGCTGGCAGTGTTTATTTTGGTTGGGCACAGGGTCACTATGAGTCAGAACCAACCTGACAGCACCTGACAACAATAACAACCACTTCATGTAATAGAATGTAGTCACATTTTTATTTTATTTTTATTCAAAACATTGTATTAGGGGCTCATACAACTCTTATCACAATCCATACACACATCAATTGTGTAAAGCGCATTTGTACATCATTCTCAAAACATTTTCTCTCCACTTAAATCCCTGGCATTAGGTCCTCGAACCTACAGAACATTATTCTCTAACATGTTTTTCCCCCTCATAAAGGTAGAACAAATTATTTTAAATAACGGAAGCCATTGTAAATTCAGAAGACAAACCTCATATTCTATTGAAAAATAATTCTGAAAAACATGGGCCATTCCATCATCTTTCATTTTTACCTTCTCGCTAAAATACTCGTACTCCCTTTCAAATAAACTATGCACCCTTTGATGTCATTCTTAACATGGAAATGAAATTTATTTCCCTAATGATTTTCTCACTTCTACTTGTCTAACATTGATTTCCCCCCCTTTCTATTTGTAATGTGCCATAAACCAATAGGGTTTCCTATTGTTTCTTTCCTAAAACTGGGCACCTGCACCATTGATCATGCCAGGACAAGCCAGCACAACTTTGGAATGAAAACCGATAACCTGCTATGAAAATAGAGACAAGACAGCTTAGAAGATTGATTCTAAATTATAGAGCTGCTTACTGATCTGAATCCACCCAAATTCTTATAGCTTGGCAGCTGGTTAGTGAGTACAGGACAAACCACAGGCTTGCTGTCCTGACTTAAATGAGGCCAATTTGCACAGTTTGTGGTGTAGTTACTTTAGAAAGGACAACCAATCTGTCTTTAGCATGAAAGGGCTGGTGTAGTCCTGTTCCCAAATTCCTCCATCTTTAAAATGGGAATAAAGAGAACTGCCCTAAAGAGTTGTTCCAAGGATGAAGGTTTGTTGTTGTTGTTAAAGGAACATTTTGAGGCTTTATTCATGGTTAATTAATGTCAAAGAATGCAGTGGTAGTTCAATGAGAATTTTCACCTTCCCCGGGAGAGGCTGGAGTTCAATTTCAGCCAAGGCTCTGCATGCACGGCCACCATCCATTTGTCAGTGGAAATTTGGGTGTTGCTCTGATACTGAACAGGCTTCATCAGAACATGTAGACTAAGAAAAACTAGGTAGAAAGGCCCGGACAGCTCCTCTCTAACAAGCCAGTGCAAGCCCTGTGCATCGCGGTGGTCTGGACATCTGGTTATTCATGGAGCTGCCATGGCTCAGGAGTCCCTTGTTGACAGAGAACAACAACATGCAAAATCATTGCGATACCTTAGCTATTTCAATCGTGTTTGGAAATATACCATTTAAAATTTTGCTACTACGAATTTGTCTCCTTTTGTAATTTTTGAAACATTCTTTTCAATTTACACGTGGTTTGCAAAAATAAATTTAAAAAAGTACCCTTCACTCAGAGGCACCCACTGTCAACATTTAACTTCATTTATTTATTCATTTTATGCTTATTTCATACAATCTCACAGGTAATTTCTTTCTGGATTATGTGATAGGAGGTTATCTCAGAACTTAATAAAGTGGATACCTTAATTTTTGGTTTTGTTAAGTTTCTATGAACAAGGGCATTGTTTTATATAACATATTTTAATAATCAAAATCAGGAAATTTAATATCAACATTTTACTTGTATCTGAATCATAAGTAAATTTTTACAGCTGTCCTAAAGAAAAAGGCATCTTCATGATGGCAATAAGTGTGCAAATGTACAAATGTGCTTGACACAATGGATGGATGGATGGATTGTGATAAGGGTTGGATGAGCCCCCAATAAAAAGATTTTTAAAAGTCATCTTCAAATCTCCTTTTACACTAGTCTAATTTTCCACCTTCCTTTTGGAAGGTCATCTTAGCCTTTAATAAAAACTGGTCAGGGTATTTTATGATCTAGACTTATTTGTCAATAGTATATCCCTTAATTTGTCTGATCCCTCATGTGTCATGGTTTGTAGGTCTACAAGAAATCCATCAGCATTTCAGAAAACATTTTTGAAGGTATCTATGAAGAGGGAAACTGAGATGTTTCTGGTGTTTCTGAGTGGAGGGAAAACCATCCTATTGCGGTAGAATTATAGGACATTCATTTGACATATATTAAACAGAAGGAAAACTGATTATGATATCAACTTGATAACTTGCTTGGGTGTTACACAACATATTTAGAAGCCTAAACTAGGTTCGGACGTGTCTACAAATTGATAGTTGTATCAGGTCGTTTTTTCATGGTCTTGAGTTTAAGAGTGTCCTGCCGTCATCTTTTTACGAGGCTGACGTGACGCTCATCCCTATAACACTGCATATTATACACACATGCAACCAAATTGTCCAGGAGCTGCCCTTTGACAACCTGAAATAGGGAAATGGAAAGGTAGCATAATGCAGTTAGCATTCATTCTTTTAAGGATTCCTAGATCCGAATTACAGCCTGTGACTGTAGAAAACCATCCCAATTATAGTTAAGAAATTAAAAATGACCATATGTCTCAGTTGTAAATTCAGCAAAGATCAAAAGACAAGTACCCGTGTCAATTTTATTTAACTACAAATGATTGGTTTCTGCATAATATTTGGTTATATAGGATAACATTCACAGCAAAAGTGATTCTTGAACATGAGACTGTCTATTCCAAATATTCTAATTTGCCATCATAATAATGCATCCCAACCTTATGCTGAATCTCTCTACCTGCTACCATATTTTATGAAATGCCAATATGAACCAATCCTTGACCTCTGATGCCCACGGAATATATGACCTGCTACTGCTATTTTAGACCCTTTGTTTCTTTGCATGATACCAAGCATGAGAACAAAGCACGCATCATTTTAATTTTCACTTGCCCAAATGGCTAAAATCAATCTTGCTGTATTCAATAAACAACTCAGTGTGCATAGATGGGTAAGTTTTATTAGCTGATGAATAGCAATGGAATCTAGAAGCTAAATCATAAAATAAAATCCATAGATGTGACAAATTCCTTTCATCCCATGACCGTCTTCCTGGGCAATAATATACAATATGAAAGATGAATTTTCTTATGACCTTATGCATGCAGGGTAAAATACAACGATGCTATAAGTCATGCTCTTCATAAAAGTGGTTTATTTTCGGTAAAGTGTTAGAAAACACTCTTAAAAGTAGGCAATCTTTCAGGGCAATGCTGGTCTATTAGACAAAGTAACTCTGGATTCTTTTTTCAACTATACACACACACACATCCCTGCAATTAGAGAAATCCCAAGGTACTAGAAAACTTAAGGTGAATTAAAATATATTACTGCCTTCAAAAAGCTTCAGATGCAATTAAGGAGGGTGACCTAGCCGCAGACCATCACAGAATAGTGAAAAAGGTACAGATTCTTAGAGAAATACTATCTGATATGTAGAGAGACCTGCTTTGAGAATCAGCAATGTGAGATTGCACCCTCTTTGAAAACTCTCTCCTCCTTCTTTATGTTACTGTAATTCTTTATCTTAGTAGATCAATAGTCTGATCTTTCTCCCTAGTACAGCTGGTTTTGTGAACTTCACTACCAGGACTCCTGGGGGCGTTGTAGTGATGGAAAAACATTCCTTGACCCAGCTTTTCCTCACCAGTGGAGTCTCAATTTTCTTAAAATTTCGTCCTAATAAGGACCCATGATTTCTCTGTGTCCTTCTTGAAAGTCTATTAGGATGACCTCTTTGGGATCCTAAAACCTAGTCTCCATAAACTTCTGAGCCAGGTCCAAGGTCAAATGATAATGGCAATATATGTATCTATGTGCTTGATACAATGGATGTTTGGATTGCTATAAGAGGTGTAAGAGCCTTCCATAAAACGATTTATAAAATAAATCAATAAAAATATTGAATTGATATAATTGATACCTTCTGTATACCAAGTTATACTTCATAATATAATTTGCAGAACTGTACTTCAGCAAGTATATAAGTGTTTGATTGTTTCACTCTCTTAATGGACTCATATATTAGATATAGTGATCTAGGTATGAAGATTTTAATATGATCAATATTTGATAAATGTTCAACACACAACACACACACACAAAGACACTTATGCATACATTTTTGGTCTCTTTTTGATTACCAGAAGATACATCACTAACATTTTGTACCTTCTTTTCTTCTGGATGAGACTTCTCCGCTATAAATTTCCACTGGGACCGACAGTTATTAGACCAGGTAAATTGAAGCAGGCATCACCAAATAGACTTTTTTTTTCCTTCTGGTCCTAAATCCCCAAAGCAACTGTTGTCATGCACTAGAGGAGCCAAAACTCATGGACCATGATTACATTTATTGACTTTATTTGAGACCTCTCTTATATTTGACAAAAGATATTGCAGGGCCTTGCTACCCAGTGTCATATTTATATGACAATGATTAGCAGAGTAGTCTGCACTCCATAAACCTTTAAGACCTCTTTTAAGTTCAGCTGAGCATTTTCATTGTACGAGAGCCACATCTGAGTTGTAGTCCGTTCTTCCTTAACTCCTGGACGAGGGACCTGTTGGCATGGTGGGTGAGGCTTTGGGCTTTACAGCAGTTCAGAACAAGCAGCCATTCCATGGGAGAAAGATGAGGCTTTCTTCTCTTGTAAAAATATGGTGAGGACCTAATGCCGGGGGCTTAAGTGGAGAGGAAATGTTTTGAGAATGATGAGAGCAATGAATGTACACATGCGCTTTACACAATGGATGTATGTATGGATTGTGGTAAGAGTTGTATGAGCCCCTAATAAAATGATTTTTAAAAATATGCAGTCTCAGAAACCACTAAGGGCAATTCTACTCTATCCTAAAAATTTGCTATGAGTGGGAACAGACTCAATGGTAGTGAATTTTTATAGTGTGCAGCACATTAAGGAAATGCAGGAGATGCGATGCTCCTATTGAAGTGAAGCTAAAGTTTGGAAAAAGCACCAAAAGTAACACCCAAATTCAGACAAGTTCCCAAACAGCAACTCAACTTCACCTAAATTAATTGTTCTTTGAATTCTACTTCTGAACCCTTTGACCCAGAGAGATTGTAAATTCCCAATGAGACAGATCTAGTTTTCAATCTTTTATAAGCTCTAATATTAGTTTGGAGGAACAAAGAAATAAGTCCTAGTCAAAAGATAGTTTAGTGTTATTTTTTATATGAGAGTACTCATAGTAATTTCAGCTTTCTATTTGTGGCAGTTACATAATCTGTTGTCAAGTTGGGACTTAAGAGTGAAGGGGTGGAGTTTAGCCTGTCAATCAGGTCGCAGCTTGATGACTTCATTTGGAGGCACTAAGGAGAGAAATAGCTTGCTGGAGGTGGGACACATGCTCACTCTGTGAGACCTCCCTGTTGAGAAGACATATGGAGCTATGCTAGAGCCCCAGATCTGAAGGAGCCACGTGAAGTCCCCTGCCAGCACTGAGATGCTTCCACCGCCACTAGATCCACAAGACTTCCCACCCACTGGTCTGTGACCTTTCGCCTTACCTTCAGTGTCATTTCATGTACTACGTGAGTCTAAAAAGGAATTTATAGACTCCTAACGGACATACAGGCTAATATAAGACGTATGGACTTAACCTGGACTGGGCTGGGGTGTTTTTCTTAATGTACAATTGCTCTTTGATGTAAAGTTCTCTTTTACACATATGAATGTCAGTGGATTTCTCTAGTCTACTCAGACTAACACACTATTGGTAAGATGCTTCCATCCTTTCTCTCCACTTGCTGTTTCTAAACAGTTCTAAATTCTTTATTTGATTAGTTGTTTATTGAAAGGAAGAGAGGAGGGTTGTGTACCACTGTAACAGAAACATTTGACCATGAGCTACAGTCAAGTTTGGATGCCTCAGTGAGGAGACCAGCCACACTGAGGGCGTGGGGTGGGTTATTCCTTAACAACTCTGATCTTCTCTGGGGCCACAAACTTGTGCAGATTTGGCAACGAGTTACAATTCTGCTACTTAATTGACAGCAGATCCATTGTGTAGGACATGTCCCTCCATATAATTGCTGGAGACAGGGTCTGGCAGGGATTTTGTGGGTAATACATCTTTCACGTGTTGTGACTTTGTGTGCACTGTAACTTTCAGGGTAAGGCCCAAATGTACCTTCATGCTACTTATAGAAATGTAAGGGATAACAGTCATAATTTAGGGAACCAATGAGAAAGGGTCAATGAATTACTTCCATGGGGAGTCCTAGGGGCACAGTGGATAACTACTTGGCTGCTTGTTGCCAGGTTGTTAGTTCAAGTCCATTACCTGCTCCATGGAAGAAAGAGGTGGCAGTCTGCCTCAAATCTAGAGATTTGCAGCCTGGAGAACTCCGACGGGCAGCTCTACTTGGTCTCAGAACGGCCTCAGGCACAATGGCTTAATTATCTCATGGTGTCAAGATTTGTCCCTCTGCATCTTCTGGAGGGATGCGGTGAAGGGTCCCTGAACAACCAGGTGATGACCCCTGCCCTGCTGCTAGCAGCCAATCTCATTTACCTCTTCAGTGCTCCTTCCTCATTTACAAAACTAAACATTTGAAACATGTATTCTTGAAGGTGCCCTCTGGAGAAAATAAAGTCAATAGTTTCGTATACCATTTGATATTTGAGTGAGAAATTGTGTTCATTGGAGTGCAGGGAGCATGTAACTGAAGATGCTTCTTAAAGTGGCTCAGAGATGATGTGCAACGTCTACTTTTCTGTGCACACATAAGTTTGCTCTCCTAGTGATAGAATAAGAGAAACACTCTACTGGATTGGAGGTTTAGAAGGAAATAAAAAGTCAGCCAACGTCTGACCCTAATTAGGATGATAAAGCTGATGTTCAGCATACTTCCATTCTTAATTCTTGATGCTTCTTCTAATTTTGCCTTACCCTTTATCATCCCCAAACTTTGAACTGAAACTCAGGTAAGGAAAAGTATGATAACGTTTATGTTGCATTATTTCCAAACTTTGTTTCTTGCCTCAAGAGTAAAGTACTTTGAAAGAAGCCACTGAAAAATGACATGCACGAGGTTACAGAAAGCTTTCTTAGGTGACATGTGTTTTGTTTCGTGAGTCCACTTCAGATTCAGGAAACACATGCAATGATGCTAAATGCAGGAGGATCACAGGCCAGTGGGTAGAAAGTCTTGGAATCCAGTGGTGGTGTAAGCATCTCTGCACTGGCAGGGGTCTCCATGTGACTTCTCCAGCACCCAAGGCTGCATCAGGGTAAATCCATGTGGCTTCTCCTCGGGGATGTCTCTCAGGGAGTCAGCCTTGTCAGTAGAGAGTCTCCAAGGGAGGGAGCAGAGAGTCTCTCCCACCTCCAAGGAGGAAAAAAACAGATTTCCCAGAATTCTCAGGAAAACGCTATGCCTATACAGAGACCTCATTGGCTACGATCTGATTGACAGACTAGACTCCACCTCTTTACTCTTTAATTCTCTCAAGTCCCAAATTGACACCAGATGATTATGTAACTCCCACAATGCTGCAGAAATTCCTGTGCAGCTGGCAGGACAAGTGAGTGCCTACAGGTTCCTTGAGGACAGGGGTTCTCAACCTTCCTCCTGCCGCAACCCTTTAATACAGTTCCTCGTGTTGTGGTGACCTCCAACCATAAAATAATTTTCGTTGATACTTAATAACTGTAATTTTGCTACGTTTATGAATCGGGTGAATCATCTGATTGGGTCGTTCGACCTCCAAAGGGGTTGAGACCCACAGGTTGAGAACCGCTGCTTCAGGACCAGGGCTGTGTTCCGTGTTGTCCTCTTTTAAAGGTGCTAGCGAAAACCAAAAGATAAAGAGGGATAAAATTAGCTAAGTGTTGATTGCTATATTAGAGATGAAACAAGTAAGGCGACGGCATTGAAAGTGTGAGACCCCCACAAAAGGCATGACACGAAAATAGTGTGGTAGGTTTGCATTATTTATCTCCCACCACCACCATACTCAAAGTACAGGCTCAGTTTCTGCTGTCATTAACAACCTGCCTGTGTGTGATTCCTTTATGATGATGGATGAGCCAATAAGGATACATTAGTATTAACTAAAGCTCAACGTTTACATTCAGGTTCTCTTTGTTTAGTACCATCCTATGGGTTTTGACAAATGCATGATGTCACATATCATTATATAGAAGGGATTTTGAGCATATTGCCGAAGCATTGCCATCTTGTATACTTATGTTGTTGGATGAAGTGTATGATCTGGGTCAGCTAATAATGTCATTCGTCCCACCTGCACCCGCGAGCGATCTCATTAATCAATCCAGGATGTTTCTGTCTGGGACTTGACAAAGTTTAAGAATCTTTCTCACCAAAGCTCTCCAAGCAAACATTATTCATCAAGCACTTGGCATTTGAATGGAAAATTGTTGCTAAGTGCTTGGTTCACGAATCCCCTACAGCCATGTGGATGTAACTTAAGGGTAGACAAGCCAATCAGTGTCAGGGCAACACGTGGCTTCTTTCTTAAGTCAGCAACCTCCTACTGGGGTCTCCTCTGTCAGTTCTTCAGGGGCACTTCAATACTGCTTCTTATTGTCATAGGCTGGTGAGCTAAACTCGGTCTTAAATTTAACTGGCCCAGCAAAACCCCTCAGGAGCCACTATTTTGACTGAAACTTATTTTCCTAAAGGCATCCTAAGAAATCTAAGACAAGCGTATTATTGAAAGAACGGATCTGCAGACACCCACTGAGAGGAGAAACACGTTTTAAAATGTTTGGTTTGGAATAAACCAGTGGATGGATGGATGGCCTGGCACCCTGATAAAACTGCTTTTTCGCTTGCCCTCCTATACAGTAGTTAGGTGACCAGAAGAATAAAGAAAGGAAAAAATGGTTAAGGGCTATGCCGGTGGCATTTTAGGCATAAAGGTTTTGTAGAAAATCATGAGTATTATGTGTATTTGATGATCTAATTTATTTTGATGGGAGTAGATGTTATAAGCCCTGAGATAAGCTTTTCCTGGTATAATTTCCTAAGGTACTCGTATTTTATCATTCATATTTACCTTACTTGCATCCTATAATCTCAAGGCATTTATTATCAGGAGAATAGATTGAAGTAAATGAACGTGGCCATGGCTAGTATATTGTGTCTCCTTAATATACTTAAAGTTGTTATGTATAATTAATCTTTAACCCAAAGGTGTGTGTGATATAAGGTACTGCATAGGAGGCAATTGAGAAACAGGAAACTAACCATCTCTTATATATTGACAAAGCATTAAACAAATAATAGTCAAATGGAGAAAGATTACTTAATCTGACATGATTTTTTGTAAGTGAACCATACATTATAAAGTTTTTTTCTGATTGCTGTGAAGTAACGATTTGAGCCAAACAGATCTAGAGTCTTTCTGTCTTTTCTCTGCAATGGCGACCATCCTTTCATGGTAAATGATCTGTGCTAGATGTTTGAGTGGCTTTCCACTGTTTACCAGAAAGACTGATTTCTCAAATTAATAAACTAAAAAGCAACTACCAACAATAGGATGGCTGTTGAGGTTTCCAAGGAAAAGTCACCCTGTAGGCAGAGTAGAACTGCCTGGCCCCTTGGGATTCCAAAGTAAATATTAACAGAGAAGACCACCCATCTCCCTCCCTCAGTGGTGGTGGTGGGAGTCAGCAGCCAAGTCCTGCATGCTCCTTGAGTGAATAAGCAGAGTTCTTTTTTATCTGAGTTCTGTTTACCTCTAGCCGGGCCTAGTGCACAATTCCTCATCATCTGGCCCAATCACATTAGACTCAACCTTGACTGTTCCTAAAGATGGTGTATTCTTTGGTTTTGTCTGACATGGTGTTCCCACTGTTACACATGTGTAGAATGGCTACTTGCTACTTTTTCCAACCTAAGTTTGTGCCATATCTTCTGGAAACCCTTTGCAACATGCGTCCTTCCACTTTGAAACTATCTGTCCTCATTGACCAATTGGCTAGGGGCTGTGAGGAGCAGTTAATCACATCACCGGCTCTATGAGTGTTGCCTGGTTCATGGCCTCTTTGAAAGAGCTCACAGAGAAAGACAGTGTGATATTCAGACTCTCAGCACCAAACAAATAGCTTGAAACTTGTAATCACTTCATAAATATTTAGATTTTTGGGGGGGACCTTTCATTTTTTAAAAATATGTATTGATTTATTTATAAATTTGTATTTTTTAAAATAAATGAATGAGTGGATATTTGCCCTCATATAAAAATCATGTACTCAACCATGGTACTTTTTGGTGAGCTCGTGTGTGTGTTTGCATGTGTGTGTGTGTGTGTGTGTGTGTGCACAGGCGCGCGTGCTCATAAACCTTAATGCAAGAAGCAAGATCAAAGAAGGCTTGGTACGACTGTGTGAATGACTTCTCTCTGGTGGTTTCTGCGAGGTTTTCTTTTTCTCTCTTCTTTTTCTCTCTTGTACTCCCCTATGTACTCCTCAACTCTCCACATCTGTCTGGCCTCGACTAGACCTTTTATAGTCTCAGAGTCCTTCTGAGGCTTCCAGAAACGCATAGTCCCTCGGAACCAAATTAACCATTTGTCTTTGGTAGAAGTTCAAAAAGTTTTGATGGGATTGCCACCAACTGTCAGGTCATATGAGTGTGTGGATGCTGGCTGCAGTGAGAGACCAGAAGAAAAGGAGGCGGGCGTGAGGACCAGAGATGATGAGTTCCAGGGAGATTTGTCGATAGACAAATAAATCGATCTATATATTTCAGGGAAAGTTCCAGTGGGTGAAGCAGCAGAGGCCAGGAGCAGTGTGTGACATGATCATGTATCTGTGGACGTATTAGCTTGACTGTCTTTCCCTAGCAGTAGCACAGTGTTGGGTTCACAGTGAACATTTGATATCTGCCTTGGGAATAAACGAATCATTTAGTAGGGTAATGCAATCATTTGGGTAGGTACCATAAGCATGTTTAAATATGTAAACAACGTTAAAACGTTTGGGGCTAAATGGACTGCGTGTGAGTAAGTAGAGGAGAAATAATAAACTACTTGAGTTATATTTTGTATCCATTAACTAAGAAATGCTTATACACTGCTAATGATGAAAGATATAGTTATTTGTGTGTTCGCTTTTATTAAAGTGAGTAGAGATGAGAGATTTTCAAATAACTCATCTGACAGTATAAACGTGCTTGAAAGAAGTAGACTGGCACACAAGTTTAGTTAGCACAGTTCCTGAATTCATACATAACAAAAGAACCAGACTGGAGGCCACCCCATGAGGATATTAATTCTTAATTTCTGCTTATTCATTGATGCAACAAATGTGGATTAATTGGGAAACGCTCCCCAACATTCTTCTAGGCAGGGGAATAGTAGGTAAGTGGTGGGAGCCTAATGTTTTACTAAGCGGAGGCTTCCTCAGCCTTGCTTGGAAGACTTCCATATGGCCATGCATGTTATTAAATGCTTTCAGTAACTTTGAAGAGTAGCTTGCATAAATTAAAAGAGTTTTATTCAGTTTCTGGACTCAAGGCTGAATTCCATAATGCACAATTCTTTGCACCATTATCAGTGAGCAATTTTCAAGAAATATCCGAAATAACACATCCCAGTGTGGGGGAAACATCAAGCTCTGGCTCCAGTCCTGAGGAGCTTTGCCCAAAGTTAACTAGGTAACATGGGGTTAGTGCCTTTGTTCCATAGCTGTGTACTGAATAAAACGTGATTAAAAAAAAAAAGTGCTTCCTGTTTATGGCTCTAAATATTTAAAGAACCTAATCATTTACTAATGAAAAGCACCACTTTTCCATTAAGTGTTTACATTTTATTAATGAAGATCAGTTACAAAAGCCATTGCAATCTAAGAGTTAGATAAAGAGTAAATAAAAAATGTATAGCTACTAGGGCCCCAGGTCATACATATACATTCATGGCTTACTCTAAACAAATGTGTTTAAGGATGTCTGTGTTAGTCTGGGTACATTAGAGAAACACCACAGGAACTCATATGTATAAGAGAGGGTTTTATATAAAGGGTAGGTGCACATTAAGAAAACATCCCAACCCAGTGCTGTCCAAGCCCACAATTTCAACATTAGCCCAATATGTCCAACACCAATCCACAAAGTCCTTCTCCATCTTACAAAAGACACAGAATGATACCGACTGCAGGAGGCAAACCGAATCAGTGAATGTGTAAGCATCTCAGTGCTGGCAGGGTCTCCACAAGGCTGCTCCAGGACCCAGGGCTGCATCAGGGTAGGTCCATGCGGCTTCTCCTTGGGGATGTCTTGTAGGAAGTGAGCCTTGCCAGCTGAAGCAGGGAACTGGCTAAGACAGTTGTGCCCTGGTCCGAGCATCAGAAAGCATACCATCAGAAAGAGACCTGAGAACTAGAAAGGCGAGGTTCACTGAGCCATTTATCTCTCTGTTCTTCAATTAACCCCACATGTGTTTTTCAGCCAGGTTGGCACAATAAACCTTAACTATTTCAATGTCTCTGAAATCAGTGGATGGTTGCAGACAAGTTTCCTCAGTTACACACTTCTCAGTATTCAGAAGGTGACAGAAAGAAAAAAAAAAGAGAGAAAGAAGGAAAAATAGAGGGCTAGAAAGTCTAGTCATATTACTGGCTTCCAGGGGAAACTGCTCCCCCAAACCAACCAAACTCACTGCCATGCATGGATTCCTATTCATAGCAGCCTGACTCAGAAAGTGGGTGGAAAGGCCTAGATTGAGGTGATTCAACCTCGTGGTGTTCTCTCAAATCTAACCCCTGCTCTACAGTGAGGATAAGCTCTCCTGGGGGGGTGGGGGTGGGGCACGGGGCGGGGGAGGGCGGGGTGTAAGGGAAACACAGGACTTGCACTTCAGTGCAGGGAGCTGTTATTTACTTACTTACTTTATTTATTATTTAATTTTAAGGAATTTTTCTTGCATACATATGTAATCAGTGCCTGTTGGCTTTGTCCCTGAATAAATACAAAATTAAAGGGGAAAAAGGGAGTCATCTAAGAGTCCTCCCCCATCCCCCACCAAAGCACAAAGTAGTAGTATGAGGCTTCTTAGAATAAATTTTAAGATAGTTACAAACTTTATAGGGGAGAAAAAAGACAATTTCTACCACCTTTCCCCCATCATGACATGCACCTGCCCGTTCTGTGAGGTTCACAAGGACCGCCTATCAGTAATCTACTGGGAAACCTGCCCCCATCCACCCTCCAGCTTTGATGTTGTCCCTGTAGCTGTCTCTCTTGTTCTCCAAACTCAAAGACCCTTTCAGATGAATGCCACTTGAGTCCTTCCGTGATGCCCTACCTGCTCTTGGGATGTGCTGTAAGTCAAAGAGCACAGAAGTTTTTTGTGGAATTGGAAAGGGAGGAGAATTGGAGTGGATTTAGATGAAGGGTGTGCCTAAAACAACAGCTTAATACTTAAATATTTTGGTTTAATAAAGAGTTCTCTATTATGTAACAATACTTTTTGACTTACCCTCCTATGTTGCCTGCAGACACATAATCTATTAAGGGTTGTAAGTGCAAGACAGTAGCCAGCGATCAAATACTAGTAAGAGATATAATTATGGCGTTAGATATATGTGTATATATAACATATATATGCTGCAACTCCTTTACCCTATATTTATAAACTACTGGAAAAATTAAAATGTTGTATTAGTAAATGGAATTTCCTCCCAAGCTATATTTACAAATTTGAACCAAGTAGAAGACAGCCTCATATATCAAGGGTCTTCAGCACTTCATGACTGTCCCTGTAGTTAGGATAAATTACACTGACAACACACATTTCTGGGAATATCATATTTACCGAAAATAGCAATTAATCACTTAAATTAGTATTTGAATGAAATGTGTTTCCAGGAAAATAGTTTAATTTTTTGTGCCTTTTATACTTTCTCTGAGCAAAATGAGATGGCCTAAAAGAAAAATGGATTTTGAAATAAATTAAAACTTGAAATTACAAGCTGTGCAAATATCTCCATGCAGCATTATCCAGTGAGGCTTCTATTTATCGTTAACTTTTGAAAGTAACACCGCCCACATTTTGTTTTGCCTTAACTTGGACAGCAAGTCTAAAGTAGAAGTATGAAGTACCACCCCTCAAGATTTAATGTGCAACATTAAACATTGGAATGTTTTGCTTTTTCGTCATCGTTTTAGTTCTTTGACTTAGAATTGCAGGTCGGTGGCAAGTGTCTTTTGTAAGACTTTTCTACCACTCATCACAATAAATTATTAGCAAGTGATATTTTCTAAGGAGATCTGCTATTTTAAATTGAGAAAAGAAAAAGGTATCCACGTCTTACTGAGCTCAGTTTCAGTAAAATATGTAAGAGTTTAACTGTCTAGATCTTGGACAAATATGCCAAAACTTGAAAAATTACTGAATTTTATATTCCATAATGTTTTTGCAAATATGAAGCTTTGTCATAAACTATTAATGTTATTTAAAACACTGTGGACATTATTTATTATAATTCCTTATGCATTATTAAATGCGGTAATATGTTCTAATATATTTTGCATACATTAAAATTGATCAATTCAGATTCCTTAATGATTTTTTACTCATTGTCTGTTGAAGAAATAACAGACACTGCTAAGAATGTTCATTAAACACATTCTCTGTGCCAACCTGGCAGGACTTTTGCGAAATTACCTTAGAGCATTTTCTGATGTCTTCTACCAATAATCCTATGTGGTAAGTAGTGCTCTCCAACTTGCCTTATGTTAATCTTTTCTTGGTGCTTTTAAAGATGAGCATTTTGGTGGGAAGCCTCTACTAGTTAGTCTTGATTATATATATTTGCCTATTTCTTAATTCTCATTTATTTACTGAGATTTCCCCTAAGTGTCAGGTAATGCTATTGTTGTAGATATAGAAACAAATAGGACAGCCATGGTGCCTTGTCTTAAGAGAGTACTGGGTAGTGATTAATAACATGAAAGGTAAAAATGTGAAACCACTTGGTGGTTGACAGTAAAGGGGATGGAGACTTAGTCTGAGAATTCAGGTGTGAGTTGTTGAGGAAGTAGCTTTTGAACTGATCCAGGTACTGTGACTGACAGAGGAGAAAACATGGGACAAAACCTTAAGTGAACACGAGCTTGTTGTTTTGAAGAAAAACAAAGAAAAGGGTAGTGTGATGTGAACTTGGTTATGAAATTGGTATGAAATAAACTAAAAAACTAGGTAACAAGAAAGTCTTTCAGCAACTGGTTCAATTTTTGCTTTAAGGTTTGAATTTAATTTATAGAGGAGCATTATCACAGGCTTGGATTTAAGTACCTATACACAATCTCTGGAGTCGGGCGCTCTGGCTGGATTTACTTTACTCTTGGCCAGTCTACAGTTTTACAATACTGTAGCATTAGAAGTTAACTTTGCGCAAACACACGGATTAAATCATTTTCTTCCCCATCCAGGAGAAACGATGGGATCAGTGGCTGCTTTAATGGTTTGCACTTGTAGCTATGAATAGGATGAGACACTCCATTACTCAATTACCGCAGTTTTAAAACATGTTATTATTGTTTAATATCTGTTAATGATTAACTCCTTCTAGATCAAGTTCTATTTCTATCTTTGAATACTTATTTTATAAATATCAGGGCCTCATTTTCTAGTCTCCATAATTACCATCATATCTTGCCTTGATTTGATCTCCTTTCCCTCTTTTTTATTATGGTGACTAATGAAGTTGCTATAGAGCCCTGGTATATAATAGTTTACACATGGTCAGCAGTTCAAAACCCCCATCCACGAGGGGAAAAAGAAAAGACTGTCTACTCTCATAGAGATTTTTAGTCTCAGGGACCCACAGAGGCAGTTCTACTCTGTTTATAGGGTCACTGTGCATTGGAATTGACTCAACTGTGTTGCATTTGTTTTAGGTTTGAGAATAAACCTTTAAAAAATTAAAAATCTTAAAAAGAGGATAACACTTGTAAAGTCTCTTCTTTGAGTCACTAATTCAGTTGAAAACAATGTTAATCACATTTCCCTCAATGTTTAGGTTGATATTCTATTTTATTTTCAAATATATACCTTTTTTTATTATTCTACTCACTTCACTTCACATTTAGTGCATCGTCTGTATTAATATATTAAGGCTTTTTATTGTTTTATTACTGTTATTGTTGCTTAATAAAAATCACAGACATTTGCATTCTATGTTAACAACTAGCTCTCAGAAACTTTATTCTGATTTTTATGTTCAATCATTTTTCTTCTCACTCAATTATGCTAAAATAAAGCTAAATTGTGTAGTTTATGGCTGGTTGATCCATTCTTAACATTTTCCAGGTAGTTGTAGATAATAGCGTTTCAAAATTAATTTGGGGGACAAAATGAGGCACACAATTTTTTGGAATAAATTCTATTGTATTTTAATCCATGTTTCTATTCATGGTTTAATTTCCCCTCATATTGTGACTGAGTTTATTTTGAAGAACATTCTAATATTTTGACCTCTATTTTTTCAGTATGATCTGAAAGAAAGCACTCTGTATGTCACGTGGGAAATTGGACATTGCAAATCTCAATATGTACTGCTTCTAGGATGTTTTCCAGTTACCACCCAGGGGGAGAATTTTCCATGGTGGAAAATTATTTCACCTCCTTTCCATTCAGTCATTTTTTAGGAATTATAGTTTCCAAATTAAGATGGAAGAAGAGATACTTAATAAGAGAAAGAACATGAGCAAACCACTACACCTGATCCAAAGACGTGTGATGGATGCATGGTTTGTAGATAGCATCGATTTTATTGCTAAATCAGACTGTATAAAGTTGGGCAAATTAGTTGGTTGTATTTTATGAACAACTCATTGAAAATAACCCTGCGCATGATTATTTCCTTGGTCTTATCATGTCAGCCCAGTCATAGCTGGTTCTGTTACTAAGCTGAAATGATCCCATAAGCCAAACTGTCTACACCTGTGGAAAGAGACCACGAAGAAATTCAATATCAGCAGCTAAAACCAGGCCAGGAGCCGAATAGGGAATAGACCAGCAGTTGCTCAAATGTAAGTTGAGGGTGAAGCTGAATATTAACAAATAAACAAAGAAAAATATGTACTTTGGACATGTTGTCAAGAGAAATCTGTCCCCGAAGAAGGACACCATGCTTAGTAAAGTAGGGACAACAGGATGGATGGATACAGTCGCTGCAATACGGGGCTCAAACTGAACAACGATGGTGAGGATGCACAGGACTGGCAGTGCGTCCTTCTGTTCTATAGCGGGTCCCTGTGAGTCAGCACTGACTCAATGGTACCTACTAACAACAATAGCTGGATTGTAGCATTGTCAGAAGAACCAAAAGCAACGTTAGGGATGTATCAAAGGCCATTTTTACTGTGGTTTGCCAAGAATTTTAATTTACTTTCTAGTGATTTTCTTTGACCATTACTTTTTATGACATACACTTATTGTTTTATTTATTTATTAGCTATAATAGCTCAGGGAGTACTAGCACTAAACCAACATAAATCTTTGAAACCATCTAGGCAAAATAAGCCTACTAACTCTCATTGAGTAACAATGCTCGTTCACCCTTGGTTCTGAAATTACAAAAGCATCCAGATTATAATCTAAGCTTCTAATAACATTTCCAATGATTAAAAAAAACAAGAATACATTGAATATTCCAAAATGAATAGCACAATGTACTTTTGGAACTATATAGAAATAGTCTCATGTCAAAATGGACTAGTTTGGTTTATTTTGGGGGCATAAAAATATATCATCTCTTCCATCAACTTGTGCGTATAGAAACACTTTGAAAGGCGCTTCTACTGTGTTTTCCCTCCTGTTAAAATAGGTGATTGTTAATGAAGATTGGGCACAAAATAATAGTATGATAGTTGAGTAATATGTTAGGCAGGGTTCTTTAGAAAAACAAAACCAGGACACTTATGATTTTTTATATATGTGTATAAAAGGATACATTTATACAGCAAGAAGAATGTAACGGCTAATTAGTTCACACAGAAGTACAGAGGGCTCAGTTCAACTCACTTTTGTGGAACAGTTAATATACTGTAGGTCCTTCAACTCAGGAGGGCTGCTGGTCCAAAGTCAAGGAAGCAGACAGTGGTGTCTGCCCACAGGAAAGCCAGGCAGGGTGGGCCACAGGCAGCATTCAACAACAGTCAGTAGCTCAGGAGCTTATCTAAGCAGGCCCCAATGGGGTCTCAAGATCTAGTGATATCTTCTTGGCAACATGATATGCCCAGAGCGTGGCAAAGCAACAATGTCCAAGGGTGGACTCAGCCCACAGGTAGTGCAGCACATGGTTGAGCAAAAACTAGCTTAAGCAGCAGCGCACTGGTCTGATCACCAGGGAGGAAGAGAGACTAGATGCAGGCCTTAGAAAGCATTTATTTTGGTGGCCCTCCATCAAGCTGTGACCTGATCTAACTCTACCCACATTTCCTACGGAGGCCTAGTTGGTAGATAGAAGCTTCTTAGGTAAAGTAACTGTGGGACCAAGTCGCTCAAACTGAGACCTAGGATCATGGCTTAAGTGGGCATCTATGTCAAGTGGCATAACATAGTTCAAAAGATAATGCTTTACATCCTACATGGGGGAATAGTGTCTGGGTTCTGAAAAACTTAAGAGGGCCCATTTAAGACACACTGTTGGTGTCATCCTATCCAGAGCAAAAGAAATAGAAGACAATCAGTCTTCTTGAAACAGTAGTCAATAAATCAAATGACATATACATTGGACAAATCTGCTGACAAAGATATATTTAAAGTTTTAAAGAGACAGTTTGTCTCTTTTAGAACTAAAGTGTAGCTGAATCAACTCATGGTATTTTCAATCACCATGGATACTGAAGAAGAACGCCTGCAGTAGAATTGGTGTCTTAGAATTATGGCATTTGCCAAGAATACTGGGTATGCTATAGATTGCCCAAAGAACAACCAAAACTCTCTTGAAGAAGTACAGCCGGAATACTGTACTTAGAAGTAAGGCCGGTAAGATTTCATATCACATCCTTTTGGCATGCTATCTGGAGGGACCAGACTCTGCTCAAGGGTGTCATACTTGGTCACATATAGCATAAGCAAAACATAGGAAGATCCTCAGGGAGCTGGATAGACTTAGTGGCCGCAGGCAAGGGCTCAATCTTAGGAAAGCTTACGATAAAGGCACAGGATGAAATGGTCTTCCATTGTACTATCCATAGAATAGCTACGATTTGGAACCAACTTGGCCCCTAATAACACCTCTCACCAGTCTGCTGGCGATCCTGCCCGTTCCTGACTTCTCATTGCTTTTGGAAAAGAATTGCCCTTTGGACCTCCTGCACATTAATTATTGTTCCATATGGTCTCACATATATTTTTCTTTGTTTACAGACCTAGATAACATCTGTTGGAAAATGACCTTTGAGAATTACTTCAATTCTGAGGCAAAAGGGTCCTAGGAAAAGTGGCATAAAAATGTGGGACCATATTCAAATACTTCCCCGCACCCCCGCCCCAACAAAAAAGACTTTCTTGATCTGACTAGAGTGGAGCACCCTTGAGATTATGGCCCCTCGATACCTGCTTGTCTCCAAACTGAAGCCAGTCCTAAAGAGCAATATCTTAGTGTGGGTAGACTACAGAAACAAATTCATGGACACGCATACATGTATAGGAAAGAGCTTACTATAAAGAGTAATTGTACATTAAGAAAACAGCCAAGCCCAGTCCAGATCAAGTCCATAAGTTCAATATTAGCCATATGTCCAGTACCAATCTATAAATTCCTCTTCAGACTTATGCACCACTTTCAATGACGCTGAATGCAGGAAGATCACAGGCCAGTGGGTGGAAAGTCTTGTGGATCCAGCAGCTGTGGAAGCATCATAGCACTGGCGTGGGTCTCCATGTGGCTCCTCCAGCTCCAATCAGTATAGCTCCCTGTGGCTTGTCAACAGAAATGTCTCACAGAGAGTGCATGTGTGTCCCACCTCCCGCAAGCTATTTATCTCTTTCGCACCTCCAAAGGAGGTCATCAAGCTGCGACCTGATTGACAGGCTCAACTCCACCCCTTCACTCTTAATAATGTCAAATTGAAAACAGATTATGTAACTAGCACATCACCATTCTGTAAATACAATAGAAGTCTATAAAACAAATGAAAAGCACCCGTGAGAAATATGCTGCTTGGAATAATAATAGGTAGGAGATCCAATGGGCAACTCTTTGCCCAAAGTGAAGATGAGAAGGCAGGACGGGGGTAAGTAAGCTCAGCTGCTAACCAAAGGCCCGTAGTTCGAAACCACTACCTGCTCCACAGGAAGACGATGTGGCAGGATGTGTCTATAAAGATTTATAGTCTTCAAAACCTGGTGCTTTGGTTCTGTCCTGCAAGGGTACCCTACATCACAACTGTTGATACTATTGGGTTTGTTTTTTGGTTCATAGCTACATAGATTTTAGTAGATTGGCTTATAGTTATAGAAATAAAAAGCGCACTGCCATCCAGTCAAACTGGAGTAGAAAGCCTCATTTTTTTCTTGCTGAGCAAATGATGGTTTTGAACTTCTGACTTTTCAGATGGCAGCCCAATGGCAGTCAATATATGACCAGGGCTCCTGCAGTTATAGAATATTAATGATAATTGCCGAAGACATAATGATGTGCTTTTACAACTCTGACACAGTTAAAAAAAGAAAAACAGAAAGAAAGAAAAAGAGAAAGAAACATGTGATTGAATTAAGGACTCACCTCATTTTTATAAAAGTGATCACAATGCCATTGATCAATGATTATACTTTTTAAAATTTTACATTATAAAAAAATGTGCATGATCACTTATAGAAAATTGCTTTCAAAATTATTACGTTCCATGAATATCATCCATAAACTGCTTATTGACATGTAGAAAACATTTTGTTTAAATTAAATTCAAGTGGAAGTTATTTTAAATTATTTTGAATATAAACTATGATTTTTAAATGACAACAAGCCAAATTGTAACGTAATTTTATTTAATCCAAAGAAAAAGTCTTCCTTTTTATATTTCTCGCTGCCCTAAAAAGTGACTGAGTTGTTTAAAATGGATTATAAATCTATTTATTTGTATATTTAAAAATTTTCCTATTATAAAAATAGAGTGAATGCATGAGGTTCTAAATATATTTTATCCAATTTACTGTAGGAATAATTGGTTTTCTTGTTGTTAGGTAGATTTCAGTAATGAGTAAACTTACAAGAGCACTAACATATAAAGTTAATACGAATTTATTAACATAAAATTTACTAGTAAAATATAGGCATGAAATCAAAACTGAAAAATTTTAAAGTAAGATCTGTGTTTCAAAGGGAATTATTAGCAGACACTGCCTGTGTGTACCTCTGAAAAGGCCCAGATAATTGTTTTTTAAAAAACAAACAAAACATTTGAAGAACTAAAGATAATTGCATGGATGTCAAACTTTGGGAAGACTTTAGTAAGTTAAATTCCCAGTTTTTAAAAGCAGAGACTGCATTAATATTTTGTAACTATTTGATCAATCTAGAAATAGCAGTCATCAGAAAAGTAATTACTAAAAGAACTGAAGAGAAGAATACTTAGGAGAAATGCCTGTGGATGTTGGAACTGAGAGTGAAGGGTTTTAGAATCAGTTATTTTTCACCATAAACAGAATTCCACTGTTCGTATCTGGCACTGTGTATGTAATATTTTGACAACAGCATTTTTACAAGTTGAGTAGCATTTGAAAATTAAATTGAAAAGTTATGTAAAATAAAAAAATAGAACTTTTTAATGTAAAATATAAAATATAATCCCAAAGTCACTGAGAACTAGACATTCAGGAAGGTGTAGTAGTCTTTTCCTATACTCTTTTACTGATTTGTACAACAAATGTTTGTTTAACAATGTCTCATTCCAGACAGTACTAAAGCACTATGAAACATTGTGAGCAAATAAAATGTAACATCACTGTTCTCATGGTGAACATGGAAGCCAAATGTGAAGTTAGGCAGTCAAACATTTTCACAAAGTAATACAAAAATTGTAGTAGCTAGTTTATTGTGCCAACCTGGTCAATAAACATAGGTAGGGTTAATTGAAGGGCGGAGGGATAAATGGCTCAGTGAGCTTCGCCTTTCTAGTTCACAGGTCTCTTGCTTTGTGATGGTTGGACCAGCCTGCAGCTGCCTTAGCCAGTTCCCTGCTTCAGCTGGCAAGGCTCACTTCCTGAAAGACATCCCCAAGCAGAAGCCACATGGACCTACCCTGATGTAGCCCTGGGTGCTGGAGCAGCCATGTGGAGCCCCCTGCCAGCGCTGAGATGCTTACACATTTCCTCCTGCAGTCGGCATCATTGCATCTGTTTCGTGAGATGGAGGAGGACTTTGTGGATTGACGTTGGACATATGGGTTAATGTTGGACTTGTGGGTTAGGGCAGCACTGGGTTGGAATGTTTTCTTCATGCACACTTAACCTTTATATAAAACTCTCTATCATACATGAGTTTCCGTGGATTTGGTTCTCTAAAGTATCCAGACTAACACAATTACTGTAGGTAGGAAAACACTGCTTGTTGCCCACTACTTGTCTGTCAGTTTTTTGTACTGTGGTGGCTTGTGTATTGTTGTGATGCTGGATGCTGTGTCACTGGTATTTCGAATGCCAGCAGGGTCACCCACGTGAATACCTTCCAGTGGAGCTTCTAGACTAAGAATAAATAAGGAAGAAGGATAAATAATCTTAAAGTTTAAGAACTTAGAAGATGTTTGAGAAACAGACTGAGTGGATTATTATCAGATGAATGAACCAAATAAGGAAATGTGGAAACTGAGACTAAAACATCAGTGTCCTATTTGTGGAGGGTGGAGCTACAGGAGCAGTGGCAGGTGGTGAGGTAGAACAAGGGAGGAATGCAAGGGAAAGACTTAACAAGCCCTTTTAAATACCTTATTCTTTAAAGTTCAGAGTAAAGAGAAGGCATTGAAATGGCAAAAAGTCATATTAGCATTTCAGAAGGTCATTTGATGCAGTGTTTACAGCAGTATGGAGGCTGGAAGTCAGAGAGGGTATTATCACTGGGAGTGAGAGTGGTCCAGAGAATGGAGTGATAGCAGTAGAGATGAATAGCCAGGAAGACACAGCAGTATCCTCTTTTGAAGTGAATATAGAGGGTGGCCTATAATTCCCTATTTCTGACATGTGTAAGTGGATGGATCGAAAGGAAATAAGTTACAGTTGGGTTGCTGGAAGAGATTGACCTCTGTATTAGCTTTTCTTTTATAGGATTCAGATGTATAGTCTACTGCTTGTTAATATGTAGGTAGAGATGTTAAATAGCTTGTTGGATATAGCAGTCAAATTTACAGGAAAGGTGTGGACTAGAGGTAAAACATGGACACTTTTTTATCTATGTTTAAATTATAGGTTTAAATATGGATGAGATTTTTTTTTAGAAAAAGAAAACTCATAATGGGCTTAAGACTTGGACTTGAGAGATTTTACTGTTTAGTAAATAATTATAGAGAATAACTACACCAAAAGAAATGCATATGGTCCAGGAGCGATTCTTAGGAAGCAGTTTTAGGGGCGGGGTATAGGGTGTTGTTCAGGATGGAGGAGTTGCGGGAGAGACTGAGTCAGTGTGAAAACTAGACAAGAGACAAACTCCAAAAGTCAAGAACTAGAGTGATCCATTTGTCTTTTACAATGATCTCTTTTTAACACAACTGTGTGTTATAACTGGGTGGTTAGTTGGCCAATGTTTTCATGCCACTCCTGTCAGAGCCACTAGGAGACTGAGAATGACTCTTAGAATATGTTGGGCAGGAAGTCCCTTTGGTCTGCAGAAAAACAGACTCAAAGCATAAATTAACATAGTAATTCTGAAATCTCTTGGCAAATTTTGTAAACATGTTTTGTGATAGAAGCATACTTTTGAACGATCAAGGTTCTTGTTATAGAAAGAAGAAACAACGTATGTCTTGATCCTAATTCTCCTTCTGGTAGCACTTACATAATAGTATGAATTCATTGTTGTTCTTGTATTTAAATCCGATTCTGCATTTGTTTTCACTTTAAGTTGATGTCAGAACAATATCAGTATGCCCTTTACTAACCTTGATAATTTTCCCCCACACCATTTTCAAGTTAAGGATAACCTAGAGTTTATCTATTATATATTATTCATATCATGTTGTTATGCTTCCAATTATCGTGGTTATTGCCAGTGGCTGTCCATGTAGCCTGGGACTCAGGATCACCCTTGCACAACTCCCTAGCCCAGCACCATCCCCGTCCTCAGCTAGGGATCAGACGGTTGTGACCCATAGGGTGTCCACTAGCTGATATTTGGAAGGAGATTGCCAGACCTTTCTTAGGCCTGCAGCTTCACTGAAACTTTTTCCATATGATAATAACACTCATGTCCCACTGAGAGGTGGGTGGCGGTCTAGCCTGAGGTACTCTTTGGGCTTCATCCTAACAAAAGAGACACTCTATGTGTTGGGGCCCAAAGGCTGAAAAACAGACCTGGATCCTAGCTGAGAGACATCAGCCCGAGAGACCTCAGGCTTATTTGCCCTGGGGGTTGTAGGGTTAGAGGGCAAGTGCTTCCAGTGTTGGCAGGCTACACTGCAAGGCTCATGAGGAGGATAACTGAGGTGGTTCTCTATACACAGGTTAAACAACTTTGAGGAAGGTGGGCTACTGAAACCCATTGCGAGGTTATCTTTGTGATGAGGAGGAAGAGGAAGCATTCACAAGGCTTCTGGCCTTGCTCTACCCTGGCCATGTGTGGGAGAGGTATCCTGGTGACTTGAGAGGCTCATGGGAAATTCCTGCTTATGCTGCAGTGCAGCCATTTTTGAACATTAACTGAGGTCCCTACAGGTTTATTGGCCAGAAATCAGATGTAGGTCTGCCACATGGAAAGCATGAATTCTACCACTGAACATTTCATTAATCTAAATAAAGTAACAAATACGTACTACCAAATATTAGATTTTTGTTTTGTTTGCAACAAAGGGAGTTTTATTATAAAACTCTTTCTCATGCATAATGCTTAAGGGAAAAAATATTTTTGAATAGCTATTTACTAAAGGACAATTTCACAATGATATGTGGTATCTTTACTTGTTATCTTTAGGGTGGAAATCATCTCTTTGATCATGATTAATCTTTCTAAGAAATGAGCTATTTCTATAGGACAGAATAGAACCACTTCGGTGGGGTTTTCTAGACTGTACGTTAGGAGTAAGCCTTGTCTTCCTGTCAAGTACAGCTGGTGTTTCACACCGCGACCTTCTGCTTAGCAGCCCAACACGTAACCGCTGCGCCCAGAGCGCCAGCATCACCCAAAATGATGTACTTGCATTTCTGAACAACAAACTTATTCGGTTTAAAAAAAAAAAAAGAATTGAACATCCTCTAAAGCAATTTGCAAACCTCACAGTCAAAAGTCTTCCCTTTTTTATGATGCATATTTTTTAAAGGCTAACGTTTTAGTGCAAGTTTTAAGCAAAAGTATGTTCTTTCAAAAGTGACTTTGAAATGTGCTACAGTCAGGTTCTTTCAGCTGTAGTCACTAGGAGTCGATAGGTGCTGACATATCAAAAGAGCAGACATTAAAGTGGTCTTGATTTCAGTGTAGAAATGAGTTCAAAACTGGTTAAGGTAAAGGATCTACAGAGTTACAAGATAAGAAAATTTTGTGAAGTTATGCAGGAAAATGCTTACAGTTCATTTGACGAAGAAAAAAATGTGTGGGGAAAAGTTTTAGCACATTGAATATTGATGAGCTGAGTCTTCCTTCTGGGATGCTTAGTATAGTAAAATTAGAATAAATGATTAACAGTAGAATTGATCTAAAGGCAACACTTTCAAGTCAAAAAGTTTTCTTATGGGATTATAGCTCTAAAATAAACTTCCTTTTTTGCTTTTCCCTTTAACTTTCCACCTTATATATTTGTGGAAATACAGAACACACCTTTTCAGACACATGTCATTCCAGTGTTAACATCAAAGAAAACCGTTACTAAGGATGTCAAAACAATTCAATCCCAATTTCGTCATCAAATGTAGAATGTGAAAAAAATGTTTCAAAATGAGAAATACAGTAAACAAACAGGAAATGCAAATACAAAATGCTTCACATGGGATTACATCTTGCCTGCAAATATTCTCTGGCCTTAAAATATCATCTTATAAGCAACAGAATGGTAAATGATATCATAAAACAAAACTGTAGAGAAATACCTTATGGCAGTTACATAATCTTGCAGCCAGAGCCCTAGAGCTGGGGAACTACCCCAGCGCGGAGATGCTTCCACAAAACTTTCCATCCACTGGCCCCCGATCTTCCTGCTGTTCAGCATCATTGCATGTGCTGTGTGAGTCTGAGAGCAACTTACGGACTAGCATCAGACATATGGGTTATTATCAAACTTATGGACTTGATCTGGACTGGCTGCGATGGTTTCTTAATATACACTTGCTCTTTGATATAAAGGCCTCTCTTAATACATATATGAGTGTCTCTGGATTTGTTTCTCTAGTTAACCAGGACTAACACATACCTCAACACCAAAGTTGTTTTAAAATTAATATGAAAAAATCATTGTTACTGATACTATAAATAAATGCAACGTACCTAGAAGACCAGATGTGAGGCAATTTATCTGCCTTTAGAAAAATAATTTCAATCAGAAATATATTTTATATAAATATATCAGTATATATGAAGATGCTCAAAATAATTCTCCAATTGTTTTATAAAACAGTAAACACATTTGAACAAAAAATGTTTAATGATTTAGCAATGCAGTAATATGTTCAGTGGATTCTTGTAATTAAGAACAAAATTCATGATGGTACACTCAGCAATTATACTTCCTGATATATATCTAACAGAAGTGAAAGCATAAGTCTACACAAAAATCATACACACATGTTGAGATATAGTTAATTAATAGGGCTCTTTTAACCATGATCCCTTACATGATGTATTATAAATTCTAGTCTCTATGCCTGCCATTATAACCCAATTTAGAAGGAGGATTGCTGCATTGATGGATAGGATTAAGGGGGAATATATTTGCGTATCCGCTTGACTAGAGGGCGTGAACCAAGTCATCACCCTTTTTTCCCATGGGGATATGGTCTGCTGAAAGAAAAACAACATCCTGCATCAAAGCCATTCCTCTGTGAGATAGTATATTGTGCCAACCTAGCACCTGATGGGCTAGTATAGACTTGATCTGGACTAGGCTGAGATGTTTCCTCAATATTCAACTGCTCTTGTATATAAACCTCTTTCTTACACACATGGGTGTCTATGAATTTGTTTCTCTAATCTACCTGGACTAACACACAAATGAAATGTGATGTACTTAGTTCCTTGTGCCAACCTGGCCGATAAACACATGTGGGGTTAATTGAAGGGCGGAGGGATAAATGGCTGGATGAGTCTCGCCTTTCTAGTTCTCAGGTCTCTTGCTTTGTGATGGTCAGACCAGGGTGCAGCTGCTTTTGCTAGTTCTCTGCTTCAGTTGGCAAGGCTCACTTCCTGCAAGACATCCCAAAGGAGAATCAGCATGGACCTACCCTGATGCAGCCCTGGGTGCTGCAGCAGCTGTGTGGAGACCCCTGCCAGTGCTGAGATGCTTACACTTTCATTGATTTGGCTTTCCTCTTGCAGTCAGCATCATTGCATGTGTTTTGTGAGATGGAGGAGGACTTTGTGTATTGGTGTTGGACATATGGGTTAATGTTGGACTTGTTGGCTTGGGCAGCACTGGATTGGGGTGTTTTCTTAATGTGCACTTACCCTTTATATAAAACTCTCTTTTATACATATGAGTTTCTGTGGATTTGTTTCTCTAAAGTACCCAGACTAACACACTCTGTACACAAGAAGAGCCACCAGTAGAATATGTTTGAGATCTCTGTCTGAAGTGGCAGAGATCAGAGACACCAGCGGAGTCACCACAGCGATCATGGCTAAAACAAAGGAGGCATACTGTGACTAGAGGCTGAGGCATGGAAACTGTGCTAGTCTGGCTTGAAACAAATTCAGAGACACTCATATGTGTAATAGAGAACTTTATATCAAAGAATTATTGTATATTAAGAAAACATTCCAGCCCAGTCCAGATCAATTCCACAAGTCCAATATTTGCCCATATGTTGATACCAATATATAAATTCCTTTTCAGACTCATGCAACACATGCAATGATGCAGGATGCAGGAAGATTACAGGCTGGTGGGTAGAAAGTCTTATGGATCCAGTGGTAGTGGAAGCATCGTAGTGCTGGCATGCATCTCCATAGGGCTCCTCAAGCTCCAGGGCTGTAGCATAGCTCCATGTGTCTTGTCATCAAGAAGACGAAGCACATAATCTGTGTGTATTTGGCCTGCAGTGAGCTATTTATCTCCCTGGCACTTCCAAATGAGGTTATCGAGCTGCAACCTGATTGACAGGCTAGATTCCACCCCTTTGCAAGGTGACACCAGATTATGTAACTACCACGGAAACCATGAGGTAGAACAGAGGAGTAGGAAGAAAACTATGAAATCATGAGGCTGAGGAGCAGGCTGTCTTCTGGACCACAGAGAGATTTGACTGCTGCCTGAATAAACGGCTTTGGTGACCCATAGTGACCTTATGCACAACAGAAGGAAACAGTGCCCAGCCCTGCACCATCCTCAATTATTCCTGTACTGGAGTCCATTGTCACAGCAATTGTGTCAGCCCATCTCCTGGAGAGCTTCCTCTCCTTTGCTGGCCCTCTACTTTACCAACCATGATGTCCTTGTCCAGGGACTGATCTCTCCTGACAATATGTCTAAAGTATGTAAGGCCAAGTCTTGCCCGCCTTGCCTCTGAGAAGCAATTCTTCCTGCACTTCTTTCAAGACAGATTTGTTTGCCCTTTTAGCAGTCCATGGAATTTTCAATATTCTACTCCAGTACCCTATTTCACGTGCATCAATAACTCTTTGGTCTGCTTTATTCAATGTCCAATTTTCACATGCATTTGAGCCAATGGACACTACCATGACATAGGTCAGGTGCAACTTAGTCCTCAAAGTAACATCGTTGTTTTTCAATACTCTGTAGAGTTCTCCTGCAGCACATCTACCAAATGCAACTTGTCTTTTGAACTCTTGATTGCTGCTGACAGGAGCATTGCTTGTGGATTCAAGCAAGATGAAATCCTTGACATCTGCAACCTTGACACCTGCAACCATCTCTCATGATGCATATGAGTTCGGTTGTAAGGATTTGGGTCTTTTTTGCATTGAGTCATTATCCATACGGAAGGCTGAAATCCTCGGTCTTCATCAGCAAATGGTTCAAGTTCCCCTCACTTTCAGCAAGCAAGGTTGTATCATCTGCATTCTATGGGTTGTTAATAAGCCTCCCTCCAATCGTGATGCCACCTTCTTCTTCATCTAGCCAGCTTCTCAGAGGATTTGCTCAGCATACAGATTGAACAAGTATGGTGAAATGATGCAATACTGATTCACACCTTTCCTGATGTTCACCCATGTAGTATCCCCTTGTACTGTTTGCACAACTGCCTCTTGATCCATGTATAAGCTCCCCATGAGCACAGGGAAGTATGTACACAGAACAGAAGAACCATCACCTGGGTCAGTACCACCCTTCTAATTGTTAGGCTTGAACCCAGTGTTGCAGTCAGTGCATCAATCCCTTCCACCAAAGGGCTTCCTCTATTTTTCGCTGACACTCTACTTTACCCAGCATGCTGTTTCCCTCCCAGGGACTTCTTTCTCCTAGGAATATGCCCAATGTTACCCATAGTTCATTATCATCCATGTAGTTGAAAGCCTTTGCATAGTCAATGGAATGCAAGTAAATTATATATATATATATTTTTTTTTTTCTCGGATTTGAGCCAAGATTCATCTCATGATGGTAATGATATCCCTTGTTTCACATATGCTCCTGAGTCTGACTGAAATTTCTGGTGGCTCTCTGGCAAAGTACTGGCTGCCACCTTTAGAAGAGTAGCAGCTAAATGCAATTGAAAAAAAAAAGAAAAATCCTGGAGCAAGGAAAATAGTACAGCCAGCCACCCAAAATGTCCAATATGATCTTTTCTAAAAGGGTCATTAGGTAATACTTACACATTTTTATAAGACAAGACAATGTAAACAAAATACATCTATCTAGTTAATTAATCATTCAGAAACCATAGAGAATAAATAATTATTGAACTAAATCTGAAAGGAGACAGAATTAGCATCATTAATCATCAGGCATAAATCATTTGATTCAATAATGATCCTGGAAGAAAGCTTACTATTATAGTAATTTTTATAGTGAAAGCTCATAATCATAATAATGTCAACTGGAATATATGGTGCCTTCAAATAGCTAAAAAACAAAAACTGGTTTTGGTTCAATTAATATTGTGAAGATACATTAACTTCTACTAAGTAGGAGGATGAGTTTATGAAAGCCACTTCAATAATGATCTCGGTTCTAGAATTTTTATTGGCTAAAAACCAATTAGCGCCCCCATCCTACATAAGCCCTAATTCATTGGCACTGTGTTTAGAAAACAAACAACTAAAAAAAAAAAACAAACTCAAACCCAAACCTGAATATTAAAATAGGAGGGAAAACAACAAAATGAAATCAATGCTGAGAAGTTTATTCTGAATTATTTTAACACCGTGTTATCAAGCAGAACTGCTCCACGGGGTTTAGTTTTCTTCGATGGTGTGGCTGGGGGGTATTCACTGCCAGCTTTCAAGTGCATAGAAACGCTCACTGCTATCAGTTAATTCTGACTCATAGCACAGCAGGAGAGGGTAGCACAGCGTAGAAATCCCCATGGGTCTCCAACACTGTGACTCTCTATAGGAGTAGAAAGCTTTCTCTTTCTCCCTCTGAGCTGGCGGTTTCGAACTTCTAACCTTCTGGTGAGTGCACACCATTTATTCCCCCAGGTGCCCCTATGGAGAGGCAAATATATATCCAATGATTATCATATCGTTTATTTCTAATGGCCTTTTAGAGCTGCCTAACACAAAGGGTGTCATGTTTGTCGTCACTGGGTGCAGTTCTGGCTCATAGAAACCCCATGCATTACAGTGTAGAATTACCTCATAGGGTTTTCTCGGCTGTAATCTTTACATAGGCAGATCACCATGTCTTTCTCCAATGCACAAGGATGCTTACTGATTGCACTGTAGTGTGTGTTAATAGCTAGTTTAATCTGTTATCAAACATTTGAGGTTTGGTCATAAGATTCCATAAATATTGAGATTGGAGAAGAATATAAGAACATCTGCATATTTTAAGCTAACTATAGGATATAGGACACTATGTTCTTGACTTATGGGGTCATGAGTGAAATTGGAGGAACCCTGGTGTCATAGTGGTAACTCATTGGGCTGCAAACCACTAGATCAGCAGTTCAAAACCACCAGCCTGCTCTGTGGTGGAAATATAAAGGTTTCTATTCCAGTGTAGAGCGACAGTCTCAGAAACCCACAGGAGCAGGTCCACCCCACCCTGCAGGGTTGCTATGAGTCAACATCAACTCAGTGGCAGTGAGTTTGGTTTGGAGTGAAATGAGTTCTTGGAAAACGACAGAAACTTTCCTGATTTACACTGAAAGTGATGAGGCCCTCTAGTGAAGAATGGAAAGGTAAAGGGGAAAAGAGTTCTGCTTTAGTTGGACTTAGCTTAGTTTGGGGAAATTTAGAAATAAGTTGAGTATTGCAGTATATAAAACCAGGAGAGAGTATTTTGAAAAATTTAAGAATTTGTGAGCGTATGAAAAATATCTGAATCATATATTGTCAAACTAAAAAAAAAAAAAAAGACTGAAATTAAAACCCCACTGCCAACAAGTTAATCCCAATCTTAGAAATTCTGTAGCAAAGTAGAAATCGTCATAGGACATAGTCTCGGATCTTTACAGAAGCAAACTGCCTCGTCTTCTGTCTAACGACTGGGAGGTTTGTACCACCACCTTAGCCGGTGCACATTCTGTGTTCCTTAGAAAAGGAGGAGAGTACTGTAACAGAGAGAACATTGACCATAATATCATTATCTCAAGACGGAGGCAAAAAGGTTTTGCTTTTAAATAGGCAAAAGGACAGAGTGAGGTGGCCAAGGTATAAATCTGTTTTATGCTGAGATTGGTGTATTTTCTGAGAGGGGCCCTTATGGAAGGGTTGCTTGTTGGCTTAAGCTGAGGGAGGGACACATTTCCCAGACTTCGGGCAGGAAAGAGATGTTCAATAAAAATTTGGTTGATTGGTCAGTGAGAACGAAATGTTCAGCTAATCACTTTTAGATGGTTGAGGATGGACTAAAACAAGTGTTGGCTCAATAGCTAGGTGCTCATCTGAGTTCACTCTGTTTCCCAGGACCACGCAGTTCAGGTAACATTCAACATGGTCAGTATTTGGGAACGATGTTAGTAAAGACTGAAACGATGTCTGCTGAACAAGAAAACGCTGTGTGTGGGCCTTAGGGCAGGCGGAGGAAGACCCTTTCCTGGATAACACAGACTGACTTTCTGTTTCGGGCCATCTGCTGAATTGCTCAGCTCAATGACCAAAAAAATGCATCTTTCATCAGGTTATTGTACAAGGCACACTGGTTGAATTCAATGTAAATGCTCATACACGTACGTTGTAGTTGGATTGAATTTGTAAAGTGTGTAGAACATTCACATCCCGCAATAATGTTTCTGCAAGCGGAATCTTTGAGACAGAATGAGAAGTTTTGCTATTTCTTGTCTTTCTTTCTTTCTTTTTTTACCCCTAGCAGGACAGCACAAGAATAAGTTTCTGAAAAATCTGTAATGTGGCTGCGATGGTGCACTTTCTCATTACCTCTGGAAGATGGTGTGCCATCCTTCATTTAGAACTCAGAAGTGAGTGGTACATAATAGCCTCATTGGTGTGGGTTGATGAAAAACAGTGGGGTCAAGGGCAGTGATGTTTGTAGTGGAGAGGAGAGATAATTGGAGAGGAGGCAGCACGTAGACCGGAGTAAGCTGTTTTCCCATCTGGTTTGATATTGCTTTGTAAAACCAGAGATTCTACACTTGTTCAGCTTCAGGCACTCAGCTTCAATTGGCATAGTTTTGCAGCGCATGCTGACAATTGAAGGTCACTTAGGTTTGCATTATTGAGAGCAATCGCAGGTAACGGGAAAGCCTGCCTCAGTTCACGTACATCAAATGTGCTAATCTCAAAACTTTAGTGATCACCATTTTTTATTTTATGTGGTTCTTTTTTGGGGGGGGTGTATTTATTTATTTATTACAGATCTAGAGTCACAGATACAAAAAGAAGCTAATTTTAATTTACCTATTTACTTTAATATATATTGCTTTTTAGTGTTAGAGTTGGGATCCAAACCTACACCTGATAGCCTCAGAGTGAGATTTTAGTCTGTGACGTTTAGGGGGAACATCAATGGGGAATGGGTCATCTATTCAAGAGGATTGCTGCTCAGTTCTCCGGTGAAGAGGGTTCTTGAACTGGTCTAGACGGGACAATGGGATTATGGGTGAGGGATAGAAAGCAGTGGTGGGTGGGATAAACGAACTGCATTAAGTTTATCCTGAACATGTCATCATATTGAGTATTCCAATAATTGCGTACTAAGTCCTCTGTTTTGTAATTCTCAGGAAAAACAAAACAAAAAAACAGAAAGCACAACATTCCAGAGATCGGTTAAAACTTTTTGAAATTATATATTGGACTTCTGGAGAAAATTATCTGGCCATCTGTTTCTTCTAGTATGTTGCTGCTTCCTGGTCTCATCGAGTGTATTCCATGTCTATGAGAAGGAATTATTTCCTGGCTCTGCGCCATCCTCAGAACCGTTGTATTTGAGCCGTGTTTTGCAGCCACTGAGTCCGTTCCTCTCATTGGGGCCATGCTCTTCTTCGCTGTCCCTCTACGATGGGGAGCGTCTTCTCTGGGGACCGGGAGTTCCGGTGACATTTCCAAAGCATGTGAGACAGTCTCCTCAGCCTGTCATCGAAGGCACATTCTGGCTATACTGAATCCAAGACAGATTTGTACCTTCTTGTGGGAGTTCATGGGAAATTTAATCATCTATATCAACACTAGCTTAGGGCAGATTCATTAGCAAATGTTTCACCATCAGGTAACATGAGTTTGATTACACTGTATTCTCCAATAGGCCTCTTAAGAAGCAAAGGCAGTGCATTCCCTTTTGATCATCGGTGCCTTCTCTATATGTTTCTTTTTAATCACGGCCCTGTTTTCCCTATAATAACCTCGCAATTGGTATTTTTAAGAAAGTCCTACCAGCTTTGTAACACCAGTAAATGTGATTAAGGGTGTGATTATGGAGAAACAAGGAAGATAAATTAACTTGCCTAGGTGTTTGGAGGTGTAGACTATCAAATATACTTCAAAGATAAAGTAATATTTCCCATGTCCAATTTAAAAAACAAAAATGATTCATCAATAAAATAGATCACTATGGTAAAAATTCCCTGAACCAACTGTACCCAAATATCACACAAAATTATGTAGGTCCATTTAAAAAGTAAAACATCTGCATCAAAAATACCCCTGAGGTTTTCATGGGCTGTCCAGGATGGAGCAGACACGCTTCCTCCTGGGCCAAAACACAGGCCAGGTCTCAACTCACGTGCTTTGGACAGGCTGTCAGGAAAGTCCCTAGAGGACATCATGCTTGGTAAGTGGTGGCCAGCACAAAGGGGGGAAGGCCCTGGCAAAATAGATGGACACAGCGGCTGCCACAGTGGCCTCAAACATAAGAACCATGTGAGGATGGCAGACTGGGTAGTGTTTGGTCTGTTGCAGGTAGATAGAGTTGCTATGAGTAGGGACCAACTCAAGGGCATCTGACCATAGCAACCACAGTAAAACACAGGCATTGACTTAAACAGGGGGGTACTTTCAAACAAAGGTGCGCAGCAATATTTCCAATAGAGCTTTGGGTTTGCAAAGGCCCAGCAAGCTGGAAGGAAGTGAGAGGTAAGAAAGGACTGGTAGGAAATGATGGTCAGAGACAGCAAGATACCTGTCGTCAAAAGGCCATGATTAGCACTTTGGATTTTACTGGAAGCCATTTAACCTCTGGGATTCTGTTAGATGAAGGACTCCAGAGATGATCTCTATCGAGAACATTCTTTTTAACCTTGAAGTTTTTAAAAACCTGATTCCACATTGCATATGGTCACAAGACAAGAATGAAAAACATGGCTCCAAAATATGTTAATAACATTATAGAGTGATTGCAGACCTAGAACAATTTCAAAATACTCTGTACTTAAACTGAACAAATCTGTGCTAAGATTATTTAGAATTGGTCAAGTGCTCAGGTAAATAAAATTATTAACTGATGACAAGGACCTTACAATGTATTCTTATCCAGGGATTGTATAATGCATTCAGTGAATAATCTTGAAGCACATCCAATACACCAACATTAAGATATAATGCCCTTATACTCTATAAAATATACCTGCCCTTCAATTAATTTATCCTTTCACGTACCAACATTTATTTCCTTGCATTAGGTTGTCTCTTATCAGAAGAATATGGAAAGACTTGAACACTTTCATTTAAATATTTGGGTAGCTAAAAATTAGTGCCATCTTTCTTCGCTTAATGGGTTTAGGAGAATATTTGTATTTTCAAATAGACACCAGCTGATTCTTTGGACTTAAAGTTTAGAGTCTACCATATTATTCTGCTGAAACATGACAGGTTCAAGAAGGATTTAGAAAGTGGAATCTATTTGACTTGAAGGTTGATTGGGTGTAAAGAGTGAGGTAAAGGCTTGCCTGAAATATGCTATAGAAGTTTATGGCTTTCTGAGACAGAATCGAATCAATGGCAGTGAGTTTGTTTGTTTGACAGTTTTATGGAAATATTTACTGTTATGGAAATGAGGAAGAGGGGCAAGCTTACTTTGGAGAGGAGAGAAACAAGGAAATCAGATGAGTTCAGTGTCCAATGTATTCGTGTGAATTTCAATAGAAAATGCAAATAGATGTGCTGGTGTGATGGTCTTCTCTCTGCCCACTTGTTCTATATTGTTGTTGCTGTTGTTACAGTTGCCGATCTTATGCCATATTCGCAATATTTATGTTCCAGCCTCTTGTTCCAGCCTCCTCTCAACCCATCTTGTCAAGGATCTTTCTCTTCTTCATTTCCCTTCCACTTTACCAAGCACGCTGCCCTTTTCCCTGGACCTTCTCTCCTGATAATCTGTCCGAAGGGCCTGGGCGAAGCTTCACTGTCCTCGTGCCCAAGGAACAATGTGGCGGTGCTCCTTCACAGGCAGGTGTGTTTGTTCTACGGCAGTTCCCAGTACGTTCAGTCTTCTTCACCAATACTGTAATTCAAATGTATCGATCCTTCTTTGTTCCTCTTTTTCATTGTGCATGTTTCACACGCATGTGAACACATTGAAAATACCATGGTGTCAGTCAAGTGACATCCTTTCTACTCAATTTTAAAGAGGTTTGGACAACCCAATGTTTTCCCAGTGCCGTATATCCATTGCTTTCTTGACTGCTGCTTCTGTGAGCATTGGTTTTGGATCCAAGCTAAATAAAATCCCTGGTAACTTCAAGCTTTTGCCTTTGATCATGATACTATCTGACGTCTATTGAGGTTTTGGGCTTTATTTATAGTGGGTTGTAATCCATACTGAAGACTACATTCCTTGATCTTCATTAACAAGTCCTCCTCCCATTCAGAAAGCAAAGGTATGTCTTCCACACAGGAATGACTGCATGGTTTAAAATCAGGACATTGTGTGCCAGGGTTATAGCTTTTACCATGCTTATGCAATCTATGTGCTGAGAAAATAATCAGAAGAGCTAGACTATATGAAGAAGAATGTAGCATGAGGATTGGAAGAAATTGGTCTATGTTAACAGGTTATTGTTTGATCTTAACTGTGACTTAAAAGATTCTGGTCCCTTACTCTCTCTCTGCCAATCACGTAGGATTTCCTTCTAAAGTTACAATATGAAATATGATTATAAATTAAACAAATTCATTCACATGGCAATTCAATATGTTCCTAATAAAAGAAAATTAAATTTGAGGACACAGTTGTGCCTGACACAAGGCAGGGTATTTGGAATTGCCTTGCATGGAACAATGGAGAGGACTTGATGCATTTGAATATGGCCTTGACCAAGAGCCAAATACTGCCAGAAAAATGAACAAATCTGTCTTGGAGGAAATGTAGCCAGAAGGTTACCTAAGAGTGAAGGTGACAAGAATTCGTCTCACCTATTTTGGACACATCATCAGGAGAGAGCAGTCCCTGAAAAAGGACCATCCTGCTTCGGAAAGTGGAGGGTCACCAGAATGAAAAAGAGAACCTTGCAGGAGGTGGACTGAAATTGGAATGGTGGCTGTAACAATGGACTCAGAGATAGTATCAATGACAAGGGTTGCAAACACCGGGAAGTGTGTTGTTTTAGGGACTTCGGGCCACCATGAGTCTGACCTGCCCAGTTGAACCTAACTACAGCAACAATAGAGGAAAGGAATACTTTTATCCAGGACAGACATTTTCCTTACTCTTTTTCTTATGACATGGTTGAGATGAATTGTGAAAGCTAATCCAATATGTCATTCAGGGATGTTGACCCCTATAGTTGAATGTGCAGTGAGATTTTGACAATGGGGGAATTGGTCAGTCTTGGCAACCACGTTTCTTCAGCAGTCTGCTTTGTAGCACCTTTTCCACTGGATGCTTGGCTTGAGAGTGATGAAAATGATTATAATGGCTGGGAGATGATCCCTGTCGGTAAATGCCATCAACTCAATGGAAGTAATTGCAAACATTGTCAGAAACAGTGTCTGACAATCTGTGTCATATAAATAACTGATCCAGTGCCCCAACCATGGCATCATAGTGGAAATCATCAATCCCTCAAATCTGTCTTTGTGTTGAGGGTGCAGTCACTATAGAGAAGCCACAGTAAAGACATTCATTAGAAACGTATAATGTCACCTTGTGCCTGTCAGCTGCAAGTAAATCTAGCCCACAGATATGTTCTTGTTGCCTGTCAATATTTTGTTGCTATTTCTAATATAATTTGAATATTTTCGTGGGTTTTTGGACTTGGGTTGCTGCAGGTCTCACCCTTTTCTCTATTTAATAATCTAAGTGCTACCCCGGTCCCTATATACATTCGTTCATGATCAGCTGGCCCTATAAACATTTAATCTTGTGACTGTTATCCCCATCTCTTACCTTGTTACTTTTGTTTTAGGATGAGAGATCATAAGAAATAAGATAAATAAAAATGAAAAATATATATAGCACAGTATGACTTCTAGTTTGTTAGGAGATGGCAGTTAATATATCTCTGGTATTTTTTTTTTAAAGATAATGTCATTTTATATTAAAAACAAAGTCCAGGACTTTGATCATGGTGAATATATATGTGGAGATACAAAAAACACTCTCTTTATTCGACTATAAATGCATTTATGTAATCCTCTGAATCTCTCCCTTTGTTTTGCAGCTGAGTAAATAAGAATCCCTGGCAGTGATATAACCCAAGTTAGATACAATTGACTAAGAGATATTTGGGGACCAACAGCTCTGGACTCTTGTCTTATGGACTATAAGAGATCACTGTATTTGTCAGGAAAGTACTGGTGCCATAACTGATAGGCAGTGTTCAAGTGAAATGTGGGAACAGATTATGAGGAGTCCAGAAGCTGTAAAGTTCAGCGAACAGCCTCATCTTCTTGGAGCCACCCATGGGTCCGAACCACTGACCTTCTGTCTTAGCCGTCTGGCACCTTACCCATCGTGCCACTAGGGATCCTTATCATGCCTAGGAAGTAGTATTATCCTGGTAATTCATATTTATTTCTACAGTTGCAATTATAAAGTAACTTGTGTGATGATAGAACGATATTTCCATAGGAGTAGTTCCCACACAGGGCTCAGTATTCCAAACTCTTAATAAAGTAAACATGTATTTATCCTTTATAATCACTCTTCTCACTAAAGTTTATACTATCACAAAACTAAAGCATCAGCTGATCACCAAGCTAAAGGTAGCTGAGCCCTGACAATTAGGGTGTCTGTGAAAGTATCACATCTGTAGGAGATGTCATTCTGCCCTTTTGGTTAGTGATGCGTCGGGGCAGAAGGTGCAATGTAAATGCCTTGGTTGGTCCACCTTTGGACGGCATGGTGCCTTGTGCAGACCTGTGTCCAGTTTGGGTAGATAATTATTTTTGAAGGGTTTGGCAGACTTGTTTTGAGATTTTCCAGGCATTTACAGAAAAACACATAATGCAAACTCCTTCAGGGCATGTATGGTTTTGACAGAAAGAAAATGTGACCAGTTGGGTTATTTTTTGAGTACAGGTATTGATGATTTCAGGATAAGTCACTCGCGAGTCAAATAGCTCTTCTTCCCCACCCCCTCTTTCTTTCTTTTCTTCTTAAGGTTTCATTATTATTGCTGTTTATCCTCAGTATCTATTTGTCTTTAAGGGCTGGAACCACACATAAGAACTTATAGATAGGATAATTACGTGAGCTTATTTTCCACTGCAACATTGCCTATAGTGCGTATTAGTAATGGTAAGATGTAAAGCAAGGAGGCGAACAGATGGCCTCGAGTTGGCTTATCTGAACTGGAATACATTGTATGTGGGGGACCTACCAGTATTAGCTACTCTCCAGTTAACTAACCACTCTCAGGATCAGAAAAAGGGTCAGTTTGCTGAATCAACTTCGAACACACCCACAAAGACTTTCTTTTTTTCTGAATGAACCAAAATGAATGAATGATGTTACCAACATTTTCTAGGACTTCTCATCTTACTCATTGCTACAGTATGTGTCCCACTCACACTGAGTACCCTGCATTCTGTGCATTTGTGGGAAAGAGAAAAGGAAACATGTTCCAACCATTGTCCTTAGTTTACATCCAGTCTATTTGAACTCACCTGGACCTCCTGGGAGCTGAACCGAACTGCTCCATGGGGCGCCCCAGGCTGTAACCTTTCAGAAGTAGGTTCCCAGGTGTGTCTTCCCAGGAACTTCTAGTTCAGAGTTTAACTATTATAAGTACTATGAACTTCTATATTCATGTTCTTTCTGAAAGTATACGACTATTAAATGACTTTCTCTGCCATTCCATATAATGTTATAATTATTGATCTAAGCAGAAACATACTTCAGATATATATAAAGAAGGCAGTGCTTCAAAATGCCATGATTTCTCTGAAGCTGGGTCTTCACATGTGTAAGTTTTTGTTAGTTTGTTATTGTCTTTTTTTTTACTGAGAAAGCTATCATTTACAGTCCACACTTCTTCATCTAGCTAGTTCTTCCTCACTGTTCAACTTCATCCCCACAGTGTCTCAGAATTAAAAAAATATATATTAGTTGGGAATTAATACATACATATATCATATAATTCCATAGTTCAATCACATCCAGCAGAATTGTACATTTGCTACCACAATCAGTTTCCAAACATAACAGGGACTCCTTGAC
>NW_022108124.1:9119539-9140678 GCF_000313985.2 Echinops telfairi | reverse complement strand
CCACTGTACTTTCCTCCCCTTGAATCCCTTATTCTACTGACTGCATCTGTAAGGTCAGCCAATTCCATTTGTAATGGAAATTGACAAAGGCCCTTTGCTCTTTGTTGAACCTGGATGTTCTCTGTTACTTCAGAGATGGCTCTCTTACAGCCAGGGCAGTGGCAACCCAAACAAACTAATCCCCTTATTAGTGCTTTATATACCCTATTTGCATAGTCACACTCAATTATCTGGTGGAAGTTGTAGAGATGTGATACAAAAGCCATAATAAGAAATTTCACTTCACCACAGCTCAAAAGGACATTCAACTTTCTTTTACATGTCCCCAGTTAAAAAAGATAAGTATATTCATATATCTCACTTAGATAATTAAAGTTAGCCTATTTTCCTTCTCATACCCCCCCAAAAGAAATATAGATTACTCCTTGAATCCTGTCATATTTAATACTCTGTGATACTTTAGACTTTGAATCTTACCTTCAGAACTGTCATTCTTACAAGGGTTCTGTGCGTTAATATGCAAACTTGAAAGCAATTAAGTCATTTCTAAAACCTCTCAGGCATTATTTAGAAAGATACTTTCTATCTTCCAAGGTTTTTAGAAAACTGGGATTTTTGTCCACCCTAACTGATAATATCCAGAACAGAATTAAGGGTTTTTAAGCTCACTATTAAAATAATTATATTTTTATTCCTAATTCTCATTTACATTATTATTATAGATAAGATAGATAAATAAATCAATATACTTTATCTCCAATCTTGTTATCCAGAGGTAGGATCATTGTTTTTATATATATATTAATATCCACACATTTTTTCCGTATCAATATTACATAAAACTTCCCTTAGAAGGCATGCAGAAGGTTATAAAATTCATTTTGTGTTTCATTGAATAACTCCATATAGTATAATACATTTCTCAACATATAAGACTAGCATGAAAGTTGATTTACAAAAATCTCTTTTCATGATTATACTAAAAATATCAGCATATATCTGTTGATAACTAAAATACAGATTTAGGCTTGGAGGTCTTTATATTCAGATGTGGTTTTAGTTCAGCACTAGTTGAAGCTCCTCGAATTTTTTATTCCTTTTAGAGACTTATTCAAGTTTAAAATCAACACCAGGTAAGTGTGGGCTGAATAGATATAATGAGGGATCTTACATATCTAACATATCATTGATATTTTCATTAAAATTTGATAATAACTTTGATTTCTTTGAAAAGTTAAATAAATTCTTCCTGCATGCAGAAAAGAGTTCACATCTTTTGTGTTGAAAAATGAATTTGACTTTAACATAACTTGCTCTAAAAATAGACATCATGCTTTCATATGATTTATACTTTCTTTGAAGCAACCTTCTGTGTCAGTGCTTTTTACTTTATGCAGGTAGTATGAAAAAGTGAGTTGTATAGACTCCTCTATTATCTCTTTGATTTGTGTATCTCCATATGCTTTACAATTTGGGCAGAAAGCAGCAATTTGTGGTTTTTTTCCAAAAGAATAAAACGAAGTGAAAGCAGAGTAGTATACACTATCTGAAAAAACAGCAAGAGATTGGATTCTCTTTCTTTTAGTTCTTTTGGACAGTATATGGATAGCGTTTGTCCCTGGAATAATGTGGCTCATTTATATTGTACCTTTTCTTCTGTGGAGCTCAGAGCTCTTTATGGGCACTCTCATTAATCCTGAAGCCTGGCTGTGAGCGAGGGATTTGGCATCTTTTGGCCTCACCTGATGGCTCCAGAGACTGCATTTTAGGGACTGTCATTGTACGGGAATGTACAAAGGATTACAAAAACCAAAACCACCACCACCACAACAGGAAAACAGCTATGAGGTTAACATTAATGCGTGGACCATAGCCAGCAATTAATAAATCAAAACTTTCTAGGTCAAGAATCGTTGCCTTTATTTATGGAGACTTGTTAATAAATAACCAATGAAATCAAGTATCAATTGCAATTGTTTCAAATAGTCTGACTCCTCTTTACATACAGGAAAGTTTTCCTGCTGGATTGATGACAACAGGAATTCTTTTATTTTATTCATCCAAAATTGTAGTCTTAATTGCTTCCTCTGTTACCATTTCTCACTTTGATGGGTTGTCAAGCCTTGATACTTCTGCCTTCCCAGGTTTCCTCACATAAATATTTACCTCTCTGCTCTCAGATGCTACCCTAGTTCACGAAGCTGTTACTCCCTCCTGAGAAATGCAATAGCTTCTAACAGCATTGGCATTAGAAACTTAATTATGGATTCAAAATAACCAAGCTCTAAGACTGCTTTTATTGTTTGCCAGGATATGAATGAGCTTCTTAAAATTTCTGAGCCACATGTTTATTTCTGTGAAATGGAGATACCAATAACTGGTTTGGAAAGTTATTTTTTTATCATCCTATGTTATCTGTGGAGATAGAATAAGGCAATATATGCAAAACTCTAAGCTTTGTATGTGGGACTGATGGAATTTATTTTTATTCTTATCATTGTATTACTTTGATAACTATGTATGTTTTATCTGTGTACCACTCTCAGCAACATACTTTAAAATCTATTTTCATGCTATCAATTCTCTACTCAAAATTATATAAGATTATTTAACCTTCTTCATTCTTCTAAATTGATCATATGAAGTCATTCATATTTAAGCATTCTATCTAAAATTCTAATCTATAACATACATGGTGATATTCAGTTAAACTTGGTTAATTGGAATTCTTTTTTAAAATCTTTATTTTCCTACCACAACTCGTGTAATTAGCCCTCTTTTGGGAGGTGAAGTCTGGGATCATAATCCTTATGCCCATGTTAACTACAGTTGGAAATTGATATTATATAGAAAAACTTGTCATGGTCAAGATCACTACAGATCCAAATCTATTTCTGTTGAGTCAATTCCAACATATAGCCACCCTATGGCAGAACTGTGCATATGTTTCCCAAGGCTGTAGACTTTGGAGGCAGACAGTCACATCTGTCTTCCATAGGACAGCTGTTGGTTTCAAACCATCAACCTTATAGTTGACAGCTAAGTGTTGAATCACTGCACTAATATGATGTGTCTCCTTAAAGATCAAATATAACTAAGGAAGAGAATCCTGACAATTAGTTTCTTGTGCTCTAGCCAATACTCACAAGCGTGGTGACATTTCTTCTCACGTATTTTGGATTTTGGACATATTATCAGGAGAGACCTCTCCCTGGCAAAGGACAACATGCTTGGTAAAATAGGTCAGTGAAAAAATGAAATGTTACAGAGATCGTGAGCCCTAGTGGCCTAGTGCATTATTATGAGTTGAGCTGTTAATCACAAGGTGAGCAGTTGGAAACCACCAGTGCTGTATGGAGAAAGATGAGCCTTTCTACTCCCACAAGGATTTGCAGTTTTGGACGCTCAGAGAGGCAGTTCTACTCTGTCCTGTAGGGGTTCTGTGAATTGGAATTGACCCTATAGCTGTGAGTTTTATTTGATTGTGAGGATGGTGTAGAACTAGGCAGTATTTCATTCTGTTGGGCAGAGGGTCATTACAAATTGGAACTGACATTACTTCAACTAACAACAGTCACTACTTAGGTTCTCCGGGTGGCACCCATGATCAAGGTCACGACATCTCTCTGCACACTCAGCAGTTAAAACCCTTCCAGGGGCATCTCAGAAGAAAGTCCTCGTAATCTGCTTCCAAAGGGTCACAGCCATGAAAACCCTATGGAGTTCCATTATTTTGAACCCTATAGGATCAATAGGAGTCAGAACCAACTTGATGGAAACTAGTTGTGGAAGAGATTCCCACTACTTTGTGAGTCCCTGGGTGGTGTACGCGACTAACCTTAAAGTTGGAGGTTGACTCCACCACAAGGCACCCAGGAAAAACTTTCAAAAATCAAAAAATTTCAAAAATTCAGTTAACTGAACATGCTTTGAGTAAAATAGCCACTTTAAGACAAATATAAATATGTAACTGCCAGGGACACTAGAATAGAGGAAATAGAACCAGCTGAATGGAAACATCTATGGTGTTATGAAGACTGTAACCAGTGCTATTGAGAAATTGTTAAATGTGGACCTACGCTGCTGTGCACACCTTCACTGAAGACAAAATAAGATGATTTTAAAAAAAGAACGAAAGAACCACATCAACACAGTTTTCATCGGATGCACATGGAGTCTCCGTGGATTAGGGTTCACTCTGAATGAAAATGGTGACATCACGACTATTTGAAAGGACCTTTGATTTTCTTGTGAAGACTCAACAAAACCCCCTTCAGGAGGCTGTGCGCCGACACGCGACCACGTTCCATTCCGAAAGCACTGCGCTGCCGCTCACCTACTGGATCACCCACTGGAGTTCCGTCCTGTGTTTCCACTGAGTTTTTCAATATTTGTGTTTTTTTTTCTGAAACATGTTATTTATTTCTGGTGCTCTTATTTTGCTCAAGCACGCTGAAGCTTTCTGGCTGGTTCATCTCCCATTTCCTGGGTAAAGGCCTTGGCTTTTCTGCCTATTTTTGTTACCTCGTCCATTCATTGACCATAGGGAAGGCACACCTGTCAGATCTCCCACCCCAAGTCTCAATGCCACATAAAGAGAACTGCCAGATGGGGATCTGATCTTGCTCTGGGGTAGGTTCTTATTTATTTATTTACCCCTTGAATTTTCCAGTATGATGGTATTCCACTCATTTCCTACTCTTTCCGAATAAGGGGCCTAACAGGCTTATGATATAAAGTATTTGTTGCAACATGAACATCATTGGGTTGCTCTGAAGGTGGAATGAAGGAACTGGGGTGGGGGGGATGTGACACCGGTGTAATTAAGCCTGAATTTTGTTCACACTCCATTATCATTGAAAAGCTTTTAAAAGATGACTATGCATGGCTGTGTTTGAAGTCCTGCACACAGGAACTAACAGAGATATGATTCTTATCCTTCAACACACTCTAGCTGATGAACTAGGTAGTACTATTCTCAGCACAAACATGTTTCTCACTGGACCATTACAGCATTGCCTGTGGCTGTGATTGGTATACTAAAAAATATGACTTTAGTTAGAAAATACACAGTGACATTTAAAATATGAATTTGGGTCTCATTACATAAGATCCTGTGATAAAATGTACATACAAACCAATTTGATGAATTATAGTCATCAAATTATATGTCATTTCAGTAAGAACATTCTTATACGTGTATATTCAGAGGAAGAATTAATAAAATTATCTTTGAAAATCTGTGTAGTAGCAATTATTGATGGCCTATTTGTGGCTTATTCCTTATCTGGCCAATGTTTAGAAAACAACTTCATTTTTTTCCTCTTTCATGCCCATATTCTCCCAGTAGGAGCAATCATCACACCAAGATACTTCTAACCAAACTCACTGCCATCAAGTCACGGGGACCCTGATGGACAGAGTAGAACAGTCCCTGTGGGTTTCTGAGACTGTCATTCTTTCCTGGAGTTGAAAGTCCCGTCTTTCAACGGGGAGGCTGGTGGGCTCAGTTGTCCTTTTTCTTATCAGAATCTGCGTGCTTGTTTGTTAATAAAAATCTAATGTCTTGTGAGAAAAATATAACCAGGATGGGAAAGTATTGAGGTTTGTTATATTACCTTTTCCACATGGGAGGAACTTTGGTAATTTAGTGTAGGACATTCACCTAAAACATAAGATGTCGGCATGTAAATTCTTACAACCCCTTTCAATACCAAACTGAGAAAGATTTTTACTCAATTCGTGTCAAGGTTATGAAATATTGTATGGCCTTTAAAAACAATTTGGGGGAAAATAGTCTTGGCTAACTTAAATCATTTCTCATAGACAATTTTTGAATCTGAATTTTCGAAATTGAAGTTCCAGGGCATTGTCCTAGGGGACTTGCAGAATGCTCATGGAAAAAAATAAAGAATATTTTTCCCTTACAAACTTGTCAAGCCGTTTCATATCCTTGAGAATTTTAAGGCTCCTAAAATGATGAAAAATTTACTCATAGCCTTTTCCAGTTGACAGCAGAGGGGGAAGCAAATATATTGTTCTCTGAACTTCTTGTGCTCTCTGTCCCTGTCAGGGTTCCCATATCAAACCCAGGGACCACACAAGACACCAGGAAGACCTGAGAAGGACTTGCTATGTAATCATTCGTTTCATCTCTCTCTGGAAAGGCCTGGAAGCAAGTGTTAGTTATTATCCATTCTTATTAGCAGAAATTATTTTTAAAAGATAAGTAAATCAAAAAATAAAGGACTGATCTGCTTGTTCTTTTAATCAGTTTTATAAAACAGTATATTTTCATTGCAATCTAGTATAAAAAAGTTTTATTATAAATTAATTATTGTATACTTTTCAATAACAACAAAAAATATCCAGTTTACTAGCTATCTTTTACAAATGTGAATGATGCTTTTTTCTAAAGCTAGAAACTTTTCAAATCATCCCAATGTTAATGCCCTTCGAGTTTGAAATGGGAGACTTCTCAGGGGAATATGCATCAGAAGGGGATTACATTACTTATGTTACATGCCATGTGCAGATGGCCAGTTATTCCAGTTATGAATCAAGACTATTCTCCTCTAAGTAAAAAAACAAAATCTATATTTTAACTTTTTCTTAGTTTGCTTTTCTTAGGATACGGTTTATGGTTTATTTCCAAATGTTCATGTTCTTAGAATGCTTCAGGAAATGAACCAGTCTTGAAGTAAAAAAATGGTTGCTATAAAATAATAATAATGTTTGGTTAGCATGGAATAAGGAACCAGCTTGAATCCATCCAAATATCCCCTCAAGTAGAATTCAGAAAAACTGGTCAATATCTAGACATTGCAACTACCATTATAGTTGAAATGTTGATGCATGACACATTTATAAGTAAACATTCAGAAAGATAAATCAGTAACAAACAAAATCTGTTTCTGGAGAATTAAAAAATCAGACTACATTTTATTTATTTGTTTGTTTATTTATTTACTAGTAACTATTAGGTCTTAGAAAATGGCCAAAGCCCAGCAAAAGAAGTCATTTCATTACTCATTAAAGAAAATTGCTTGATACAATAATAAAATGTTTCTTAATTGAATGTAAAGTCTAGAGAAAAGCCCAGAGATACAATTATGCAGACATTCATGCACACTTTTTGAGGATCATAATAATGATAACTTGAATTTTATGGTATTTTTCCTAAAATTCTTTCATTTTATCAATATAAATAATTCAATTCTACTTTGATGTCTAGGTAAAAAAGAAAATTCTTTTTATTTGTAATTTTATCTTATCTATTGCTTTCTGAATCTATGATATGTTCACAAGAAATATCTAAGAATGGGCCCATTGTAAGGGAGAACTCTACATCAATACTTTTCCTGTGTTCTTTTTCATCCCAATAGACCATACTCTGTATATTCTGTAAGCTATATTAATGTCAGACCATATAGTCATTTTGCTTTTGAAAATGAGTATGTCACTATTTCCTTTAAAACTAAACAGGATGGTTTTTACGACACATTAGCTAAGCATTCAAATATTGTGATATTTACTAGAACTCGACAATATGCTTTTGCCTAAGAGAGAACTGATGAAATGAGAAGATGCAACCATCTGTGTCTTCATTTGTATGAATTGTGATTTTAAATTTTGCATTAGACAGAAAACATTATTGAGTTAAACTTTAGTATATTCATTCATTCATCAAAAAAAAAATTCAGTCCCAGTTTGCACTATCTAAATCTGGCAAAGTACCACAGTGAATCTTTACAGAAAGAAATATTAGTGGCACAAAATTCAACTCTAGACTGATAGCCAAAGGTTGATGGTTGAACCCCCTGGCCACTCTATGGGAGAGAGTCGTGGTAGTTTGCTTCTATAAAAAAAAGTACATCCTTGGTCACCTTTGTGACTGTCGCAGCATGGTTCTCTGGAGAAGAAAAACCATGATGTTTATATATGTCCATGTATAGAGAAATTTATACCACTAAAATTATTCACATAGTTGTAAGAGTGGGGACATCCAAATCCAGGCAGTTTCCAAGTCCATGGGCCAGATGTTAGGCGGGAGGCTGCCATTGTCCCAAGGAGCAGTTGGGGCTTATCATTGGCAAGAAGATCACAGGCTGTTGGTGGCAGAGGAGGATGAAGTCAAGGTCAGCATATCAGGTTTGTGGTTGCAGAGGTGATGAATTCAAGGTCATCAGGTCCGATGACAGCTGTCTAATTTCTTCCAGAATTGGCAGTAAAATGTGGGAGACCGTCGGCTCGAGTGCAAAGAACTGGAGGCGAATGAGGTAGAGGTAGAATGCAGACCCAGCAAAATGCAAAGTAGTTTCCCACCACCTCTACTTCTATTGGAAGCAGGCCACACCCTCCTTAGTAATTAGCTGCATCAGAAAGGTGACCTCAGAAAAGGTGTTGCAGTCCACTATCATCATCCCATTATGGAGGCTTACAACTGTGATTGGCTATGATTATAGTGTTATATAGGGAATTACTAGAAATGACAAGCCACTGAGAATCCTGGTCAAACCAGGTTAACAAAGAACCGCACCTATTTCAAGGGCAGGTCTTCCCTATCCTAACATGGACTATTAATGGGAATCGACCCAGTGGCCTTGGGTTAATCTGCATTGAGGCCGACTGCCATCTTCTCCTACAGAGTTGCTGCTAGTCTGAAGCTCCCAAGCTTTGAGTTAACAGCCAGTATTTAACTACTATGCCCTGAGGACTCCAAAAATGTAAGCCAACAATGTCAATATAAAGAACAAGATCTTGGGGCAATATATAAGTGATAAAAAATTGTAATCAAAGATTTATGTATGGACACGTACGTTTCCTTAGAAATTGATATTTAAGAGTTGGGTAAACTTTTATCAACTTGCTTTTAGACTTAGATTTTCTATCAGCTTGAATAGTGGCAGGAAGTTTTTTGGTAAAAGTAAAGAAATGAACACTTTCATTTTAATTATGAGAATAAATATTGATAATAAAATTGTGGTAAAACTAGATAAAATATGTCACTGAAAGGTCATAAAATATTCAGCGAAAAAGGACATGTAGTGATTTGCATGTATGAATACCTTAATATCTACAGTACATTTATTTGTATATTTTCAAAACATGGATATCAAAGTCACCGCCTCAAAAGTTGCTCTGGCTCATCCTTAGAACATGGAGTCACGGGGTTTGCATACTTGCACTTGTATCTGTGTATTGCTGTGTGCTATAGAGTTCCATTTTGTCTCACAGCAATCCTAATGGCCAGGTAGCACTGCCACATAGACTGAAATTCCTATAAGAACAGATCAGATCACCAAGTTTCTTTATCTGATGTAGTGGATGATGATAGTTTGAAGCATCAACCTTTCAATTGGCAGCAGAGTGCTTAACCCCTGTGCCACCAAATATAGAGAGTGTGTGTGTGTGTGTGTGTGTGTGTGATGCATGTGTAATGGATTTCCAGTGATAAAGCTCTAGAATTAAGAATTTAATGGTTATGCACATACGTGTCAATTTAGAGCTCTTGAGTTTTAAGGACACATGTCCTATACCACTGCCAATGAATTGATGCCAGGTCATCATAACACCATAGGACACAGAACATCCCATAGTGTTTTCCTGCCTGTAATCTTTATAGAATCAGACTTCCATATGTCTCCCCTGTGGAGTAGCTCATGTGTTCAAAGGGACAAATTGATGGTTAGCAGTTCAGCACTATACCATCAGGACAGTTCAAATCCTGGCTGAAGTACCAACAAATACTGAGAGCCCAACAATTGTTTTTAAACCTATTGTAACATGTAGTATTATAATGGTATGTAACATGTAGTATTATAATGGTACCCTCATCTGGTCATCATAAAGATTCAATAAGAGAAAGAAAGAAATGGGAGAGAGGGAGTAGAGAAAGGATACAAAAAGGGATTGATTAGAAGAGTACATGGTACAAAGCACTTTAAAAAGTGTTTTATATTTTATATTTGATACCAGCACAGAAAACACTGTAGTGAATTTTACACTAGCTTAAGGGAAAATGGTGATATTCATAACCAGAGTTAGAAGATATTCACCAAGATAATAAAGTACCGACTGTATTTATAAACACAACAAAATCACTAGTCAATTGAGAGAACTGGTCATTTCACAAAAATAACCATACATTTAATGAGCTAAAATAAAAATGGAAAAGCATTAGTGCCAGTTATTATATGGTCTTATTTCTGTCAAAATGATAGTTTTCTGGAGAAAAATCAAATAATATAGTATGTAATAACATCACTGTTACCAATTGCTCAATTTTGCATTTGGCTCTTTTCAAAAATGTGCATTACAAAATGAGTTTTTTGAAAAAACCCCGCCCACCCAAGCTTTTTGATTGTTTGGTTCTCAGCAGAACTAGTAGAAAATGTAGTCAGAATTTACACTTTTCATTTTCAGTCTTTTATTATAATAAATTAGCATAGTTTCAAACAAAGACAAGGGGAAAAAAGGCCAGATCAGTTGGCTGTTGCAATGTTTATTCATGTCTGAAATAAAGTGTTATAAATGTAATTTTCATCTTTGAGTCACAAATTTATCTCTGATGAAAAGACAAAACTGAAAGAAATGCTCTCAGGCTCTTTTAAACCTTTTATTTGGAGAGAGTCTATGAGCAGACTTTTACTTACTTTGCAGGACACTCAGTGAGGTGATATTTTATTTGAAATTAATTATATAGTTCCATTAATGTTAATTTATTAGTATCTCTATCCTTTTTAAGAAATATCTTAATTACTTAAGAAATATACAAATTATGCTATGAAACAAACTACAGCGTGATTGTCCATTAGTTATTAAAATATGAAGTCCCTGGGTGTGCCTAGCAGATTTTTTTACATCCAGCTAATCAAAATGTTGGGCTTTGTCATCTCCTTAAAGGCACCTCAGAGGAAAGGTCTGGTGATCTACTTCTGAAAAATAAGACATTAAACACCCAATGGAGCACAGTGCTCTTCTGAAACACATGGAGTCCGCAGGAGTCTGGATAGAATGGATGGCAACAGATGTCTCTCCCTCTCTGTTTTAAAAAATCAATATCCAAGATATATATGAACCAACTGGGATCCATTGGGAAAAGAAAGAATCTGATATTCTACATTTCTAATAAGTTCTCAGATGACATCGTGGTGCTTGCCTAATGCACACTTTGAAAGTAAGGATCTCGTGTTTACACACACACACACACACATACACACACACACACACACACTGAGATAGGTAGAGGCAAAGAAGACAGGAACAGAAAGGGAGAGGGAATCCAAAGTAGATGGTTGAAGTATTCAAAGGTCAATCAAAAAGTCTTCCTACATAATTTGATTTATTCCAAACAAAATGTGCTGAAACACATATGAGCCATCAATATGTGGCTGTAAACATGTTTTCTCAGTGAGATACTTAGTCTAATTACAGCACCTTAACATTTTTAATGGGGATACCTTTTGTGTCCAGGAGGGCACTGTTTTGAGATCAGGGATAATATAAAATATTTAACAAAATGCAAGTGGACCTTTTCCCACATCAACTGTTTTAAGGAAGGTCAGGAAAACGTCAAAGATGAGCCAAAGGGGGAGACCTTCAATTTAGAAGGATGACCTTGTGACTGAAGCACAGAGATTGGTGAAAGAAGGCCATGGGGCAGCCACTGAGATGGCTGCTGCAGAAGTTGGGTTCTAACACGGTTCATCCGGTGCAGTCAAGTTCATGCGACTATCTTGGCCAAGGCAAGATGTGTGAAAACCAGGTTGCATAAAAAGCTGATATTCCTATCAATCTTCCAAGCAAAATTCAGCCCAATGAAGACAATTCTGTTAACAAAAATTAGAACGGGATGAGTCTTGGATGTATCACTACGATCTGGAAAGCAAGGTCCAATTCCAACCTTGGTGTGTTAGGCCAGGTTGACTACAGCAACAAGTCCAGGGACTCTCATATCCGTAGAATAAAGAGATTTTATATCAAGAAGTAATTACATATCTAGAAAGCATTCTAACCCAGTTCCTAAGTCCATCCGTCCCCCTTCAGACTCCGTAGCCACATGCAACCATGCAGAAAGAAGGCAGGAAGATCACAGGGCAGCGAGTGCAGGGTTCTCTGGCTCCAAGGTCATTGGAAGCATCACAGGGCTCAGGCAGCTTCGCAGTCAGTGGCAAAGAGAAGGGGAGGTTCCCAGGGCCTCCTTATGAGAATGCCACATCCCCGAGGCGGTGCCATCAGGCGACCTGATTGGCAAGTTTGGCTACATCCATGACTAGGTGTGTCTATTTGACATAGAATCATTCCTCTAACACACTTGGTTTCTGAGGACATCTGTTGGGCCCAGTCAATTCATTCTGCTCAGAGGGTCATGGTGACTTTTTATTATAATTATTCCAGAGGAGCAGTCTTAATAGATTTTCTCAAGGGACATAGGATAGTCACAGTGGTTTACTGGGAAGAGGTTTTAAGAATACTGGAAATCGCATTGGTGAGAAAAAGGTCAGAAGGGTTGTATCATTTTATGTATGTATGCATGTTTGTATTTACTTACTTATTTATAATTCTGGAAATGCACCTGCTCATTCTTCTAGAGTGTAAGGGCTACCCTACAATACCTTCATTGGGAAGCCTTACCCCATACACCCAACAGCCATGATCTTGTCCTCTCGGACCTCTTTCTGGAAGTTTCTAACTGCTGGCTCTGTGGTCAGCCACAGAGAGATAATTAGAATGCCATAGGAAGTGATTACACTTGGATGGAGGATGGTCATTTCGAACTACCGATCTTGCAGCTAGCAGGCAACACATTACCTCTCTGCCACAAGGACTCCTAGATATCACAGTTAAATTCAGTAGGGTGGGAAAATGATTACAATGGTATGATTATTTACTACATTTCAAACAGTGAATCCACAATGCACTCAGACCCAACAGACATATACACAATTTTCTCGTTATACTGTGAATACATAAGCATTGTATCAGGCTGGACTTATTAATTGGGTGTATCTCTGTGGATCTTTACCTGGATTACAACGAGTGCATGACATAAAGAGAGAATTAACTATTAAAATGAAAGTTTCCATCAGTCTTTAAAGTAAAAACTACATATAGAAAACAATATAAATGCAGCAAAGTAAAAAGTAAGGACACAAAACACACTAGCATTGAGTTGATTCTGACTCATAATGACACTGTTTAGAGTTTTGGATAGTGTCCATCTTCATGAGAAAAGACAGCCTTCTCTTTCAGTCTCAGAATACCCACGGGGTTTGAACTGCCAACCTGGCAGTTAGTAGTTCAACATCTAAGCCACATCACATCCAGAAAGCCTTTTAGTGTAATAGTTAGAATGTTAAAATATAACATTGCAATCTCTGTGTGGTAACTCACATTAAGTCACATGATGTACCTCGTTATTATCTCATATGCAATCAATTCTTATCATTTTCAAAATTTTATAAATGAATAAAAATGATATAAGTGATTGAATTTATCAAAGCCTCTTAATAATGCAAAAGAACAAAATTATCGCAGCTCTTTTGCAAAAAAAAGTGTGGGATTAAAAAATGAATGTTGTCTATAATTTAATCTCAGTGTCCTATAAAGTCGGCTTTTAGTATCCACTCTCAGAACTGTTTGTCAAATTTCCATTAAGCTGAAGGTGAAAAATTAATGATGCACTTACTTCAGATGTTTTAAAACTAATGCAAGTGTATTAGTCATGCAGAAAAAAAATCAAAATATTGGGTATGTTCATTTATGTTTTAGGGTTCACTCATATTTAACTTTTAAACACGTTGTTTCATATGCTTAACAGAGCATTTTATAGAATAAAAGAATGCCGTTATTGATTTTTTAATAGACACATATATCTGAGACATTTTATTTATTGAAACCCCTTTTTAAAAATCTATGGGTGTTAATTTCAAAGCAAGATTAATCAGTGTGTGGATGGCAATGGAGAGGTTCTGAAAATTTATTTATCTATCTGCTAACGGAGGTAGTAGTTAGCTGTGGAGAAAGACTAAAAGCACAGCATGGCTAGAATTACAATTTATCCATTGACTATCTCCCACCTCCATTTTGGTGGCATTCAGAGATTCAGTGGGATGACTTGGAATTTAGATTCTAAAGGAGAAAAGTGTTTTACATAATGATATTTTAAATTAGAAATGGCAAGTAGTGATAAAGGTGCAGACAGAAGAGATGGAAATTGAATGGGGAGAGATCACGTAGGACGGAGCACATCAGTCAAAGCTTCATGGAGAAGGAAGAATGTGGGTTCAGCTTGGTAGAAAGTGAGTATTTGAGAGTCATGTGATGCACAGAAACATCAATTAAACTGGAAGGAATGACTTAAGAAAGCATGGCAGACGCCACCCACAGAGTTTGCAGGGGACCTGGCTCAAGATGTAGCATAAGCCATAGGGGGAAAAATGGTAGGAAATGCTGCTGGAGAGATAGCTTGACGAGAGTGTGTCAAGTTGCTCGCATGGGAAAGTAAAGTGTTCAGTCCTTAGGCGATGGGAATCCATTGGATATACTTAAATTGGATCAAGGAGATGCTATGCAATATATTTTGAGTTTTGTTAGCATCCAACATATTGTGAAAACGTCAAAATAACCATGATTCCTTATTTTGTATTAATACTATGTCACTTCCCTCCACACATTAACAAGTTCAAAGGTAATTGATGAAGGACAAAATAAATGCAGGGTGAGCCAGCATCGCATGGCTATAGCATGGCTTCCATGGCCGGTGAGACAAGGGACATTATCTTTGCTGTGAGATATTAATTATTTTGGCCCCATGACTAGTCAGGAATAGCAGGAGACTCAGGGCTCATTGGTGCTTGAGAATAGCTTTTCTGGTTTCTTGAAACCCCCCTTCCATTCTCCCAGTGTGCTTTCTCACTATGAATATCTACTTTGTGAACCATGCCTTGTCTGGTCCACAGGCACATGACCTATGAGGTCACACCGGGCTCCCTTTCAGAATGGGGCCCAGGTTGATTTAATGCTTTGCTATCACCCTTGAAATTCTGTACATTTTTGAAAGGCCCACGTTTTCACTAGGTGCCACAACCCACAAAATCAAATAGCCTTCTTGGGGTCCAATGGCATGACCATGGGTGGGAAGCGGTGGACGTCTTTGCAGTCCTAATGAGCTGCCCCACACCCGTGTAAAAGGGATGATGCAATTAGGAGACCAGCACTGTGCTTATATAACAAGGGTGACCCCAAGCTTAGATTTATTTTCACTAATTTTGCATTAAAGTTATGAGTTGCCTGGCTGCCATAGGCATATGCTAAATAACATTTTTTAGCCTTGAGGTTTTCCAAATGACAAATTGAGGAAACATTTTCGCAACATAATTTCTCATTTATACTTGTGCTTCCTGGAGCCTGGTTCCCATGATCCTTTAGTTCTGGATCCCCCGCAGTCCAATCAAATTAAATTCTGAGAAGACCTTTAGCAATTATTTCCACAAAAAAAACTTCTGAAAAATAAAGTCCTGGGCTCAAAAACATGATCGGCTGCCCGACCGTCATTTTGTTGTGTGCTTCCTTTCCAGAGTGTGAGCAGAGTAGAGTGTTGCTGGTGGTGGTGTTTTGTTTTTAGCAGAGTAACTAAGCACAATAAAAAAATGTTTAGCTGTTTCTTTTACCACCATAGACTTTATTATCTCCAATTTCTTCCCTCCCAATCCTTGCATATGTTTCTTTGATATTTTTTCAATAGTTTTATTGTGCAATATAGTGAAGACATAAAGAGCAGATAGCTTTTCTTTTCTTTGTATTTTATCATCATAATTGCTTTCCTGCCTTATTTTATTTATTGCTTATTCATTCCAAGTTGGGGGCTACTGAACGCAGCTTAAAAAGTCAAATATTTCTACAAGACATAGTTCATCCTCCTAACTATCGAAGCCACCCTCTCCTGTCCGGCTTTGTGTCCCTGCTTCATCTCTCTCACTCTCAAAAGCAAGCAATCACTTTTTAATATTTGAGTTACTATTCAACTCCATTGCTAAATGAGCAGCATGTTTATAGATTTACTACATTTTTTCCAGTTCTAGCTTTTATACAGAATTATTATTATTAAAAAAAATGAAGGATTTTTCTTTCCCAGCTCTCCTGGCTTGCTTACATTTGCCCTTTTCACTGTATTCCCAATAATCAATATGTAAAATAATAATAATTATAAGGGGGAGATCAACAGTTATTATTTATAGAATGACAATGAAAATATGATTCTTGTCCTTCTCACGAAGTATACAATAATTTTATTGCTGTCTTGCACAATTTCTTGTTAGCTTTAAAACAGATATTTGATTATAAAATTCTTGTTTTTATCCTGTGTGTCTAGCATTCTACAAAGCTGAATCCTCTAAAATGATGGCAAATATACTTTTAGTCCAGTAACCCATATCTAGGATCCCCATGCTATCCTAGACATATGTGCCCATCCTGCACCGGTCTGTCAGTTTGTTGTACTGTGGTGGCATCTGCTTGCTGTGATGATGGAAGCGATGTCACTGGTGTTTCACATACTAGCAGGGTCCCCCAAGGTGATCAGGTTTCCAATAGAACTTCTAGACTAAAACCAGACTTTGAAAAAGGAATAGGCTGTCCACTTCAGAGGAATTAATTTCGAAAACCTAATGAATAGAAGCAGAGCATTTTGAGACACTAAAATATCTCATTAAAAATAGCAGAATGCCATCATATATGGTGCTATTATATGGACCTCTTAGTTTGTAAGGCACTCAAAATATGACTGAAGAAAAGCTGCCCTCTCAAAATAGAATCGGCATGACATGGATGAGTAAGTTTTGGGGACCTTCATTTGCTGATGGGGCAGGGCTCAAAATGCAAGGAAACAGCTGCAAACATCAATTACTAAATGGTACTTGGAATGAATGAAGTATGAAAAGTAGGAAAATTGTGAGTTGTCAACAATGAAACGGGCAACATAAAGACTGATATGCTAGGCAAGACAGCTAAAACGGACTGTTATTGGCCATTTTGAATCAGACCATCATAACATGTACTATACTGGGAATGACAAAGTAAAAAGAATGGCACCAGGTTCGCCATTATAAATGGACATTTTATGATCAATATTGAAGTACAATGCTGCCAGTGATAGAATAATGTCAATAAGCCTACAAAGAAATTCAGCCAATACAGTTATTATTAGAATTACTCACAAACCATTAAAGCCATTGATGAAGAAATTCAATAATTCTACCAATGTATTTAGTCTGAAATAGATTAAACATGCAAACAAGACGCATTGGCTGTTTACAGTGTGAACATCATAAACAAAGAGAAAGGAATGGTAATTGCAAAACATGACCATGGCGATGTAACTGGAACTGGAGATTGCATAATAAAAATTGTTCATAGAAAATACATTTTTTCAATAACATGTGGATTTCTCCAGACAAAATATACAATTGATCTGTGAGACAACATGATGGAAAAGCTCAAGATCAACAGGTAACACAATGTCGGGAACTGACTGTGGAACGCATTCATAATCATTCATATGGAAGTTCAAGTTGAGGGTGAAGAATATTAAAACAGGTCCATGAGAGCCAAAGTAAAGCCCTGAGTATATTCCACCTGAACTTCAAAATCATCTCACGATTAGATTTGACTCACCGAACATTAAGGACAGGAGACCTCTGAACCATGTGATGGCATAAGATACCCTCATACATGGAATATCAAAAGCACATTCAAATTAAAAGGGGAAAAAGGAAAAGATCAAAGTGCATGTCAGAGGAGATTCTGAAACTAACTATTAAATGGAGAGTAGCAAATTCAAACTGAAAAAATGATGACGTCAAAGAGCAGAACAGAAATTTTCCAAGGGCAGATTGAGAAGACAAAGTACCACATTATAAGGAGATGTGCAGAGAAATAGAGTGAGAAAATCAAAAAAGAACACACTGGGCATATCTTAACCTGGAAGAACTAAAGAAAATGCATGCCTTGTGTTTCAATATTAAAAAGTTATCTGGGAAAAATATTGAATGATGGAGGAATAATCCAAAGAATACACAGACTCACTCTACCAGAATGAACTAATCACCATTTAATCATTTCAAGAGGTAATATAGAAACAAGAACCAATGATATTAAAAGAAGAAGTTCAAGCTACACTGAAGACATTAGTCACAATCAAGGGTCCAGGAATTGAAGGAATACCGATGCCATTTAAAATGTTCTAACAATTTGATGAGGCACAGGAAATGAATGCCAAGAAATTTGGAATAGAGATACTTGGCCAACTGGTTGGTAGAAATCCATATTTGTATCCATATTTCAAGGACTAGTGACCCCACTAAATTCATAAATTATAGAATAATGCTAATATCACATGCAGGTACATTTTTCTGAAAATTATTCAACAGCTGCTACAGGGACAGGGACAGTCAGAAATTTAAGCCAGATCCAGACAAGAGACCCTATTCCTTATGTCAAATGGATCTTGACTCAAAGGAAGGAATGCCAGAAAAATGTTTGTTATAGTGTATGCATTATCAAAAAGTCATAACCAACTATGGATAGCATTGAAAAAAAAAACACGGTAATTCCAGAACCATTCACTGTGCACATGCAGAACCTGTACATGGATGGGGTAGCTTCAGACTGCAGTACCTTACTTTTGACTTCTACAGATTAAACTTTTATGAAAGAGGCTGGAGTGTATGAAGAAGAATTCAGCATCAAGACTGGTGGAAGACTTATTAACAAACTTTGATATGCAGATGAGACAACCTTGCTGGCTATCATGAAGACTTGAATTTGTTGCTTTTGAAGATCAAGGATTACAGTCTTCAATATGGATTGCAGCTTAATGTAAAACAAAAACAAAAAACAAAAATCCTCACCAGTTGATAACATCATGATAAAAACTAAAAATAAAATAAGATAAACCCTGACTCTCTGCTATCAAATCTATGCCAACTCAGGGACCCTGTAAGGCAGCTTAAAACTGCCCCTGTGGGTTGCCAAAACAGTAACTCATATGGTAGCAGGAAGCCTCAATTTTCTCCTAAGGAGTTGCTGGTGGTTTTGAACTATGCAACTCAGTGTTAGCAGCCTGACTCATAACCACTATACCACTGGCGTTCCCTAACACTATAATAAATGGAGAAAATAATTGAAGTAGTCAAGCATTTCATCTCAGATCCACAATGAATGCTCATGGCAGTAGTAGTCAGGAGATTAAAAGTCACTTTGTATTAGGTAAATCGGCTTCACAGATGTTACTTCAAGGAGGAAGGCGTGTCTTCAGCAAGCCAGAGTAGTTCCTTTAATTTGTAAAATGCTTCCATTGGGGGCTCTTACATCTCTTATCGCATGCATTTGAAATGACAAGATTTGAAGTTCTACCAGTGAGTGATATTTAGTAACTATTAGAATTGAATGTAGGTACCTCAAGTGGACCTATAGTATCTATTGACCCAGTCTTATTTACTGGCTCTATTGACTTAGTCATATTTCCTCAAGTTGTGTGACGAGAAGGTAGGATTCTTAGAGCTCACTACAGGAAAATACCTCCAGATTCTCAATGTTTCTTAAAGCTACTATAGTTACAATATAGTTACAAAGCAATACTTACTTTGTAATATTGTTACTAAGTAATACTTACACTTTTTGGTAGATCTAAAGTCTCTCTTTTTGGAGACTCATGGTGGTTTTCTGCTGGGGTAAAGGAGTAAACTGTGACCCACCTTGACTCAAGAAAGCGATAGGGATTTCCTTAGAGTCCTCTCTTTCCAGAACTTCCTTTCCCCTCCTTTAATTTTTATGTTGCCAATGACTCACACTGGCTGAGCTGCTGTGGCCCAAACAGCCTTGCTTCTCATTCCACGCACCCGTCCTCCCAGGACACATGCACACACAGCTGGGTTAGCCTTTTATTTCCACAGGTTTGTTATATGTTTCTTGACATCTCCCCATCTTCTTTCTGATTTCTTCTGTTTTCTTGGCCCCCGTAGATTATACTTTATGATGCTTTTGCTTTCTCCATTGTAGTAAACTTTTGTGGAAAGATGGGTAAAGGCATGTGTGTGGACTGGGGTTTATTGTATTTGGGCTTATTTTCTATTATGTAATGCCTCAATCATTTGTTATAAGTGACAGCAAAACAATAAGAGTATAAACACTGCTGATAGTTCAAATATTCATTGCAAAGAACCTGTTTAAGTCACTTACATTTTTATGTGCCATTTTCATTTGAATACAGATGGAAGTTTCAGACACAGCCGATCAAACCTTACCTCTCTGCTTGTGCAGCCCATCTCTGCCTCTCTTGTTGAAAAACTGATCTCCTCTCCAACGCAGAGAACCCAAGACGTAGTCTGCACCCCTCTCATTCTTCCCAGCAATGGTAATGTATTCAATGTGTTGCTGTGTTCCTTGAAGTGATCATTCATATCTATCTATCATCTATCTAGCTACCTATCTAGCTATCTATCTATCATCTACCTATCTTCTATCTATCTATCTATCTATCTATCTATCTATCTATCTATCTATCTATTATCTATCATCTATCTGTCTGTCTGTCTATCTATCTATCTATCATCTATATATCTATCATCTGTCTGTCTGTCTATCTATCTATCATCTATCTATGTATGTATGTATGTATGTATCTATCTATCTATCTATCTATCTATCATCTATCTATCATCATAATTGACCAAATGGTAGTCTCTAGCTACCATTGGTTGTTTTCTTAAAAAACAATTTTATTGGGGGCTCATACAACTCTTATCACAATCCATACATCATCAATTGTGTAAAAGCACATTTGTACATTCATTGCCCTCAACATTCTCAAAACATTTGCTTTCCACCTAAGCCCCTGGCATCAGTTCCTCATTTTCCCCTCCCTCTCCACTCCCCCCTTCCTCATGGAAACTTGATAATTTATAAATTACTATTTTGTCATATCTTGCACTTTCTGACGTCTTCCTTCACCCACTTTTCTGTTGTCCATCCCCTAGGGAGGAGGTTACATATAGATCCTTGTAATCAGTTCCCCCTTTCCAACCCACCCTCCCTCCACCTTCCCAGTATCGCCACCACTCTCAGCACTGGTCCTGAA
>NW_022108124.1:9114636-9119131 GCF_000313985.2 Echinops telfairi | reverse complement strand
CTTCTTCCATGTGGGCTTTGTTGCTTCTGAGCTAGATGGCCGCTTGTTTACCTTCAAGGCTTTAATACCCCAGACGCATTGTCGTTTGATAGCCGGGCGTGTGCGAGTATGGGTAGACTAAAGGAACAAATCCAGAGACACTCAGATGTGTGTCTTAGAGAACTTTATATCAAGGAGTAATTGTATATTAAAAAAATCCCAGACAAGTCAAGATCAAGTCCATAAGTCCTATATTAGCCCATATGTCCAATACAAGTCTATAAATTCCTCTTCAGACTCACACAACACATGCAATGATGCTGGATGCAGGAAGATCACCGGCCAGTGGGTGGAAAGTCTTGTGGATCCAGTAGCAGTGGAAGCATCTCAGTGCTGGCGTGGGTCTCCTTACAGCTCCTCCAGCTCCAGGGCTCTGGCTCCATCAGTGCAGCTCCATTTGGCTTGTCAACAGGAACACAAAGCAGAGAGAATGTATCTGGCTTCCAGTGAGCTATTTATTTCCATTGAACTTCCAAATGAGGTCATCAAGCTGCGACCTGATTGACAGGCTAAACTCCACTCTTCACTTTTAATAGTCTCCAGAGTGAATCGTTTCAATAGTCTCAAGTTGACACTACCACACTTAGATTGATGTGTTTGGGGCTATTCTCTTTAAAAACATTCACATTTAGCTATGTGAGGATTTAATTCTCCTCTGTGACCCTTTAATGGATGTTTTGGGGAAATGCTTTCATTGAAGACAGGGAGCTGATCAAACGGAGAGATTTGTAAGGGGAGTAAAAACCATTTTGGAGTGCCACAAAGAAAAGTAGCTTTACAAGTCAAGCATTTTGTACATTCATGAAAATCTGCTTAACATCACTTCCCAGTTTCAGCTTCAGCAGCCTTGCTGCCTGCCAACATTCAGTGGATAGCAGTCAGCTGTCAGGGGTATGAAGTCTTTTAGTAGAAAGCATTAAAGCCTAATTCCAGCAATTGACTAAAAAATCCCTCTGTCTTTTCGCATCACCGCCTGAGAGAGGCTTCTTGTGTGGCAGTGCAGTTCGTCGGGCCTTGTTGGGCCATGCAGAATAAAATAGAAGTAGTTAAGCTACGTGTGGCGGATGAAAGCCACCAAAGGCATCTTATTTCTGCCTCTAGCCTCAGAATTAGAGTTCTAAAGGAGAAAGCCTCTTTACATATTGTTACTTTTGTATCTAGGTGTTCTGAAGTACAACTTGAAGGCTGTTTTTGTGTCCAGACCTAGGGGCTCAACATGGTTTATTTCAACTCTATTTCTCTTGCCAAAAATCCAAAAGAAAGAAAACATATTACAAACCCGTTTTGATGAAGCCTTGAAAAAAAATCTGAATACATTCAGGATTGCCTTCTGTTAAAGAGAAAATAAAGGTGTGCTTTTCAAAGTTATATAGATTGAGAGCCTTCCAAACTGATTACCTATTGAAGCAAGTGAGTATATACATATATTTTAAATCAAATAAAAACAGTGAGGAAATGTCCTAAGAGCAGAAAAGAAGAAGCCCTTGAGGGAATTTTTTTTTCTGTTCTCCAATCGGGGGCCTTTGGTTGTTGTTAGGTTCAGGAGTTTTTCAGCATGACTACATGAGGCCATTGTGCCTCAAAGTTGCAGTGCAGGACAATGAGCACTGCGCCATAGAAGTGCGTCAGTCTTTCTAGCAGCAGAAGGTTGCCCCTTCCACCTGTGGAGCAGCTGGGGGTCCAATGGGCTGACCTTTCAGTCAGCTGCTGAGCACTTACCCACTCTGCACCAGGGCTTTGTCATGTACTCTGGGTGGTAAAGATGATATCATGACTGTAATACTACTAGAGTTATAGGGATATTACTGGACTTATAACAAGCCAGTTGTAAGGTCAGAATCAATCAATTCGTGAAATATTCTCAGCCCCAAATGTTTTACAATTACTGCCTTGCCCTCAGTAGGTTGACATTCCACCTATGTGCTCCATACCCATCCATTAGTCATCTTTCCAGAAGTTTCCATGATTGCATCTACACTGGAATATAATTATTTCGTCAAATTATGATATATACTTGAGTATTTTTGTGCACTGAAAAAATATGTGACTGTGATAGAATCTTACCCATTTAACATTATACCTATGTTTCTCAATATGATGGGTGAAAATATGACTATTTCTATACTGTGTACCCTTTAATGTCATAAACATTGACAAGTTTTTATGAAAGATAATTTGGAAGACAACTCTGCAAAATACACATATATTTTGCTATGTTGCCTTGTTAAAAATTCAGTATATTCTTTGATTCTTAGACTGAAATTTAATTAGTATAATGTAATGTCCGACTGTTGATACTACTTATTTTTATATCCAAGAAGGCATCTAAAAAGTTTGTGGTCAATTTACATTATCTCTCAATTTCATTTTCTACAAACTTTGTGAAGCCCGTTCCTTCATATTTCAAATATATTTTTATGATTTGTTTTTATAATTAGATACCAGGTATATGTGTGAATTGTATTTTCAGTATTTTTCAGCATAGATTTGAAAACATATTGAACTTGTTATCTTCCAAAAATTTCATTCATACTAAAATTTACTTTCAATTTTACATGTTCAAAAACTAATCACTAACTAGAAATGTTAGCAGAGTTGAGTCTAGCTGCTTTTTGTCACAAGTGAATCTATGTTGTGTCTTACACAAACACATACATAGTATGGATGTTTAAAGTTGTCTTATCGGTACTTTGGGTTGAACATTGAACTTCTCATTAAAAGATCATTGGTTCAAACCCACCACCTTCTTAATGAAACAAAGATTAAGCAGTTGACCTCAGTAAAAGATTTATAGCTTCAGAAACTCTCTAGAGCAGTTACACTCTGCCTTGTAGAATTGCTAAGAGTCACCAGAAAGTGGTGTATTTTGAGTTGGGGAAACTGGGCTATGGTGTTCACTGAAAAGGCAGCATGTGAAGAAAGATGTGACAGAGTGTTCCCACATGGGTGAAAGACTTGTAAGACCTGTGAAGCAGTTCTACCTGATTCTGTGTGGTTTGTGTTAGTCCAGGTAGACTAGAGAAACAAATTCATAGACACTCAGATGTGTATAAGAAGAGCTTTATATAAAAGAGCTATTGAGTATTGAGAAAACATCCCAGCCCAGTCCAGATCAAGTCCATAAGTTCGATATCAGTCCATATGTCTGATATCAATCTATAAATTACTCTTCAGACTCACAAAACACATGCAACAATGCTGAGTGCAGGAATACCACAGGCTAGTGGGTGGATTTTTCTTGTGGATACAGTGGTGGTAGAAGCATCTCAGTACTGGCATGTGTCTCCATGTGGCTCCTCCAGATCCAGGCCTCTTGATGCCATCAGCATCGTCCCATGTGTCTTGTCAGTAGAGAGTCTCTCAGGGAGTGAGCATGTGTCTCACCTCCAATGAGCTATTTATCTCCTTGGTACCTCCAAATTAGGTCTTCAAGCTGTCACCTGACTAACAGAATAAACTCCAACCCTTTGCTCTTGATCCTCAAACTGACTATGTAACTACCTCAGGGTCTCTAGGAGTCAGAATCAACTCAACACTAATGGATTCATTAATGGTGACCCTCAGGCTTTATGGGTCTTTAAGGAGCCATTTGCACAGTGATCCTAAAAGTCTGAGCTAGAAACTGGTAACAGAACGATACACAGAACTAAAGATCAGATATCTGAGCTGCCAGTCAGAAGTCTTTGGACAAAAGGGGGAAAAAAAGCTTCAGAAATCCCTTTGAAGGCGTGTTCAGCAAGAGTCTTAGACTGAGTGAGCACAGGTGGAAACCTATTGTCCCAAGTCCACAGAAAGTGGAGTTGGTTCTCTCTTTCCTGGGGAGTGCACATAGGGTTACCAAGGGTGATGCAGATCTGTCACTCAGCAGAACGACTCTCGAGTTTCCAGGTTCTGTCTCTCCAGTTTTGACACTGGGAGGAAGCAATTCAGCTGAGATTCTGTCTAGAGGGCTTTTGAAGCATGCCTTGGATTAAAAAAAGAAATTAAAGAAACAATCAAAAGCAGCCTGAGAAACATACTTTTAAACAAAATTACTCTAATATTTTCCTGTTTACCAATGTTTCTCAGTGACCTTTTGGACTTCTTACATAATTACCAAACCATTTTTTCAATGCCTGTCACTCCTTACAAATTATAGAAGCTACAAGTAAAGGTTCAATTTATGTGTGTAACTGAACATCAGAGAAGTAGAGACTTGACTCTGATTTCCCCTCGAAACTGTCTGGATCCTGGGAAATTCAAGCTCTAGAAGATACCACCAACATGGGGAAAAGCGTCAGGGCTATGTGTCCATAGATGATAGGGATTTGGAAGTAAAAGCTTCATGCGCAAACAATACCACATGGTAGACGTGGGATACGCGACCACAGGGTGGACGTGGGATACTCGACCACAGGGTGGACGTGGGATACTCGACCACAGGGTGGACGTGGGATACTCGACCACAGGGTGGACG
>NW_022108124.1:9062738-9114536 GCF_000313985.2 Echinops telfairi | reverse complement strand
GGGATACTCGACCACAGGGTGGACGTGGGATACTCGACCACAGGGTGGACGTGGGATACTCGACCACAGGGTGGACGTGGGATACTAGACCACAGGGTAGACATGGGATACTAGAAAGATATTCAATCACTGGTAGAGATAATGTGTCATCTGCCAGGGTAGTGTATGAAAAAGAAAAGGGTGTGTGTGTGTGTGTGTGTGTGTGTGCGCGCGTGTGTGCGTGTACATGTGCGCACGCATGCGTGGTGTTGGGGTGGAAAGTCTGTCTTTAGAAATCAAAAACCTTGGCTCAGAATTTTTATTATCTTTGTGATAGAGCAACCCATCGCCAAAAGAGAAAAAGTTAGCATGAAAATTGTTCCCTATCTAGAGATGTCCCTGGGATGTTTGGCAAGAGCAAATGTAATACTGGGAAAATTGTATCAGAGAAATATGTATCACATGGAGAAACTAGTTTAATGTCATCCTGAGAAAAAGACTTTAAGAAAAAAGTGTGCTGAGAATAAAACAAATAATGAACCTTATAAACTAGCCTAAACACTATTGTGGGATAAATTCACCATCCTGTTGGGAAATTGTGGGATAATTTCATAAATTCACCATATTTGTGGAAAAATTTCATGTGGCTCAGTAACTAACAAGAAAGCATATAGGTCATATGATAATCACTCCTCATTTTGGGGGCTTTACCCACTGCACCTGCATATGGTACTCTCTGCCCATTAAATAGGAGTTCCACATTCTTTATAGCTAATATTTACAAAGATGATTATGCCTTATCAACTGTAATAGTTACTTATATGGTCCTAAGACAAATTCAATTAGAAAGGCAAAAAACAATCATTCTTCAAGCTGGAACTGAAGTCACCCCCATGACTCAATTTTAAGAAAACAATAGACAGACCATAACCCCACTGGGTAATGATGCACTCCTTAGAACAATCAGCCACTTGAGATCAAAAAGTTAGCAGTTGCCCAAGGACAAAACTCAGAAAGATCAGGAAAGGAGAAAGACTGGAAATGAGAAATAGAGAGGAATTAGAATAAGCCCTGTTACATTGCGGACATTGTAATAAATGACATGAAACAAGTCCGTATGAAAAATTGAGTGGAAAACTGATCTGCTCTGTAGCCTTTGCCCAATTTGACATAAGGGGTTAATTTTTTAAAAGAAGCATCATATACAGTAATTACATACTGAGACAAAATCTAGCCATCCCACCTTACAAGGGGCCTTCTGGGTCATTGCTTCTAAGGCTGATTTGTTTGTTCTTTGTCTCCAGTACTTGGAACCTATTTTCAGGAGAAACTAGTCCCTAGAAAAGGACAGCGTGCTTGGTAAAGTGGGGATTTCATGAAAAAGAGGGAGCCCTCAATAATGTGACCTGACAACTTTAGAGAAACAAATCCACAGCAACTCATATATAAGAGAGTTTTATGTAAAGAAAATGTGCATCACGAAAACATCCCAACCCAATGCTGCCCAAGCCCACAAGTCCATTAACCCATTAACCCAGCACCAGTCCACAAAGTCCTCCACCTCACAAAACAGGCAATGATGCTGACTGCAGGAGGAAAGCTGAGTCAGTAAACGAATAAGCATCTCAGCACTAGCAGGAGTCTCCACACGGCTGCTCCAGCACCCAGGGCTGCACATCGGGATAGGTCCATGAGGCTTCTCCTTGGGGATGTCTTGTAGGAAGTCAGTCTTGCAAGCTGAAGCAGGGAGCTGCTAAGGCAGCTGCACCCTGGTGCGACCATCACAAAACAAGAGACCTGAGAACTAGAAATGCGAGGCTCACCACCCATTTATCTCTCAACCTTTCAATTAGCCCCACATGTGATTATTGGCCAGGCTGGCACAATTAAGTAACTCACACAGTGACTACATCAGTAGTCTCAAACCAAACAGGCATGTGGTTGGTGCAAGCCCAGGCAGTGGTCGTTCTGTTGCTATAAGTTGAAAAGAACTCGATGGCACCTAACAACAAAATATATTCATTTTTAGATGATAGAAAAATACTCAGTAATCGTTGGAAATATTTTAGCTGTTGTGTGTTGAATCCCTTGTTTAAAAATGTGAGTTATTCACATTTTCATGTGGTCTTATTGTGTGTGCTCCTATGTTAAACCCTATTTTAGTTTGGAATGGGAGATTTAGAATGTTATGTCTCTGTACTTCTATGAGGCTAGCAATTGCATGTTGTCATAGTTATCTAATAAGCATGTAAAGTAGAGAATATACAAAGTACTTAATAAATAGTTGCCTAGAAACTATAACTTGATGTGATCATTAATGCTGTGTCAACACAGCAGATTGTGCTGTTGACAACAGATAAAGAAATTATAATGTTTTAAGGGGAAGAATATATAATAAGCATCTATTAAAACTGTTTTTTGTTTCCCCCCCAGAAATAAGAATTGTTAACATGCAAGTGCAGACAGTCACAGAATTCAAAACAATTACAAACGTTGTTGGATATTTAAAGGGCTCAACATCTCCAGGTAAGTATGGTTGAGGAGTTAAAACCTTTCCCTTTTATGAAACTTCATAGAAAAATATCATATATTAATTTGATGCAACTAGAAGTTCATGCCACTCCAAGCGGAAGTCACTATGAAACAAAGAAGTGATCCGCTAAATGTTCCTTTCTACTAACCCTCTTCAAAAGTATATCTTTGTAGAATGTTGTTGTTAATTTTGTGTGCCCTCAAGCCTATGCTGATACCTAGCAACCATACATGGCCAAGTAGAAAAATACTTGCATTTCCAAAGTTGAAAACTTTATGGGGCTGTTGGGTTCGTTCAAACTGCCAACTCTCAGTTAGGATCTGACCACTTCCTCATTGAGACACCAGGGCTACTTAGTAAAAGTGTTAAAACTAACACAATTATAGGATATTAAAAATAAAAATGAAACAAACAAAAACCAGTTCACCTTCGGTAACCTGCCATTTGTCTGGTAAGAAAAAACACAAAGATCATCATTTTATTTTATTTACCAAACACTGTTCAACTTCTGATATTTTTATGAGGCAAAGATATTTTTAAAAAGAGAGTTACTTTAGATGTGATGATGTTTAAAACAAAATGTTACAATATATAGCAACATTTTGCTTTTTAAATATGAAAGCTTAGTAATGTTTATTAACAATTTAAAAATCAAATCTACATTTTAACTCTTCAATATTAATATATGCCCCTTCTCCCATTTTTCTTCCTCTTATAGCTGTGCACATAAGACTTTTCGGTTTAGAGGCAATGTAGTAAAATAGCATCCTTGTTAGTCTTAACGTACTTTTATGACTTGTCGTGGGGCTTGGCTTGTCCTTGCACTGATAACTGCAAGGTAGGCAGTTCAAACTCACCAGTCCCTCTCTGTAGGAGAAAGATGTAATATTTTCTGATTCTGTAAAGTCTGGAAACTCTAGGGTGTAGTTCTACTTGGCCCTACAGTGTTGCTTTGAGATGCAAAAAAACCTCAATATCAATGGGTTTGATGGGCTTATTATTTTCTGTATAATATGCATGCTTGCCAAACTTTATTTAAAATCTGTACAAGAATATTATCTATTCATTTGAAAGATTTAAAATTTTAATAAATCTGAAAATGAAAAACATCAGTAGTATGACAATGCTTTTTAATTATGGTTTATTTTGAATTTGTAATGCTGGTGGTCGGGTGGGTTATGTGTTAACCTTGAGTTCAGCAGTTCAGACCTAACAGCCACTCTGCTGGAAAGAGTTGTGGCTGTTTCCAAAATGGTTGACAATCTCAGCCATCCTAGGGAGCGGTTTTATCCTGACGTAAGGGGTGGTCGTGCTTCAGAATCTCTAACCTTGATAATAGGTTGACATTGTTTCAATATCTGTGTGAGGAATTAAAATAACTTTATAAAATGACAGTTTTCATAAAGTAGTTTTTGATCCTGTGAATTCAAGGGTGATCAGAGTAATTTCTCTATTCATGGCACACGTATTGCATTTGCTATGTGGCAGGCACTGTTCAAAGCGCCTTACAAATAACATCTCATTTGAAACACGAAACAATTGAATAAAGCACACACTCATTCATTCTTATTGAACAGTCAAGGAAATGAAAATCTACCAAGCCCCAAAGCCAACTCACAACCACTTTGTGTTTCTGAGACTTTAAATCAGTGGTTCTCAACCTTCCTAACACTGCGACCCTTTAATACGGTTCCTCATGATGCGGTGACTTCCCCAACCATCAAATTATTTTTGTTGCTACTTCATCACTGTAACTTTGCTACTGTTATGAATCAGGCAACCCCTGTGTAAGGGTCATTCAACCCCCAAAGGGGTCGTGACCCACAGGTTGAGAACCACTGCTTTAAATCTTTATTGGAGTAGATAGTCCTATCTTTTTTTTTAACGACAGAGCCCTGGGTGTTCTCACACCACGGACCTTGTGGACAGCACACAGTGTGTAACCCACCACCCCACCCGGGTCCCTGCATGGGCCATTTGAAAATCGATGGTACTCAAAGAAGACAGCTTGTATGAGGGCCTTTGTGTCCTATTAGGGCATTTGGAACAACTTGATCAAATCAGTTGAACTCAGTTCTTCTTACGGATAGCATGCACCAACAACACAGTCAGTAAAAATTCTGGCCTTATGGAATGAATCTATCTTACCATGGTCAATAGTAAGTGAAGCAGGCCATATTCGTGAGTCAAAAAGAAGATCTTTCTTGTAGGGAGTCTTATAAACGCTGGTGGTGTTGCAGGTTATGTATTGGCCGGCTAATCTCAAGATCAGCAGCTCAAAAATCACCAGCCATTCTGAGAGAGATGTGGCTTTCCACCATGATAACGTTACAGTCTCAACAACCCACAAGGGCAGGTCTACTGCGTCCTGTCGGTCCAGTATGAGTTGGAATTGACCTGATGTTTGGGGGTATTGTGTGTGTCTTCATGACTCTACTGGACAGAGTACAACTGTCCCTGTAGGTCTGTGAGGCTATACATCTTTATGGGAGTAGTAAGCCTTGTTGTTGCCCCCCATCAGACAATGGTTTCAAACTGCTGACCTTGATGTCAGCAGCCCCTTGAGTAATATAATACACCACCTGTAAGTTTAGGTTGTAGTAAGTCTAATGGATTTGGATGATTGTATGAAATAAAATATCTGAAAAAAACACATTTTACAGCTTTTAAATGACTTCTGGTGCGTTTTGTTTGCTTGTTTGTTTCAGAGAAAGGAGAGAGGACTAAAATTATATCCCGGAAGCTGTAATTAATTCCTTAAATTTCATTTGTTGCAAAATCAGTCCCCGACTACCACATTTTTAATATTTACAGCTACCGAATGACTGTTTCCTCAGATATACTAATAGCTCATTACTATTTACTGAGCATACACACATTGTTTACAGGACACTTCCCCCTATGATTCTGAAAAAAATGTTAGATAACAGTTTCATTGTGGCATATTTGTATACTTCATTAATTAATATGCAGCTTGCAAAAGACAGTAATGTAGATCTCAGCTTTGGATTCATAATTGAGTTCAGCAGCTGCCTCTGTTTTGATATACACAGATGTGTGAATCACGACACTGGACGAAAATGTTAAAGTAGTCTTAATTATTAGAACAATTTGGCTTAATTGTTGCTCACTTGTGCAAGAGGATTATGTAAATGTTATTACATTTATTGTTAAACTTTATGTTTTCTTTTAATGACATTTATTTTATTCTCTCTCCAGATCGGTATATCTTCGTTGGCAGCCACCATCACACCCCACACAGTTATAGTGGGCAAGCATGGGCCAGTAGCACTGCTATGATCACAGCTTTTCTCCAAGCCTTGATGTTAAGTGTTAAGAAAGGATGGAGACCTGACCGCACTATTGTTTTCTGTTCATGGGGAGGAACCACTTTTGGCAACATTGGCTCCTATGAATGGGGAGAGGTAAATTAATCTGTGCCTTAATTACCATTCTTTCACTTTTTCTGCTGAAAGTACAAAGTGAAACTTTTGAATTCAAGTGCTGAAAGAATGTGCAACCAGGGTGTCATATCTGCTAATTTGTTGTGCTTACTTTTCAAAAATGAGGAGAACTTAGAAAAGAATGAGTTGTGCCTATTCCTGGAAAGAGCTATAGTCCTGGAAACTCAGAGGGGTAGTTCGACCATGCCCTGTAGGGTCATTGTCCACTAGAAGGCAGGGAGCAAGGGATTTTGAGTTTATCTTATCTGTACTGTATTGCTACCATAGTACTTACCTTTGGATCCCTGGTACCATAGTGCTTTATGTGGTGGGCTGCTAGCCACAAGGTCAGAGGTCAGCAGTTCAAAACCCATGCTGCTCCTTGGAAGAAAGTGGAGACCCTAATCTCACGAAGAGTTACAGGGCACTTCTACCCTGTCTTAAAGGGGCACTATGGTGGGGAATGGCGGGATGGCAATGAATTTTGTTGTTGATGTTGTTTGTTTTGAGATTGTTTACTTGGTAATTGAGATTTACCTTAGACAGCAAGTCTAAGGTGAGACTTTCTACACTGGTAAAGAGAGCTTCTTAAAGTAAGGGGCCATTCCACTGTGCCTGACAGTGTCCCTGGGACTCAGAACTAAGTCAGAGACAGTGAGTTTGGCTTTATCTCTTCTTTTTTCACCATCAAAGTTGAAAGGCACTCAAGAGAGATATATCTCTAACCCTTATTTTTAACTGCCTGGGAAGGGTCTGCATCCCTAGTGGCATAGTGGTTACCAGTGGGGCTGCTCTCCATAAGGTCAGCAGTTCAAAGGCGCCAGCCCCTTCTCAAGAGAAAGCCTGGGCTTTCTGCTCCTGTAGAGTTACAATCTCAGGAACCCACAGGGCGGTTCTACCTTCTCCAATGAGGTGTCTATGAGGCTACATCGCCTTGATGGACATAAGTGAGTGAGCAGCTACCTGGAATTCAGAAATTTCAACTTCTATATTAAATGCTTATTGCCTTAGCAGTGGTTTCATAAATGACGGACATTGATTCAAAGGAGTGATTTCCTCTCTTCTCCCTCATGTTTTCACTCCCTCTACTCCTTTTTTATCTCCCTACCCACTTCCTCGCTTCGTACTTACCTGTCCACTTACCTACCCACCTACCTATTTCTGGAAGCCTTTGTTCTGAAGGAATTTAGAAAATACAACTAAAACATGTGTAGCTTTTAAATATAAAACACAGATATGTTTGTTTCTCACATGTGTACTGTTTTTAAATAAAATTAATAAGTGATCATCGAATTTGTGTCATACTAACTATATACAAAACCCTGTAGAATTCTTAAATATTTTAATTATTTGATGACGCTTTAAAGAATATCAGTGAAAATATTCAAATATATATGTACATATATATGTACATATATATGTATACATATGTAAATATAGATAGATAGATAGATATAGATACATTGCAGTTGTTGCTAAGAAAGTAAAACTGATATTCCACTAGGTTTGCTCCCTCTACTTAAAAAAAAACATAAATAAAAAATCTGAGGTATCTCATAGGAGATTTTCTTGTTTCATGTTCTTTGTGCAAGTCCTCAAAAAGGATGAACTACATAGTCAATATTAGATAAACTATCAAAAATATTAATGTATAAAATTATTATGTGTCTTTTCACTTGAAGTTAAAAAAAGTCTGGTAGATGAGAAAAAAAATTACAGTGTGTAAAATTCATCAAGATTCACACATTGCAAATTGGAATGCTTTTCCATACGCAAATTAGTGGTGTGAATGTTTGTTCCATATTCAAACGAATGAATTCAAATGAACATATTCCATTGCTAAAAGAATCTCCTTAAATTGGTAGCTTTGTAGGTAGGATCAAAGGTGCAATAGCTAAAGCAACCTCCCAACTCCTATTCGAAATGATTTACTTTAAAGATACCAAAAAATTAAATGATAATTTGGGGAATATGTTCATTTTCTGGTGATTTTATTAATTCATCATGAAAGCAATGATTTCCCTTTTTCTCTCTTATATTATGTAGCTGTCTAAATATCTAGTAACTTTCATCAGCAATTCATGTTCATCTTAAATTTACGTGTATATTTCTAAACTACACTTTCAAAATATTAAAAAATAAAAACTATTAATAACCATTCATTGTTTTAAATGTAAATATATCAAACCCCAATGCATGAGAAACTTCAAAAGTCTTTAAATCTTTTTGAGTGTCTAGTGTCATACTCTTAAATGGAATCAGTAGGAGGACTGGACATTTATGAAAGAAATTTTTCACCCGATGAAGTAGATAGGTGACTGGAATTCAGGCTTTTGTCTTATCAAGAGAAATACTTACTTTTGGAAGCCGTAAGGCATCAGAGGCATGACAGGAGCATTTTATTTAGAGAACTGTCTATAGAAGCAAACTGTACCAACCACACAGCTGGCTTCCGTATTTCGTGGCCCCCCTCCAGCCCGCTCCATGCATTTGGAGCATTCCCATGCATATGAGATTCTCAGGAACTTCCATTAGGATCGCCAGGGGTTCTGAGAAATTTAGTCCCAAGATGTCATGGATTTCACTCATGCTATATCCAAATCTCCACTTTCAGGACTTTGATCTTTCTCGTTTCCACCTTGAGAGATGTCGTACACATAATTCTTTATGGGCTCAGAGGTGGAGGGCTACCCTTCTCTAGGTACTTCCTGCTTCCATGGGGTATAGAGTATGACCACCTTGTCTATATGAGTATAAATCTCTGCTAATCTATTCTAGATTAAGGGGAACAAGCTTTTTGAGGTAGAAATGCTTGACTTAAAACTGAGTCATTAAGAGGCATAGGCTTGTACATAGTTGTGTTAGTCTGGGTAGACTAGAGAAACAAATCCATAGAAACTCATATATATATGAGAGTTTTGTACCAAGGGTAATTGTACATTAAGAAAGCACCCCCCCCCAAAAAAAGAAAGAAAGCATCCCAGCCCAGTCCACCAGTCCAAGCCCATAAGTACGATATTAGCCCATATGTCCAATACCAATCTATAAAGAAAGTCACTTTTAGACTCACGAAAACACATTCAATGCCACTAAACACAGGATGATCACAGGCCAGTGGGTATAGGAAGTCTTTGGATTCAGTGGCTTTGTAAGCATCTCAGTGCTGGCAGAGGTCTCCATGTGGCTTCATCAGCTTCCAAGGCTGCATCAGAGTAGGTCCACGTGGCTTCTCCTGAGAGATGTCTCCCCAGAATTCAGCCTTGTGTCTTGTCAGTAGAGCGTCTCACAGGGAGGAAGTGAAGAGTCTCTCCTGCCTCTAAGGAGGAAAAACCAGATTTCCCAGAATTCTCAGGAGAAAGCCGTGCCCACACAGAGACCTCATTGACTATGATCCAATTGACAGACTAGATGTCACCCCTATACTCTTCATCCTCAAATTGACAAACGATTATATAACTACCACAATAGTCTAAGTTTACTCAGGATCAACAATATCTGTTGTTTCAGATAATTCTGTAACAGTCACATCAAAGGTTGTCCTAGGGGACATTTCCAAAATCATAATGATACAAAAGAAAAGAGAGCTGAGGAATTGATTGATAACCCATTATTGTTATGTGGTATGTTTCCAAAAGAACCATAGAAAATGAAAACAACATAAAGCTATACCTTTCTCCACCCCAATTTTCATCTCCAAGATTCTTTATGTAAATTTTATTGTTAGGAAGGGATTTGTTGGTCTAACAGTCTGAAATAAAAAGGCAAGGAAAGTTAAATTCCTACTTATTAATTTTCTAATTCTGAGGACTCTGTTAAGCTACATTTCCTCGTGTGTGTGTAAATGTGTAAGTCTGCATCTATCTCTTCCTGGAAGCACACTACCTCTCCATGCTTTCCCTAGGATATTTCTTGACCACCTGCGTGGGTTAGTGGTCAGAAACATGTACATCAATAGAGTACTGAAAATGGCTTTGGGACTGATTGAAGACATTGAATGGACATAGGGCTCTGTGTGCAGGTTGCAGTTTTCTGTAAAACAAGTACCTTCTGGTTCCTGGTACTGATGCATTTCCTCCTCTTGATTCAAAGTGGAAGACAGCACACGGATAACGAACCCGGCCTTTAGCTGGGCTGAAGATGGCATAGCCCACAATTTAAATTCACAGTGGTAGTTTTCCACTGCATTCTATCTCATCTGTCTTCACCACGTGACTTTGTAGTGTTGACCAGGGCCTATGTTCATCACCTTGGTCCAAGCCATTGTTTTTCCTCTACAGCATGTGAGGTAGCAATGAAAGATAATACTATGAGTGGAATGCATATTAAAAATCCTTACTATCCTTTGTGAATTTGGCCAAGTTCATGTTCCTATTGCTGATGATAGCAAGTCAAATAAACCTGGTGCTTGTAGGGTATTATAGTGTGTAGCTATGGGCCCCCCTGTATAATTCTGTGTATGACCTCTCCTACCTTACCTGTACTATTTACCATGTGTCACAAGCATGTTGACGACTGCACAGACTCTTCTTTGCTGGCCTAGTAAAATAAAAGCCAAATGTGCCGTGCCTCAGAGACAATTCAGCTAAAGAATTTAAGCATTGATGATGTATCCCCACCCCTTAGTGGCTGTGTTTGCTATTTCTCCCTTGGTTATTGATAATTTCTTAAAGTCTGCTCCAATTCAATGATAACATCACTAGGGATTAAATCACTCAAAAATGACCATCCTCAACCTGAGTTAGACTAAGTAGTTTTCTTAATATTCTTATTTTACAACGTGCAATGCTGTAATTTTAGCTAATTTGTTGTAACGTTCTCAGTACCATGCACCTAAATCTCCAGGCACGTCTTGGCACTGTGTGACAACACATAATTTCTCTCTGAAAACGAAGTGAGGACATTGTTTTAGGAACTGTATATCACATAAGTAATAAATGAACCCGACCTCAAGGGAAATTAAAACAAGGGTCTTAGAGGTAGTGAGGTTACTGAATGCGAGTCATAATTTAACCTTAATTGGATTAGGTAAAAGCTTGTACAATTTTAAAGTGGGGGCAGAATTAAACGATAGTTTAAAATGGGGTTCTTATGGCAAATGCGGCACTCCATCAGATGACCAGCACCTTAGTTCAACAAAAGCATTCTTAATGCAATCATACATCCTCCTAAAAAGCAAAGGGTACCTAGACATGTAATTAATGTAATTCACCTTAAAAGATATAACAAATAGTACATGTGGGCATAATCAAATTATATTTGTAGGTGAGTCACCCATCAAGGAAAAGGATATCAGTGTGAGATTCAGGAGGGGCATAAATTCCACGTCCAAGTCTCTGGCTGGTTTGGCCATCAAGTCAGGAAGCTGGCCTTTTTAGGGGAGCAAGAGGGACCTAAGATTTTATGCCCAGTAATTTTGCAGAAATTTCTACTTCTTTCACTTATTCACTATGGCATGCATAACGTACAAGACAAGGGCAGACGATGATAAGCTGGCAACTGTGTGATAGAGCTAAACGGAGAGAGTTGAATAACTTAAGAGGTGTCCTAGTGGTGTAGCGGTTATGTGTTGGGCTGTTAATCACAAGATCAGCAGTTTGAAACCACTAGCAGCTCCTCACAAGGAAGACAGGGCTTCCTACTCCTGCAGAGTTACAATCTCAGAAACTCACAGGGACATTCTACCCTGTCCTAGTAGTTTGCCCTGAGTTAGTACCACAGGTGGTGGGGAGGTAAGGTTTCATGATTTTAGGGCATTTGGGAATAACTTTCTTTCTACCTTCATTAGGCACTTCAGTAAAAAAAAAAAAAAATTAAGATGCGTTTTAACTCCCTTTGTCTATAAGGACCTGGTTTAATGAGAAACAAGAAAAATCCTATAAAGCTTTCATGTGGGTAGACCACTACCCTCTGCTTTCTCTAAACTTACCAGAGAGATCCATATAATTCCTGGACTTCTCCCCAAGTCTCATAATTCCTTTTTGATGTCTGGAAGCAGATCTATCAACTGGGATGGTTTATACATTTATTTCTTTACACGCTTTTTCCTGTGGGATTCTTAGGATACCTATTAATAGGTTTTATTTATAGCCTTTTGTAACTTTTAAAAGAAAAGGCTATAGGTTATTTTAGGGGACTTGGTTAACCTTAGCTAGTTTGCTATTCTATAGAGTGCATTTTCCGGGCCAAATGTTCCCTCTGCCTAACTTATTACACATAATATCAGTTTATGTTTACAGTCAGAGTACTAAACATGTCCCAGTTCTAAAGGATGCATCCCAGTGGTGTGAGAAATATTAAACCTTGGTTTTTCCCAACAGAAGGAGAGCAGAGGAGATCATGGCAATGACCTTGAGCAATGACCTCTACCATGCTGTGAACTTGCTTGGAGAGAATGCCCCTCCTCCAAACTTAAGTTTCCAGAATTGACTGGCCTTTACTGGGTATATCCTACTACTCTCCTCCCTTCTGGTGAGGTCTAATTGTCTGTCCCCATGGGTGTGAAACTTCTCCCATTCCCTCCTCTCTTTGGGTGCCTTTTCCCTCCCTCCTCAAAGGAGCTAAGGGGTTTAGCTCTGGCTTACTGCTAAATTCCTTCAAAGGGGTCAACCCAGTCATGATGATCATTTGTGTGGGTTGGAAATTTCTTATAAGAATCACAAAGTACACTACACTTGGTCCATTTGTTCCAAAGTTGGTGGGGGAAATGGCCTGAGATATAATCCCACATCTTTTCTTTATGCCTTCTGAATCATGCCACGATTGATTCCGACATGCAATGGCAACGTTCAGCAAGACAGAACTGCAAATCCTCATGGGGACAAGTAAAGTCTCATCCTTCTCCCAAGGAGCTTGTGGTGGTCCCCAACTGCTCATCAAGAGTAGCCCAATCTTAACTCACTAAGCCACAAGCACACCTCACCTGTGTTTAAAGAGATAGGTACCCTAATGTTTGAATTTATTTAGAATTTTGGGGATAGTAGGGATAATGTGAATTCAACTTTCAGATATGAATATAAATAAAGTGGTAGCAAATCTTTTTCTAAGGAATTACGTACATACAGAGGACACTATTGAAATGGCTGCAATATTCCCAGACAGAGAACAGAGAGGAATGCCTATTTAGTGGCTACTTTCTATTTTTGTATCAGCTGTAATTCGTAAGACCTATCATCACCTTTCAGATTCTACTAATCTTGATTTAGTCCAGTAAGCTCCAAGTTCAGTCCTTTTTATAAGCAACTTTTGTAGAAAAATTTTGGTTAAATGTCTTGGTTTCACAAAGTAAATGCTTATCTGTAGGTGGTAAAATTTGATATGGTCATGGTTAAATAATAATAAAAATCACACCCACATACAAACTTTGAAAGTTTTAAGTGGCAAATTCACAAAGCAATGTCAAACCAAAATAAGTTAAGCAAAAATTGTAAGGCATGGAAAATGAAAGATTTTAAAAGCTGAACACTTTCAGCTCACTGCTATTTTGGTAAAAAAGTATTATCATTTGTTACATCTTGGGAAAGATTTGAAGGGTCAAAACTATAAATCATAAACTATGTAATATCCATCTGGTCTATAATAATCAGGTCTGTCAAACTTCGACTGAAACCAGAGATTAGAAAATTCAGATGCTAAGAACAGTCTTTGTATGTTAACTAATCTCTAGCCTCCTCAGCCTTTTCAGTTGTAAATATTAGAAGGCAGCTCTTGCTCCTAGACAAGGGACTATGTGCCAACTTTTTTGGCCTTATGAATAAACCCACTAAAATCAATCTAATGGTATAGCTGTTTTAACATATTTCATTGTTGAAACTTACTCTTATAATCACACTTTAAACATAAAGAAATGACCATATTATTTAGCAGTCGTCAGGGCTAATATCAAATATTGAGACAATTTAAGTGCATACCTTCTGAAATTTCTTAAGTTTGCCAAGGAGTTTAGAGAAATGCTGCCTATAAAAACCAACAGTTTGGGATGGATCAACTGAATTAAGGAATGCCAGGAAGATCCAAGAAATATGACCCAAGAAACAAAAGAGCTTTGACTTTGATGAGTGAAGAATTTGTGTATTGGGTTGAGAAACTAGATAAAACTTGAAATGAAAGCTACAGAAATCGGGATCTGAAATAACACTGCCTTTTCAACTTTAAGTGAAAATCTTAACCTAACAATTTATTAGCTCAAAATGTGCCAATTTTTTTAAAGGACACTAATGAGATGAAGACAATTTTTAAAATCATTTTATTGAGTGCTCAAACAACTCATCACAATCCATACATATATCAATTGTATAAATCACATTTGTACATTCATTACCCTCATCATTCTCAAAACATTCGCTCTCCACATAAGTCCCTGGCATCAGCTCCTCATTCCGCCCCCCCTTCCCAATCTCTCCTCTCTCATAAACCCTTGATAATTTATAAATTATTTTGTCATATCTTACACTGTCCTACATCTCGCCTCACCCACTCCTCTTTGTCCTCCAGGAAGGAGGTTATATGTAGATCCTTGTAATTGGTTCCCCCTCTCTATCCCACCTTCCCTCCAACCTCCCGGTATCGCCACTCTCACCACTGGTCCTGAAGGGATCATCTGTCCTGGATTCCCTGTGCTTCCAGTTCCTATCTGTACCATTGTACCTCCTCTGGTCTAGCGAGATTTGTAAGGTAGAATTGGGATCATGATAATGGGTAGGAAGGAAACATTTAGGAACTAGAGGAAAGTTGTATGTTTCATTGTTGCTACACTGCACGATGGCTCATTTCCTCACCATGAGCCTTCCATAAGGGGATGTCCAGTTGCCCTCATTCACAATGATATGATTTTTTGTTCTTTGATGCCTGATACCTCATCCCTTCAACACCTCATGATCAGACAGGCTGGTGTGCTTCTTCCATGTGGGCTTTGTTGCTTCTGAGCTAGATGGCTGCTTGTTAACCTTCAATCCTTTAAGACCCCAGATGCTATATCTTTTGATAGCTGGGAACCATCAGCTTTCTTCACCACATTTTCTTATGAACACATTTGTCTTCAGCTATCGTATCTGGGAGGTGAGCACACAATGATATGAATTTTTTGTTCTTTGATGCCTGATAACTGATCCCTTCAGCACCTCATGAACACACTGACAGGTGTGCTTCTTCCATGTGGGCTTTGTTGCTTCTGAGTTAAATGACGGCTTGTTTACCTAAAATTCTTTAAGACCCTAGATGCTATATCTTTTGATAGCCAGGCTCCGTCAGCTTTCTTCACCACATTTGTTTCAATGTCCATCTGCTACCTCAATACTAAATCTATAAATATATGCACATAAATCTATTTCCCCATTCTCATATGTAAATATATTTACATATGTACATGCCCTCATTTAGACCTCTATAAATGCCCTTTACCTCCTAGCTCTTTCCTCTATTTCCTTTTACTTTCCTCTTGTCCCACTATCATGCTCAACCATGAAGACAAATTTAAGGCAGGAAAATAGATACCACAATTTTAGAAAAATAGAAAGTTATAATGACATTATTTCATGAACTTTTTGAAGTTCCCCATATCCTGAGAGCACTTGTCTTTAGCCATCCATTTGATTGTCAAGACATGTTTAAGCACATTCTGTTTGGAATAAGCCTGGACATGTGTGAACTGAAATCCTACTGGGCAATATTTCTTTATGTACGATCATGTCTTTAGTCTCTTTCAAGACATTGTCATTGTTAGAGGGTCAAAATCATATGAATTAATTAAAACTGTGAACAATATACAGATTTAGTTTTTGGCTATTGTGTGAATTTCTATGTATCTGATCATTATTTAAATGCAATGTATAAAGCCATTGTATAAATTAAGGAGGTATTTAAAAAATTGTTTTTAGTTTTTCGTACTAAATCTTATTTTGTTGGGGAATGAAACGCGTTAATCCACTGCAACCATTTTACTCATTAAATATATATCCTAATGAATTTGAGTGAGGTAAGCACTCAACTCATGTCATCTTCCCTATTTAATTCTGCATGGACAGAAACCCCTGAGAGCCCAGAGCTGTACGAGGATTAAGTAAGGTTGGGCAATCAACTTAAAATGTAATTTATAGTGATAGCATTATTAGAGAATTGACTCAATACTGATCCTTGAGAAAAATCATACCATTTTAGTAAAGAGGCTCTTCAAAACTTCTATGAAGAATTTCTATTTTTCATGCACTATAGGAGAAGTGTTAAAGATTTTGGAGTCAAAGAACTCATTTAAAAAAAAATTATTTTATTGGGGGCTCGTGCAATTCTTATCACAATCCATACATCCATCCATTGTGTCAAGCACATATGTACATTTGTTGCCCTCATCATTCTCAAAACATTTGCCTTCTACTTTAGCCCTTAATATAAATTACTCATTTCCCCCCTCCCTCACCTCCCCCTTCCCTCATGAGCCCTTCATAATTCATAAATTATTATAGTTTTGTCATAAGTTACACTGTCCGACATCTCCCTCCGCTCTCTTCTCTGCTGTCCATCCCCCAGGGAAGAGGCTATACATAGATTCTTGTAATCGGTTCCCCCTTTCTACCCCACATTCCCTTCACCCTCCAGACATCGCCCCTCTCACCACTGGTCCTGAAGGAGTCATCTATCCTGGATTCCCTGTGTTTGCCTACTGATGGACTTTGAGTCTCCACTCCGCACTCACCCACCTTTACAATGATATGATTTTTTGTTCTTTGATGCTTGATACCTGATTCCTTCGACAGCTCGTGGTCACACATGCTGGTGTGCTTCTTACATGTGGGCTTTGTTGCTTCTGAGCTAGTTGGCCACTTGTTTATCTTAAAGCCTTTAAGATGCTATATCTTTAAGATGCTATGTCTTCAAGCCTTTAAGATGCTAGCCGGCCACTATCAGCTTTCTTCACCACCTTTGCTTATGCACACGTTTGTCTTCAGTGATTGTATCAGGAAGGTAGGCACCCACTGATCTGATTTTTAGTTCTATGATGTCTGATAACTGGTCCCTTCTGCACCTCGTGGTCAGACAGGCTGGTGTGCTTCTTCCATGTGGGCTTTGATGCGTCTCAGTTCTTATCTATGCCATAATCTATGCTATAAATCATGTGCTCTTGGGCAAAAGTAATTTCACTGAGACTTGTTCCTCAAATGAGTACAGGGATGTCTCTCTCAGGAGGCTTCCAAGAGACTTAACTGAACTTATATAGAGAAAGCGTCTGGAAACGGAAGCAGTTTTGAGCAAAGAATCTGAGAAGCTGCACTGTGAACAAGAACATGGCACTGAGACTGAAGGACAGCTATTGAGCAATCCAGTGAGACAGCCTGGCTTGCTGGAAGTGAGGAGGACTTGCAGCACTAACTTATGAAGGTCAAAGACTATGCGCTTCCTTATGGATTGCACCTCGATGAAAAAAATAAGACAAAAAATTCTCACCACTGGTCCAATAAACATCAGGATAAATGGAGAAAAGCTTGCATTTGTTAAAGAATTTAATTTTACTTCTATCCACAGTCAACACCTAGGAAGGAATCAAGAAATCAAATGAGACATTACATTGGGCACATCTGCTGCAAAATAACTTGTTAAAGTATTAAAGTGCAAAGATGTCACTTTGAGGGCTAAGATGTACCTGAAGCAAGCCATGGTATTTTCAATCACCCTGTAAGCATGCACACACTGGACAATGGATGAGGAAAACCAGGGAAGCCCTTTCGACTATGGTGTTGGTGAGGAATATTGAATATATCACACTCTTCCAAGAGAGTGAACATTTCTGTCTGGGAAAGACACCAAACTTGGCAAAATAGAGGAGAGCGAAAAAGAGATAGAGCCTCCAACAGATGGATTGACACGGTGTCTCCAACAATGGGCTCACACAGGTATTATGGTGACGAGGGCAGCAGAACAAAGCACTGTTGCCTTCTTGGTCGCTGTGAATTGCAATCAGCGGAAGGCATTGAACAAGAACAATAAGAGTCAAAGGACGTTTTCTGAGCAATGTCCAACAGATTACTCAAGATGAAATTTATCACTTCTATTTTTTTAACAGATTGGTTCATTTAACATGAATTTTCTTTTCACCTCTCAAAAAACACTTGTTGAATTTTCAACATACAATAACGTTACTTATTTGCTAATTGTGCTAATCTCTATAATGTTTTACTTGGTAGTGTTGGAGTGAAAAATCTATTTCCCCCAACCCTAAAGTCATTGTGACATTGGTGACTGGTTATAGAATGGCCGCTATAGTGATTGTGCTGCTTAGTTGACATCAAGCTAATTTCAACTCATTGGGACCAAAAGTTCAAGAAACCCTGTTCTGTAGACTTTTCTGGGCTGCAATATTTGTAAGAGGAGATCTCCTTGTGTTTCTTCCATGTAGCCTTTGGGTTAAAGACAACTTTAACCAAGCACCAATAGAGCTCCTCCTACAATAATTACTCAAACAGTTGTGCTGTGCACGAGAGAGGAGACAACACAGGATTGCTTAGTAACATTTATCCAAAGGATCAAGAATCTCATTTTTTGAGATGGGGATCAGCAGAGAAGTGGAAAAACTATTCTACTGAATCATTTGTGCTACTGATAAGTATGAAATGTAAGGTTTACATTAAGTAATATTTGCAGAAAACCATGATATCTTGCCCCCTTGTGCTCAGAATAGTCACTTTATGCAGAATGCAGTTAATTAGTACTTCAAAGGCAAGAGCTAGCTGCATCAATCACTGAAGTAGTATATTCACATTTGTTCTCAACCCAGTAACTATAAAAATTAAGTGCTATTACTGAAGAAACATTCCATTATTTATGAAATTGGATTTTAAACTATTTTAACATGTTAAGAATACTGTATGCTTGAAAAAAAAGAACACCACATACTTCTTTGTATTAATTTTGCTTTGGTCAGAAATATGCTTTTAGATGGCATGTTATACCCAACTTCTCACCACTCTTATGTAAAATCTTTTTAGGAACATTTTGGATTTCATGGTCTCAAATTTCTCTAAAAACCAAAGAGGTTCTAATTGAATGTAATTATTTTAAATGGGAAGTGTTTTATTATTTAACATGTAATGAATTCAGTAAAATAACATATCAATGTTAAATACTGATTTTTTTAATTCTAGGATTTGAAGAAGGTTCTGCAGAAAAATGCTGTGGCGTATGTTAGCCTCCATGACCCCATACGGGGCAACTCCAGCCTCCACCCTGTGGCCTCCCCTTCTCTTCAACAACTCATAGCTGAGGTAACATTCACCCCTGCCACGTAAATGATTGTGCCAAACTGTCCTCTTCTCCCCAATTTGAAATTTCCTGAGTTTTTAAAACTTCTCTTTAGATCTTTGTATATTGGTTTTAAGGCATGATCAATTTCTGAGTTTCTCTCAATATTTCTTCTGCTAATTATGTAGGTCCATATCTCACAATTATTAATTTGGTAATTTTTTTAAAGATCATAGGTCTAAGAGTTGTGCATTATACATTTAAAGAGAAGGCATATAAAATGTTTATTGTTTTTAATGAATTCATAGTCCCATTTTGGCCAGGCTTGATATTTTGTGGTTAACTAGATTACTTGTGGATTTCTTTTCCCTCGTTCATGGTGTTACTAAATGAGATCTGTCCTATCTTTTCAGCTACTTTATAAGCCCCTGAGAGAAAGATCTGTGCCTGATTCCTAGACTGTAGTGTTGAGGTTAAGCTATTCAGCAAACATTGTTTGAAAAATTATTTACAGAAAAGAAAAGCATGTGTTTCCTGCAAAGCAACTTGGAAAATGCTAGAGATGTGCTGATGTTTCACTTGAGTAATTTATTTTTTGCAATTTTGTCATGTGTTGCTTGTTTTACAAAAAAATTAATAGAATGTTTTTACTTTTAGTACAGCCACACTTTTATGTTGTTTTATTTTGATGATTTCCAACCTTGAAATACATGAGTGGTTTTTTTCTCAGTAGAGAAGCAGTTATACCACCACTGGTAAAGGTGGCTTCCTCCCAGCCGCAGCATCTATTATGGATAGTGGAAACGACCTTTCAGATGCGCACAGGGCTTTCATGAGCATCACAGGAACAGAGCTAGAGAAGGAGGGTGATAATGAACAGTGCTTTAGATTAGCCACCATTCTGATGGAAATATAATGCAAACTAACATTTTATGACTGTTGTAAAGTATTTTCTAGTTTACTAGTTTTCATTGACATTTCCATTTGAAGTATAATAAAGAAGACATTATGAAAGATGAAATGAGTAAATCTACTCGTTTAGGATCAGCCAAATCCCAGTGTTCAGACCTTAATTCAGACCAAGATTTGAGAGCTAATTTCTCGAGCATTGTGAACTGCTTTGACTTTTCACTCACTTTACTTTACCTTCCTTGGAAAACTCAAAAGGATTGTCGATATCTCTCAGGGAAAATTAATATATTTCTACCTAAATGGATTGGCAGAAAGCATGAGTTCAGGAATCTAGGAATTGGTGAGAGTTACTGGAAACACTATAGTTTTCCCTTTCATGTGTTGTGATTTACCTATTTTGAGAGTTTTATAGGATATGTAATCATTGAAATTAATAGGTAAACAGCAATAACAAACAGGAAGTATCAAGTCTGTAGAATATCAATTTTGGGAATAGAATATTATTTAAGATATATAACCTCAAAGTAATTTATGTGAATTAATTAAAATTAACCCTTATGGCACTTAAGATTTATGTTTCTAAAAATAGTTTTATTGATAATATCAGAATACATATAATTTCATTTACGTAGAAAAATAATTTTGTCAAATTTCAAAGAAAAATATTTAATCAGTAACTTGCATTCTGTTACTATATAAACCTGTCCAAACACACAGACAAAAACAGTACAAAACAAATAGAAATGATAAATGACTTCAAAATGATTTCTTTCTAAATAGAACAATATTTTCTATGAAGAAGCCATAGGTCTAAATTGTGGATAAGCTGTAAGCGCATCTTATACTCTGTATGAATATCTGTAGATTCCATGAGATCTTCCTAGGTTGAAATGGTGATCTTAAGTTTAAGTGATGAAATCATAAATCATTTACACTTTGACAATAAAAGGACACATTTAGAATGTTTCATTGTTGGTATGATTGACATGAACCCAAAATATGAAATATTTGTCCTAAATCAAATGGTAGTTTAATCTAGCATTCATAGTATGATGTCCAAATCAAGAAAGCAAGTTTTATGTCCATCAAATTACAGCTTGTTTTAGAGTTTTTTGTGTATGATAAATTTCAGGAATTTATACTAAGTACAATTTGTAATTAGTAAAAGCCTCCCTTTTCAAGTTTACAGCACAATGACATTTAATAAATGGGCACAATCACCTAGACAGCATCATGGCCAAGATATTGAGCATCTCCACCACGCAAACAAGGAGCCCAAATCCCTGTGGGGTATTGCTTCTGTAGATTAGTTTTAAAAAAAATCATTTTATTGGGGCTCGTACAACTCTTATCACAATCCACACATACATCCATTGTGTCAAGCACATTTGTACATTTGTTGCCCTCATCATTCTCAAAACATTTGCTTTCCACTTTAGACCTTGGTATCAGCTCCTCACTTTTCCCCTCCCTCCATGCTCCCCCCTCCCTCATGAACCCTTGATAATTTATAAATTATTATTATTTTGTCATATCTTACACTGTCCGACATCTCCCTTCACCCACTTTTCTGTTGTCCTTCCCCCGGAGAGGAGGTTATATGTAGAGCCTTGTAAATTGTTCCCCCTTTCCACCCTACCTTCCCTCCACCCTCTTGGTATTGCCACTCACACCACTGCTCCTGAAGGGATCATCTGCCCTGGATTCCCTGTGTTTCCGGTTGCTATCTGTACCACTGTCCACTGTGGATTACTTTTACCATCTTTGGTTTTCGCCATTCTCTTTTGTTCTTGAGAGAGTAAATGGATCTCCCATGGCTGTTCACTTTTAAATCTGAGACACTACTCAAACTAGGATGTAGAACATTATCTATATAAAATATGATATCCCAATAGAGTATTTTGATAAAAAGATGGGGCTTTCTACTTCTGTAAAAAGGTACAGACTTGGAAACTCCCAGAGGCAGTTCTACCGGTCCTTCCCAGTCATATGAGTCAGCATGACTCGATGACAGTGAGTTTGTTTTGATGGTTTGGGTTTGGTTCGAGTTTTTAGCAAAGACGAATAGAGTTGTTTTGATTGTTTTTGTGTTTTGGTAACAGGAATACATCCGTTTCTCTTTGATCTTTATCTTTCTAGAAGTAAAATTGGTAGGTCATCGGGTAGGGACCTGTTTACTTATGTTGTGGTGCTGCCAAGTTAGGTACAAATCCTAGCGACCTTACACAAATGAAAACACTGCCCAGTCCTGTTCTAGCCTCACAAGGTTGATCAGGGAGATTGATTGTGGTTGAAGCCCTTCAGTTTCCCTAGGATTTGAACTGGTCCCATTGATAGTTCAGTGATGAGAAGCATGTTTATGAAATACTGAAGATGGTGAGGCTGTTTAGGTTCACCCAAGGTTTAGGATGGAATTTGGGCTCTGACTCACTGAAAGCAATAGCATGCGGACCAAATGCCCTGTGGCTTTAGGACTTAACGAATACGTTATCAGAATGAATATGGAAGAAGAATGTCTTTTTTACCCCATGTTTTCAAATCTGCCCCACCCCCTCAATTTTAATTTTTGAATTATTTGGGGGTTTTACCTTTCACCAATCAATATTCAGTTCAACAGTTTAAAGCACCCCACTGACTTATCCTACTCTCCTCCTTGAAATTTTAGAATGATCTTTCTTTAAAAACAAAACCCCTTTAATAAATAATTCCTCTTGATTCTTAAAGGTACAGCAAAGGAGGCCCAGTTCAGCAGCTTCTTAGTTAATGAAACATGACTGCCTTCAATTTATCAAAATAAAGATAAAATAAGACTTTCCACCCAATAATAGTTTTGAACATTAGGATATAACACAAACACATGCATACTTTTCTCTGTATGATGCTGTTTCATCCTTAGTTTGTGAAATCATCCTTCATCGACCATAGAACATATTGATTTTGCCTTTAGAACAACAGAATTTGATAACATATTATCAGTTGGTGCTCTGTAAGTCTCAAGTAAATCGTGGTGACATTTCTAAGAGTTTATTTTGTAAAATGCCTGCAGCTTTTGTGTAGATGAAAGCAGTCAATCTAACCATATTCTTCTTAAATGTTGCTTTTGTAGCACCAACCAGAAGATGGCAAACGTGATGAAAGCTAACTAATGTCGTCAATATTGCAAAACTCTCCAGAAGACAGAGAGTGTTTTGTTGCTGTTGCTCTGTTTTTTAATTCATTGTTTTAGCCTCTTAAAATAGAAAAAGTGAATATGTGTTACATTTTCACAGTATTTATCTTTATTTTAAATTTCACATTTTTAAATATACCAAAATCTATCCAACAGAAATTTTAGTACATCCAATATTTCTCAACGCAACTACTTTTTAGAGCATCGCATTAAGAACCTTAATATTTTTACCCATACATTATTAATACTCCAGTGGTTTTCAGAGATAGGTAGGTTGTTTATACCTTTCAAATCTTCCACAATTTCAATCATTTCTTCATTTGTCATGATATCCCAATTGGTCCGGTTGTGGGGATTTTGATCCTTTTTACGTTGGGTTGAAGGCTGCAATCCTTAATATTCATCAGCAGGTGTTTCACGTCCTCCTGTCTCAGCAAGGCTCACTCATCTGGATAACACAGGTTGCTAATATTTTCCCTCCAATCCTGATACTTTGTTCTTTTTCATATAGTCCAGGTTTTACTATGATATGTTCATCACTCATATTGGGTAAGTACGGTCAGAGGATCTGCTCCTGCCCCAGGCAGCTTTCATAACTCGACACCATGTATCGTTTCCTTGTTCTCTTCAATTATCTGCCCCTTGTTTCTCCATGAGCGTCACAAAGTGTTTTAGAATTCATACTCTTGTATTCTTCTCAGTGTTCCCCATCCTTTGTTATGATCCACACAATAAAGTGCCTTTGCCTTTTCAATGACATACAAGTACTCATCTTTGTTGGCATTCTTTCTTCAGCCATGATTCATGTCAGCAGTGAGATCCCCCAGAGTATGACTCATTCCGAATCTGGCTTGAATTTCTGGCCTTATGGTGGGAAAGCACTTTTACATCCAGTTTGAAATTATTGTCTGCGCATTTGTAACCGCACGTGCTATTAACAGTACCCTTCAATTCTTTATGTATTCTGTCAGTCACCTTTCTTCAGTAGAATCACAGATACAATGATCTCTTTTGTTCAGGTAGCTGCCTTCGTAGGCGTCATCAACTTGTTGAGGCATTTCGGTTAGTAGTTTATAAGTTTCTGGTGCCTTAATTTTCACTAATATCTTCGTTTCAGATCGGATTTCGTCCGTCAATATCATCGGTTCTTCATCATACGCAAGCACTTGAAATGGTGGAATGTTGACCAAATCATTTTATCACTCAAACCCAAACCAAATTCACTACCATTGTGTCCAGTTTGACTTAGAGTAGCCCTGTAATAGAGAGTAGAACTGCTTCTATGGGTTTCGGAGATGTTTTAAGACTAGAAAGCCTCATCTTTCTTGGAGGGTTGGAGGTTTTGAACTATTGACCTTCCAGCCAGCAGCCCAACTTGTAACCCACTACCACACTAGGGTTACTCTTTTTGCTATAGTGACTTTGTATTCTTTCTATCATTATTTGAGGCATCCTGCATGTGTTAAACCAGGTTGACTAGAGACACAATTTCAGAGCTACTCATCTATGGGTAAGAAAGTGCTTTATATCTAGCAGTAATTATACATCAAGAAAATATCCCAGCCTAGTCCAACTCAAGTCTGTAAATTTGATACTAGTCCATAAATCCCTCTTCAGATTCATAGAGCACAGGCAAGGATGCAGAATGCATAACTAGCACAGACCAGTGGGTGCCAAGTTGTGTGGATCTAATGGCAGTGGAAGCATCACAGGGCTCTGGCAGCAACCAGGGTCAGCCAGCAGGAAGGTGAAGGCAGAGAGAGGAGGGGAGGTTCCCTGTACCTTCCTTATGAGGCCACACCCACTAGCAGGCAGCCTCATGTGTGACTGGATTCGTACGTACATTGAATACCAACCCCTACACTTTTATATATTTTCAAATTGACACGAAATTATGTAATTACCACACTGCATCATTTGGTATTTTGCCTACTGAAAGAATCCTTCAATATCATAACTCGAAGCTTGGGTGTTTTCTTGAGCTGTACTGAGCAGGGTCTTCACTTTTGAATGTTTAAGCCCCGGTCTTTGTGCATTTCATTATGCTGTTTTACTTTGTATTCTCTCTCTCTCTTTTTGTTTAATCATTTTATTGGGAGCTCGTACAACTCCATCCTAATTTTTTCTTAGTTATATTTTTACTTCATCATTTCTACCACTTGCTTTCGCTACTCTAAAATCAAGAACAAATTTCAGTGTTCTCTAATAGTCACTTTGGTCTTTTCTTCCAGCCTTTTAACGACCTATCGCTTTCTTCATGTATTGTGGTTTTGATGAAATTCCTAGTTTTTTCAGGTATTCAGGTATTAGTGTTGTACTTTTGAATATGTTCTGGAGATATTCTGGAGAAATTCAAGTGGGCAATAATCAAGGTCATGTTTTGGCTCTTATGGAATTGTTTTACATTTCTTCACCTTCAACTTGAACTTACATGTGAACAATTAATTGTTTTAGATGACGATACTGAGCTTCTCCATTGTTACTTCCTTTCCCAACTGGTGGGGGGGGGGTGTTCTCTTTTATTTTTGTCCCCCAAAAGTTTTATTGGCACATAATTTACATATACAATTCAATAATTCCATTTGACAAGGTCAACATGTATATGTTGTTGAAAAGGAATCTGCAATAAAAAATAATTGGCCTTGCAAAATTTTACAATGGAATCTTTAGTTTTGTTTCTATCACATGGTTAAAATTTCAGTGAAAAAATATATATGTTGGTTCCAATTTTTGAATTCAAATCTCCAGGAGCTATCCATGCATTTTGATCACATATTTGATCAATTTCAGCCTGGAGGAGTTGTAAAAATTCTTCAGTTTCCTCATCACTCACTTTAGAGGTTGGTTCTTAGATTTGAATACTATAGTCATTAAGTAGTATTCTTGTATCATTACAGACATTATCCTACCACAGATAGGATTGTACATCAAGAGGTATCTTGAAATGTTTTTTTTACAATGAATGTGACATCATTTCTTTAGAGTTTGTCATTGGTACCATAGTGATCATATCCCACATGCCCAGCACCAGCCCATTTTAGTTAACGAATGCCTAGCATATTTATCTTTGTTGTCTGTGTTCCAACTAATTTTTTGATGACTTCCAATGTTCCTAGATTCCTAACTCATACATTGCATGCTATGAATATTAATGGATGCATGCAGTTATTTCTTCTGCTTTATAGTCCTGCTCCATCAGTAAATGAAGCTTCAGTCCATCTATAACATTAAAATTCATTCTACATTGAGGTGGAAGCTCTTTCCCCATTGCCTTTTGGACCCCTTCCAACAGAACTCATCTCCCAGTAATATATCTGATACTGTTTACCTGCTGTTCAGAAGGTTTTCCACAGCTCATGTGTGAGAAGTGCAGCCTATTCCTTCTTCCAAATCTGTACTTACTATTGAAGCTCTACCAAAACCTGTTCATCCTGGGTAACTATTCTGGTATTTGAAATACCAGTAACATAGTTCCCAGCACCACCAAAACATGCAAACCACCACCACATGAACATACGGGTGGTAGAGAGATATGTGCAACAACCAAAGTTTGTTTGCATTGCTTTATGATTTGGAGCAGAGCTAATATCTTGTTGTTCAGTAGTTTACTATTTTCCTATTTAGATACTCATACATAGCTAAAATATGGTGATGTGATATATGCTATCCTGCATTCATAGAAAAGAGACAATGTGATTGGTTTATCTAATGCATATAGATTCAACTTTAGTGGGAAACAATGAAATATAATCAGAATCTTGAAGAAATTTAGCCATTTGTAAACAAATGTCCATTGAATTGAACCACTCAGGTTTATTTTCAAATAACTGACATTGCTCTACATTTTCTTATTTAAACTGAGTACTGGGATCTTGTTTCTGCTCTTTTTCTGATATGACCTGAAACCTCATGTCTCTGCTCTTTCTCGGTTATGCACTGAAACCTCACAGCGCGTTGTCTTCTGTGGCATTTGTGCGGTGTTACTCTGACAGACACCGTTCTGGCTGCATTTTCTCTCTGACGGTGTCACTCCTCCTTAGAGGTGACATTAAAAGCTGGTGTATGTTAATTCCAGAGGTCAATGTTGCAAATGCTTGAGTTTCCAGAAGTCTGGTATCCAAACATCAGAATTATGAACATTCTTTCCTTTCTTTCTGTTTCAAATGCTTTATTGTCCTTCAGGTGAAAGTTTACATAGCACATTCATTTTCCACTCAATATTTTGTGCACCAATTTATTCCCTGTCCTTGGTTGTGATCCCTACAATTCCTTCTGTATTATCATTCAATTGTTTTCTCTCTTCCTCTTGGATCTCATCTTAATAGCTGAGAGACTTTCAAGATAAGTCCCTTAACCTTTCTTAGACTCATTTTTTCTTCTTTCTTAATTCACTTTTGAATTTGAAATGGGTGAAGGTGTATAGAGCAGATTGTCAGTTTTACATTCAGCAATTAATGCTAATTTTCTCTCATCACATTGTTTACTATCTTCTCATAACATTCGTCCTGATGAAACCCCTTTCCACCTTGCACTGTTTGATAAAGGGAATGGATAACAGATTTTTTGATTAAAAAGAAGCATTGATAGTTTAGTATAATGGAAATTTGTTTAAATGTTTGAAGTATTAAGCTTTGAAAAGACAAATGACTAAATTCCTCCAAGATTCTGAGTCTTTTTAATCTTTTAATCTTTTTGTCACCAGAGTTTGCAATAGTGATCTCATCCAATATTTGTGCTTTGGGGATGGGATAATTTCATTCAGCATTTCTTCCCTCCTTTCCTGTTCCTTCTAAACTTTGACCTTGGGTGTATGTTGTCCTTATGACCTGAAACGGTTGATTATTCCAGGGTGAACATGACTCACCTGTGAAACCATTCCCCTTCTATACCTCTGTAAGGTTTCGCTGATATTTGAGAGATGGCAGTGCATTCAGCGTCAGAGCTGAGCAGTAACTAAGGGCCATGTCCAGCACCTCCACCCGTCTCTAACAGATCACTAGGGATGGTTTCTGTGATGATTTTCAGTGTTGTGTTAAATATGTCCCTCATTCTGTCTAAGACTTTATAATGGGATACCTTCTGTAATGATGTGAAGTGACAGGCAGTCATCCTCCAGTGCTGTGGGGCTCAGGGCCTTGGAGAACCCTGTTCATATGGTTCATTCATACATTGGGTGCCTTGTTTCCATGTGTCTTCAATTTTCCTCAGTCATCTTTTCTCGACAGAAATAAAGGAGAACTTCAGATAGCCACTCATGAGCTTTGAGGACCCTACACACTACTCACGAAAGTAAGAGACACAAATTTGTCTTGTGGCCTCAGTTTTGCCCATTAGCATTTGTGTGCCCTTGACTATGACCCTGAGCTTCTGGCTCCGCAACTTATTTCCTCAAGGTGTTTGGTATGTCCAAGAAGTTCGTATCACTTCTTCTATGCTCTAACACAGCGGTTTTCACGACCCTGTGGCTCACGACCCTGTTGGGGTTGAATGACCCTTTCACAGGGGTCACCTGATTCATCACAGTAGCAAAATGACAGCGATGAAGTAACAGTGAAAATAATGTTATGTTTGGGGGTCACCCCAACATGAGGAACTGTTTTAAAGGATCACAGCATGAGGAAGATTGAAAACCACTTCTCTACCAAATTAATGGATATACTTGTGGCCAAAGAAAAAAAATAACAAAAACACATGTACAAAAATCCTTGTCAATGGTATATGCTCACAGCCAGTCATGGCCACTGAATGATTCTGACTCATAGCTTCCTTACAGGACAGGATATAGCTGCCCCTGTGGGTTTCTGAGACTAAATTTTTATTGGAGTAGAAAGCCTCATATTTCTCCCAAGGAGCAGCTGTTGCTTTTGAACTCCTGACCTGATCAGCCACCCAAAAAGTAAGGCCACCAGAACTATGCTACTAAGCTAGATGTATTCATGTGTTTATGCTAAGATCACCGTTACAACGAAAGCGCCAGCACAAACTCGCTGTCCTGGAGTAAAGGCTGACTCAAAAGGGCCCCAGGATAGAACTGAGTTTCTGAGACTGTAACTCTTTAAGGGAGTAGAAAGGTCTGCCTTTCTCCCAAGAAGGAGCTGGTGGTTTTGAACTGTTGACCTTCCAGATCGCAGCTGAAGGTATAACCATGATGCCACCAGGCTCCTCACAGCTACGGCAGGATTGTGCATATAACAGTATATACTGCATCGAGTGCCTGCCAGTCAGGGAGGGAGGTTGGCTAAAAATGTGGAGGCAGGGGAAGATACCAGGAGGAGTGTAAGAGTTAAAGGCAACACCATTAAATACTGTTAAATAGGCGGTAGCTCCCTCTTCCCCCATCTTTTTGGCCAACCTCCCTGTTTTGAGTGGGGTGAGTGTCCCTCTTATGGCAGATCACCTTCCCCTTCATTCAGGGGAACGTGCGTCTACTCTCCAGCCAGTGAGTGTTCCTCCCTTCCTCTCCCACCTCTGTTAGCCATCAGACAATGTTCATTTTACTGCAGTAATTTATTCATGACTTTTTACAGTAATGATCTCTCACAATATTTGCCTTGTTATGATTGAGTGAGGCCACTCAGCACAATATTCTTCAGGTTCATCCATATGATGAGGTGGTCCACAGATCCATCTTTATTCTTTAATGTTATATAGGTAGTGCTTGCTGGGTGTATGTACAACTATTTGTTTATCTATTTTTCCATTCATGAGCTTTTACGGTGTTTTGTCTTTTTGCTAAAGAGAATAGCATTGTGATAACCATAAGTATTCATCTATGCATTTGTCTGACCACTTTTATTTCTGTCCGGCATATGCCAGTAAAAATATTACTGGATCACATGCTATTTTTATTGTCAGCTTTTAAAGACAGTGCCTAATCTCTTTATATATAGTACACATGCCATTTTACAGCCTACCAACAGTGTATGAAGCAGTGTGTGGGAGTTCTAATCCCTCCACACTCTTGCCTTTATTTATTTATTTCCTTTCTCCTGTTTTTCCCCTTTAAGAAAAAGCCTCTCCTGATTAATACTGAGGTGAGATTGTTGTTGCTGTAAGCGGGTGCCATCAATTTTGTTCCCACCCAGAGAGGCCTTCTGCACAAGGCCTGCATGGTCCTGTGCCATCTTCACACCTGTCACAATGCTTGGGTCCATAGTTGTAGCCAGTATCACTCTAGCTCATTGAGAGCCGTCCTCTTTTTTGATTCCCCTCTACCTCGCCAAACATGATGTCCCTTCCAAGACCCGGTCTCTCCTGACAACATGTCCAAAATATGTAAAACAAAGTCTCACCTTTGCCTCGAAGAAGCATTCTGGCTGTGCTTCTTCCAAGATAAACTTTTTAAAAAAATCCTTTTAGCAGTCCGTCATACTTTCTACATCCTGCTGCGGCACCAAAATTCAAATGCACCGATTATTCTTTGGTCTGCCTTAGTCGATGCCCACTATTCACCCTTAGACTGTGGTACCTTGTGTGTTGCTGTAGTGCTAGAAGCTATGTCACTGGTATTTCAAATGCCACCAGGTTCACCCAAAGTGAACGGGTTTCAGTGGGACTACCAGTCTAGTAACAGACAATAAAGAAGGATTTGGTGCCCCACTTTCAAGAAAGGAGCACCTGAGAATCATATGCATAGCTTTGAACATTGTAAGATAGATACTAAAGGCCAAATGAATGGCAGCCAAACATTTTTGGAAATTGTGTCCAAGGATGGTCCCTTCGGGTCAGAGAGGACTCAAAATGTGATGGAGGAAGAGTTGCTGCTTCAGCAGTGGGTCCACCGCAGTGACTTGAGTGGGGTAAAGGCTGTGGGAGTGGTGCCTTCGGGACCTGCCTTTGCTGATGGGCACTATTCAAGGTAACAGGAAACAGCTGAAAAAATCTGCTAATGATTGGAACTTAGAATGTGTGAAGTATTAATTTTAGGAATATTGGAAGTTGTCAAAAATTAAGTGGAGACCATGAGACATGATGTTCCCTCACTGACCCATAGCACTAAGGGGGACAGGACTGGAAACACTGTGCAGAAAGTGTGCCCGGTCTTCCCAGTGCACAGTGGGGTGAATGCGAAGGGTGTGACACAGGGCAGCAGGGGAGCAAAGTAACCAAATCCCCAAGGGATCCTGAAAATAAGCTTCTGACAGACTTGATTAGAAAACATACTTAAGGGTCAGTGGACAGACCTGGAACTGTCTTTTGGGATTTTTGTTTGTTTGATTTTGTCTTTAGTTTTATTTTCTTTGACCCTATGTCAATATAAGCTAGGCAGGGTAGGATGCATAATCCCAAGGAGAAAACAACTAGACCATTGGTTCTGCGGGGACATGGAGAGGGGAGTAGGGAGTCAACAAGCTCAGGGATAAGGGAACAACAGGGGAACTAAAATTGATTCCAAGGAGGGCATATAATGCCTGGTGGGGTTTGATCAAGTGCAATGTATCTGAGGGGAATTACTTAGAGCCTAATGGAGGGTGAGCATGATAGGGGATAGGAGGCTAGGGAAAGGAAATAGAGGAAAGAAATAGGAGACCAAAGCTATTTATAGAGGTATAGCTATAGGCATGTATATATGGAAATATATTAGTTTATAATGAAAGGGATAGAGGCCAATGCACATATTTATATATTAAGTATTAATATAGTAGATGAACTTTGGGTCTCTACTCATGGTCTCCCTTAACACAAGAACACTTTGTTCTAATAACCTAGCACTTTTTGAAACTCACCTTCCCAACACGATCACTAGAGACAAAATGGGTGCATGAGCAAATGTGGTGAAAAAAGTGGATGGTGCCCAGCTATCAAAAAATGTATCATCTGGGGTCTTAAAGGCTTGAAGTTAAACAAGCAGCCATCTATCAAGGAAGCAAATAAGCCCACTGTGTGATCATGAGATGTCTCCGGGAACAGGTATCAGGTATCAAAAGATCCAAAACAAACAATAATATCAATGTGAAAGAGGGGGGCTGGAGTGGAGCCCCAAAGCCCACCTGTGGAAATTGAACATCCCTTTACAGAGGGGTTACAAGGAAGGGACAATTCAACCACAGTGCAGTATAGCACCAACAAAGCACACATCATTCTTCTAGTTCCTGACTGCTTCCTCCTCACCACTACCAAGACTCAGTTCTGCCTTACAAATCTGGCTAGACCAGAATATACACGTTGGTACAGATAAGAGCTTTCAACAAATGGAATCCAGGGCAGATGAAACCCTCAGGAACGGTAGTGGTAGTAGCGATACATAAAGGTAGGGGGATGCTGGTTGGGGTGGGGGGGGAGGGGAAGAGGAAGGGGGAGAAAGGGGGAACCTATACAAGATTGGCTATATAGCCTACCCCCTCCAGGGGGATGAATAACACAAAGGTGGGTGAAGGGAGACAATGGACAGTGTAAGACATGAAATAACAATAATAATATATAATTGATCAAGGATTCATGAGGGTGGGAGGGTAGGGGAGGAAAGGGAAACAAAAGAGCTGATACCAAGGCCTCAAGTAGAAAGAAATTGTTTTGGAAATGTTGATGGCCACATATGTACAAGTGTGCTTCATAGTACTGAATGATGGATTGTTGTAAGATTTCTAGAAGCCCCCCCAATAAAATAATTGATTAAAAAATTAAATGGAGTACATAAAGCTCAATTGTCTAGTCATTAGTGATCTGCAGTGGACTGATATTGGCCACTTTGAATCAGAAAACCATATGACTTACTATACCTGGGATGACACAATTAAGAGGGAAGGCATTGTATTCATTGTCAAAAAGGACAATGAAAAATCAGTCTTGATGTGCAGTGTGGGTTGTGATAGGAATATCTCTATCCACCTTCAAGGAAGTCTGACTAATATCTCTATTCAAATCTCTGTACCAACCACAAAAATTCATAATGAAGAAATTGAAGAATCCTCTTAAAACCTTCAGTCTGAAATTGATCAAACCTGCAATCAAGATGCATTGATAATTATTGGTGATTGGAATGCAAAATTTGAAAACAAAGAGGAAAGAACAGGAGTTGGAAAACATTTTCTTGGTGATAGAAAGGAAGCTGGAGATCGCATGATAGAATTTTTCAAGACCAAAGACTTGTTCATAACAAATATCTGTTTTCAACAACATGAAAAGCAGCTATACACATACATTCTTCCAGATGGAATATAAAGAAATTAAATTGTCCACATCTGTGGGAAGAGAAGATGGAGAAGCTCAATTTTAGTAGCTAAAACCACGGTAGGGGCTGACTGTGGAATAGACATCAATTGGTCCTATATAAGTTCAGGTTAAAGCTGATGAAAATTGAAACAAGTTCATGTGGACCTCAATATGACCTTGAGTCTATCCCACCTGAATTTCAAGAATATCTCAAAAATAGATAACACATTGAACACTGATGATAGGACACTAATGAGTGGTAGGGAGACATCAAGAACATCATTCATGAAGAAAGCAAAAGATCATTAAAAAGACAGGAGAATAAGAGAAGATCAAAGTGGATGTCAGAAGAGACTTTGAAACTTGCTCTGAATTGCAGAGTAGCAAAGGCAAATGGAAGAAAAGATGAAGTCAAAGAACTGAATCCCATTTTATAGGGAGGGATTGCACTAACATTTCTGGTTCTTTAAAACATGTGTACAACCACACTCTTAGAATGATACTTCACTTTTTAACCATTTCTCGTCTAACGTGTTTGAACTTATGTCCTTCATAAACTGCGTAAATATATCCCACCTGAAGTTACTGTAGATGTGTTGATATTTGACATATGACTCTTTTTTTGACATATGAATCGGAAAAGCAATTTGAACTAATTTTATTTCTTATTGAAAGCCTACACCTGATCAAATGTCTGCATGTGTTCGTTTCCAATTTTCCTTTATTTTTTCCTGTATTTTCTCTTTATTCTAGAGTTGTTTATACCAATCGACTCAGAAACAGAATCAATGTCTTAACCAGAAATAAGTTAATTTACAGGAGCCCTCATGGTGGAGTAGTTATAGGTTGTTCTCCTAACTGCAAAGTCAGCAGTTCAAAACCAACCTCCACTCTTCAAGAGAAAGATGACGTTTTGTGCTCCCATAACGAATCACAGTCTTCCAAATATACAGGGGTGTTTTACAAGGTGTTATAGGGTCACTGTGAGTCAGCATCAACTCAATAGCAAAAAGTTTTTTAGAATATTTTTTGTTTTACTGTCTTCAGTACTTGTTCTCTTCCTGTTTTATCATTCGTATTATTGTTGCTACTCAACCTTTGAACAGAGACTTCTGTCTGCTATTGCAGTTTCTTAAGCTACTTCTACAAGTGGAGATGATGGTTTCAATGTCAATTCTGAGGAAAATAATCAGAAATACAAATTGGTGTGCTGTGCTGAGTTTGGGCTATGTGATTGTCCAACTACCTGAATATCTGGCCTCAATATAACCATTACAGGATTAATTGATTTGCTTCAGTATTCATAGAGTTTTTCATTTGTGACAGATTTAGAATGAGGCTTTCTAATCTTTTTTCCATTGTTCCTTTTGTTACTTTCAGGATTACAGAAAGTGTATTGGTAGAGTTAAATAGTTTTCCTTTTCAGTGTCTGTTATCGATCATTTTAATGCATAGTACTGAAACAAAACTTAATTTGCATTCTACTTACTCTGAAATATGAAAATAAAGTGATATTTTAAGTACTCTCTCACAAATGTATCTTTTGTGATATGGAACATGTTATGTTTTATTTCATTTTTTAATAAGAGAGAATCTCTGTACTTTTTATTCACCATGAATTCCACCTCTTCTCAATGAATTCTACTTACCTTATCTCCTTTTCAGCTTTTTAGTCTACTAATAGTCAACTGAAATGAACATAAAAACTAATAAACCGATTTGAAACCCTTCCTCCCACTAATTTAGCACTTCAATAAAGCCTCACATTTAAACTTTGAGTCCGTTGGCAGGTTTATCCATCTCCCAGGTTTACGAGGCTTTGCTTTGTGTTAAAACCATGCAATCTCTCCAGTTCATTACTGTTTTACAAGGTTTTCTGTTCAGCATACACTGACAATGTGTAAATCCCTTTTTATTTAAATCTAGCTATCAAGGGAAGTCTTAGTGAGATTCTGGCTAACACCCAGAATTGCAAAAGGCAGCTGATTTGAATATTTGGACTATGTAGCCAAAGAGCAACTTAAGTAACTGGAGGCATTAGCACATTTAATTTGAACCAGTTCATATCACCATAATTAATATGTGCACATGTTGAAAACAACTTTAGTAGAGTGCGGCTTTGCCTGTGACTTTTTACCGGCATCTTAGATGCCACGTGGGACTCCGTGGGATGCAAAGAATGGTCCCTTATTCAGTATGACCCATCATTATTATATGATTACATATCATTCTTATCCTTACATAGCAGATTTGATGAAATTTAATGTAATGTTATTTTGAAATAAATTCTAAAATATTAGTTTTACTACCCGAACTTCAGTTAGGTCAGATACATTTTCCTAAAATAATCTATCATTATAAAGTTTAGAAATTGGTTCCTTGTCTAATGTGTCATTGCCAAAAAATTTTCCTCAGTTTTCAAGTTCTCTTTCATTCTATTACTACTACTCGGATTCAGTAATGCACAATTTTACGGTTGAGATATATAAGTATTATATTAAAGTCATCAAGAGCATGAGAGATATTACAATAATACAGTCAGACACGTTACATGGTAGCATTGCTCACCTCAGCCCAGCTTGGTGGTCCACGTGGAGAGAGGGGGAAGGGAAGGAGGGCAAGGGAACAAGGGAGAGGGGAGTGAGAGGGGAGTGAGCAGCAAGGAGCTTCTATATTGCTGACCCATGCCTATATATTTTTTGGAGGCAAGCCAGCCCACTAATTACAGGTAGAGACATAAGTCACAGGGAGGGGCTGCACTATAGGTTACACAGCAATGAGAGGGTGGTCTAGGGGGTGGTCTCTGGGTCTCCATAGGAATCATTATCAGTAGGGTGCAAACCCCTCCTACAGGAGCCTGTCCATTGTCTCCAGCAGCAGGGAGCAAGCCCAGTGTAGTCTGGCAACTGATCACCCTCAGGGGGGGAATGCCTGCGCATCTGATCTCCCCCCACATATAGTGAGAGGTCATTTTTCTGCAAATAGGTATCCAGCTTTGCCAACAAAACTGGTTAAAGAGGTTGTCTCTTCACCATTTAATGGGATGCAAAGGTGAATTAATCACGAATCTGAGGGTAGACGCAAAGTAACCTGCGTGAAGGGAAAGGTAGCATACAACAAGAAGATGGTTAGCACAAAATGATAAAGGCAGACCGTGGCAGAAGACAAAGAGTTAAGGGCACCAAAAGTAATACTATTATACATACAATTCTGCATTAACAGCAATGATACACAAGCTGAACAGAAATGAGAAAGAGCATGAGACTGTATCCACAAATATAAATGTTTGATGAAAGATATTTATACATGTGTGTTTATAGGTACTGCAAATCTATCCATGAGTGTGGTAGAGCATACAGGAGTCCAGAGCCACAGACATTTCTTATTAATCAATAAACAAACACCTTGAAGGAGTGGCCCTATACTTTGCAGAACACCAAGGTCCAGTCCCATAACCAGGCACAGAAACATCCTAGTTTGGTGAGTAACCACTGAGGCTTTCAAAGCTGACAAGCAGCTCGCTCATGCAATTATAGGTCTTCCCCCAAGCCTGCCCACCCCAATCTGGAGCAAAGAGAAGTGAAGGAAATCAAAGGCACTAGGAAAATATTAGCCCAAAACACTTCCAGAACCCTGACATCAGGTGCCTGGCTACTGCTGCTGTCCACTGGAAGATGAAACGCAATAGGTGTTCATGCATAGAATAGGAGGAAAATGTGGAGCAAAACTGAAAATAAAAAACAGACCAGGCTTTGGAGCCCCTGCAATTGCTGAACCCCCTCAAAGTATGGTCCTTAGATTTCTTTCTGGTTGGGAACATTATGCAACTCCTCTGAGCACTGAGTTATTTTTTGGTATATTCTTGTCATTGTTAAGTTGTATATATCATTGTTCTCTTGATTTTTGTTGGCATTTCTCTTTTAAGTGGTACTTTGATCAAGAAATTTTGTATTTATATTATTTTTTTTAATTTGAATACTTTGCTTCATTCTTTAACCAAATAATGCTTCTCTGAAACAAAAGAAGGGTGACATGATAGTAATGTTCAACACGTGTGTAAATACACAGGTCGATGTAAGAATGAACCTTGCTTTGCACCTGCTGTGCTCTGAAAGTTCTAGAGAGCGAACCTTCAGAAGGTCACAGCATATGCCGAGGCTGCAACACAATTAGGACCTGAGCATTTTCCAAATATTGTTTCACTCTGGATTTTTTTTCTCTTCAACCATCTTGTCAACTCCCTCAGCAATGTTGCTTTAAACAAACACTAGGTTTCCTTAAGTGTTGGATTTTTAGAAAACCCTAACTAAATGAAATTAGTTTATGTAAGGATAATTTGATAAAAGTTTATTTTTAATGACAAGATCTACAATTTGAATGCACTTATCTCTGGAGGCACTGCTTAACTGCAATGCTTCTTTCTTTTCTTTGATCTCGAGTCTCACCTGAACACTTTCAGCCTTAAGACATCTAAAGGCTTAAGTTGTGCAGCTTGATACTAACCTCTGAATTTACTACTGTTGGCTGTATTTTTCCATTTAAATATTAAGACCAGGATGATTGAGAAATGAGCAGCAGAAGAAATTAAGCAATTTCAGATCTGAAACAGGAATACTCCTGAGGGCCATGATCACAATTTTCTGCATGTTTCCAAGGAATAGAGAAACAATTTCAATTTAGCCTAAGGAAGGATTCCCAAGGAGGAAGGCTTATCTCAAGGTGCCACAACACTACGGATGTTGTAAGGAGGAATGGAACATTTTATGGATGTTTGCTGTAGCTATGTATATTTATTTACGTAACCATTGATTCATCCCTTCATCCTTTGTATATTTATATCTTTCTTTTATTTAGCCTGCACAGTACACAAATGCAATTAGTTTTCTAGGTTCTGTTGTTTGAAAACTGTTGTTTATATATTTATAAATTCTGATTCTGTAAGCTATGATATCATATGGAAATATATGTGTATGTTTATGCAGGTACATTTATATTGATTATATATAGTCCACAGCATTAATGACTCACACGAACCACAACCTTGTCTAGCCTGGGTCCAAAATATTTGCATGGTGACCATCTGCTACCACCAGCTGTTTTGCCCAGGGATGCAATAGAAGGTCCCAGGGAAGATAGGAGGAATCCACACTCACACATGCACACACACACTTGCACACATGCACTTGCTTGTATGTGATAGATATGTGTTTATATACACAAGAAAGCACTGAAGGGGCACAGTAGATATATGTCTTGGGCATGCCTAAATACTTCATGGCCATAGTGGTGTGGGACAACTAAGTAGATTGACACAGTTCAGTTCATAAAGATAATGTTTTATCTCCTATTATGGAAAATAGCATCTGGGGTCTTAAAAGCTCGCAAGTGCTCATTTGAGATACAATAATCTGTCTCTTCCCATCTGGAGCAAAGGAGAATGAAAGGAAATAAAGACTCAAGGAAGAAATTAGTCCACAAGACTAATGGCTTATATGAACCACAGCCACTTCTAGCCTGGGGCCAGAAGAACTACGGTGACCGTCTGTTACTACCAACTGTCCTGTCTGGGCACGCAATAGATGGTCTCAGGTAAGACAGGAGAGAAATGTAAATGGAAACTTCCATTCATGTAAAAGACTACACTCTCTGGACTGATGAAAACTAGAGAAACTCCTGAACCCATCACCATAAAATACCCATTGAACCTGTAACTGAAGCTATTTCAGGTCATTACTTTGCAGTCAAATAACAGCCTAAAAATGAATAAATCCTGTGAGGAAGGTGCTTCTACAACACATTTTAAATGACCAGTGGTTAACATGTGCCCAAAAGTAAAGATGAGAAAGCAAGGAGGGAGAAGGAAACTGGATTTATGAAAATGGGTCAGGCAAAATGGAATTGGTAAAAGTGCTGAAATCTTGCGGGACATGTAATTAGTGGCATGAGACTTTGTGTATGCCTTTTTGAATTTTTAATTTTAGCTGTATAAAGTTTCATCTAATTCACACTAGAATTATCTTTGAATAAGTAAACTACAATAAATTAGTTTGATATAGATTTTTTAAAGATAGAAATAAACATAAGTGTAGAGAGTTATAGAAAATTATGGCTATTCTAAAATCACATAAAAGTGTGACTTTTAGAACACTTTTCCCAAATAAAGCAATATAGAATTACATATAAGTATTTCAGAAATTAAAAATATAAATTTAAAACTCACAATGTACATGAAATTGAGTAGCCATGAAATAAAATGACTTAGAAGCACTACACAGAGTGTAGTCTATACTAGTAAGCAGGTTCCAGTCATGTTTTGGTAGCAATCATAAACCAACCGAACCCACTGCCATAGAGTTGCTTTCAATTCATAGTGGCCTGATATGCTGTTCCTGGGACTGTAAATCTGCATAGGAATTAGTTTTATTTAAAATTCATGTACGCTTGTCAAAGATAACTGTTCTTATAGGCCCATTGCTTTATTAGAATATGTTTCCCATGCTTTCGCTAACCTGCTAGTTTTTATTTATTTGACAGTAATGATCCTCTACAGGGGGTTAGTATGTGTCGGCATCAACTCGATGGCTGTTTTTATTGTTTCCCTTTTCTTTTAGTGGCTTATAAAATATGGTACATTTAAGTGTGCCTGATATTGATCTCAGAATGTCTCTGGAAAGTTCAAACAGTTATGCGTCCAGCTATTAATTGTAAGGTTGGTGGCTTGAGTTTACCCAGAAGTGCCTCAGAAGAAAGGGCTGGCAATCTATTTTTGAAAGATGCAGTCATAGAAAACCCTAGACAACACGCTATTACTCTGACACCTATGAGGCCACCATTAGTCAAAGTCAACTCAGCAGCAACTGGGGAAAATAGTGACTGTTCTCTCAGGCCTTCTAAAGAACTGAGCGCTGTTGTTGATTGTAGGTAGTCTATTGCAACGCGTGGTGGCTTGGGGTATGCAGAGGAAAACAGGGCCATCGGGTTTCCACGCCTGTGACTTTTGAAAAGATCAACACACCTGTCTTCTTAGTGGTCTCTGGGTGAGTACAAACTCATCCTTTTGGTGAGGGCCACCCAAAGTCTACAAAGAACTCCAGAAGCTTAGAATTTTATACTGACCCAGGATCTTTTCAGGTTTGCAGCAGAGTTATCAATATTCGGGAAAATTAGACCAGCAGACAGGTCAAGTCCTAGGGGATTTAGTTCACGCATGTAGAGCAGCTACAAGTGATCCTGGAGCCTGAGTAAAGCTATGGCCACGTGTCTCTTGGTCAAACAGATACATGAAGGGAAGCGAGCAGAAGCCGAATTCCCAGCCAGATCCTTTGTCGGGGACACAACTGAAAATAAAACAAGATAAAAGTACTTTGACCATGAATAATATATACAAACACACAAAAAGCAAAGTATTTCTCTTTCCTCTCTTTCTTTTAAAACTGTTGTAAGTTGGGCAAAATTTAGTTTCTCATTCACCATCTCACACATTTTGTTTCTTCTTATTCATTGTGATCTCCTTAAAGTAACATCATTTGTCTAATGTCCCCCCCCCATTTCAATTCCTCTTTCTTTCCTATCCTTTCTGAACTTTGCCCCCGAGTAAATTCTGCCTTTTTAATATAAAACAGTTATTATTCTAACGTGTGCATACCCCCTCAGTAGTACTGTTCTCCTTGTAGCCTTGTCCATTATTGGGATGAAGATGGAGCCTTGAAACTGAACTTGAGTGCATTTACAGACCTGACGGGAGTTTAGAGCCAGAGTCTTGGGTTCTTACACCAGGGAAACTTGTCTAGAGATAAGTTCACAGTTACACATATAAAATATACAGATTTGTGGAAAGCATTAACATTTTATATGGGTGGCACTATAATAATATGCACTTTCAAATCACTAAAAACATATATATTTGAATGTGTCTCATAAAAGATGTTTCTAAATACTATACAGATAACAAATTATGTTTCTAAGATATGTTTAATCTTTTATGAGAAGTCTGTGGTGTTAGAAAACCACGGGGGCAGTTCGACCATGTCCTATAGAGCTGTATAAGGTCCACTAGTGTCCTACAGGGTCATTTTGAGTCAGATCTGACTATTGACGGTGATTTTTTAAAACATCTTTTATGAAACTTCTGTCATCCAAATTATAATGCTATTATACTTTTATTTGTATATTCCAAATCAAGGATGCAATGTACAGTACTATTGCTATAATACATATAATATAATATATAAATTGCTGTAGCTATTTATTATAAGAATACAGGTTAACTTGTTTGATAATGAAAATAAATGCTCTTTTAGTAATGCCAATTTATTTGGAAATATACTCAGTTGTAATAAAATTTATCATATACCCAATATAGACAAAAAGTACAATAATGTAGGTTATTTTTATGGACATTGATATATGAGGGAACTTTAAAAAGTTCATAGGAAAATTCCTTTATCTTTTGATTTCATTTTCAATGAATTTTTTGAAACTCTCATGTATATACATGAATATATATGTGTGTTTATATATATGCACACACTTGCATATACATGGATAATGCACATATATGGTGCTGATTAGAACAGAGTCTAAGGAAACCAAGGGTTGATTGATAGCTGTAATGAAGCCAGCAGCATTGAGTTGATATTTTTTCACACTTTGCTTTTGTTATAAGTACAGAAGGGCTAGAACTCTTGATTGTTTAAGATAACAACTACTAATTGCTGTTTTTAATCAGCAATATTTTCTGCATCTAAGGATGCGTTCAAAATTGCAATATCGCTGCCATTTGTCTCAATAATCCCTGGCTTCAGCCAACAATATTGATTAAGAATGTACAGAAATAAGTAATGTCTGGGTCATGAGATTTATGTATAGGTCTATTTCTATGAAAGTTTCCCCAGCTCTCCAATTGATTGACTTTGTGGCAGTTTTGCTAATTGTTTAACCTATCTTGGTTTACTCTGTTTTGTGGGAATACAAACAGATTATGGCAAAGGCATTTTTTAAAAATTGCTCAATAGTATTCAAGCAGTCCCTGGGTGACACAGATTGTTCAATTGTTGGCTACTCGTTTTAAAACGATGGTCATTGGAAACTGCCCCGCAGATAGGCCTGAGCCATCTGCTCCCCAGTAGGCACAGCCGTTGAGAGCCCTCACAGGGCAGTTCTACTCTGAAGCACGTGGGGTCGCGGTTAGTTGGAATTTGCTATGGCTTTTTTTTTTCTTTCACCACACAAAACTTTTCACTATAGTAAAACCATATTTTACTACAATCAAGACCAGAGAAGAGTAGGTTACAGTACAACAGAAAGGTATTCACATTTTACCTCTAGCTTGCTTTTCAACATCAACCATGAGAATCCCAGTTTTGCTTTGCTCTTTCTTCTGGGACAGACTCACCGCCATGTTTCAGGCAGCAGCGGCCTTGCCTGCATCTCCTTCCGCGCTCCCATGTCAGTGAGTAGGAGTTCGGTTGAATAATCGGCCTCTCTTTTATGGCAGCCTCATTGCTGACTCTGTGAGCAACAGATTTGACGCGCTGCGCACCTTCAGATTGTGTATGAAATTCCCTCTCTCACCTCAAGGCTACCTGACAAGAAAGTAAAGGTAGCTTTGTCCTTCCTCCCCCAAGTGTCAAAGTTATAGTTTTAACCATTCACAAGTGAAACAGAAGACACAAACAAAAACACGAATGTTCATTGAGTTTATTCTATCACCTTATAAACTCAAAAAACAAACTCACTGCCACATTCTGACTCAGCAATCCTATAGGATAGAGAACTGTCCCCGGTGAGAGTCGAAGGCTGGGAATCTTTATGGGAGGAGAAAGGTTCATCAGCTGAGGGTTCTAATCACTGATTTTTTCATTAACAGCCCAATGTGTGACCCTCTACAAAACCAAGGCTCCCCCGGCTTCTCTGGGGGTCGAGTTTCTGAGACAGGAAATCTTTATGGAAGCAGTTAGCTTTCTTTCTCCCTCCCGGATGGCGCTCTTGGTAAGTTTGAATGACTGCCCAGGTGGTAAGCAGCCGAGTGCTTATCCCAAAGCGACACCTGGATTTTCATCTTGAGTAGATCCAGGAAGCACACGCCAAGAGACGTCCTGGGTGTCACCTACTCTGATACACAAAATTGTCACCGGGGATTATAAAGACGGCGTTCCTTTCTGGAATCCATGCGAGAAAACGATAGCTGCCAAAGTGTTTGCACAACATTTCCATTACATATAAGCAGTGTGTCAGCAAGCTTATAAAAATATATTTTAATAAAAATGATTTGGGCTATTATGTATATGTAGCAGAAAAATGACTGAATTCTAATATTGTAAATAGTTTCTTGGCAAAGTATAGAATGTCTGGCATTTGGAGGATTGTAAATGATTTTCTTTTTACCTTTATCATGATATTCTATCAAATACTTCCTTAGTCTATGGACAGCTGACACCAATGTAAGTAAAAGTGTTAATAGACTAGACCAAAGCAAACACACAGAGATGGAAAATCCAAGAAGAAAAGCGACATGATAAAGCTGACATTATTAAAATAGAAAATGGAATTCAGTTTAATAGGATAAATAGCTGATATACTCACTTGTCAGGGAAACATTGCTCTTCACTGATAACTTCAACCGCTGTTTAATTATATGTCATTGCCAGTTTTGACATTTTTTGAATGGTTGCCATAATTAGTGATTTCTTTTGTTATTCGTTTAAATAAAATTTAACAAAGATTGTGGCCAGGTATAATATGAATTAGAGAGCAAGTAGGGATTCATTTGAAGTCTTTGACGTCTTTTACAAAAGTGTTGAGTCTGGATATAGTCTACCATATAGAAACAATGTGAGGATGAAAAGCCATTCAGTTATTTGAGCAATGTTTATATAATATGCTAAGCATCACTTAGAATAAATTTGCATGCCAGATTTACCATTTGACAGGTATATATACAAGGGGGCTTCAAAAAAGTTCTTGGAAAAGTGAAATTAAAAGAGAATGGGGTTTTCTACCAACTTTGTGAGTGTATTTCATATATGTATAAAATGGTATATGCATACATGACATATAATACATACATTAATGGAGAATAATTTTAAATGCCAGATTTAACACACGCATACATGTTTACTTCAGTAGGCTGCGTCCTCTAGGGAAGGAATACCAGTCAATTGTATATGCATGGAAGAAATTTATATCAGGAAGTCGCTCTCTGAGTTGTGGAAGCAGAGGAGTCTGGTATGGTTTAAGTCCATGTACCGGATGAAGCTGGAAGTTTCTCCTGACTCATGTGGCTGTAGAGGCTGAAGAACAGGAAGCAGGAAGATACAGTGGGAATCCCACAGGCTAGTGGATGCAGAACTGAATGGATCTGAGGTTGACCAAATGACTCCAAGCTCGACAATCCACTGTTGGCTTCTGGATGTGAAGGAGATATACCAGGAAGTTGACAAACCAGATGTAGCAGAAGGAATGAGCTAAATTTCACATCAATCTATAGTAAGGGTAGTATAGATTGCATGAAATTTCCCTCAATTATATCAAGAATGTGATCAGATTAAGGAGGTGGTACTCTACTCTAGCCTTCCCTCAACCGCTTGACTGAGTCACAGGAGATCCCATCATGGGGATGATCATACTGTGTTAGATCATATCATGGGAGAATCTTGGCCCAATCAACTTGACCAACTTGGCATAAAACTTACCTATCATATATATAAATAACTTGATATAAAAGATGGTGCCAAGATTCTCCCATGGAGTTTTACACTTACGTGTGTACACACACACACACACATACATTTGAGTAAATAGATTATTTTTGTTAAATTATAGAAACCTTTATTAAATTAAAAATATCAAAATGTAAAGTGTTAGTTTCTTCACACATCTTCTGTCTAATTCTATAAACATTTGAGAGCTTCATTTGTATGTCTCCAGCTCTTCTCCCAAAGACTTTTGTGGTCTCCGGTGTACAGAATGTTCACATGGGTTTTGATGACCTTGACTCCAATTTTCTTCCTCTTCAAAGTTTGTTTGTTTTCCTTTGGGAACAAAGAGAAATTTGAATGACTACTATCAGAGCTGTAAGGTTTCCCATTGGAATTCTCATAAAACAGCCCAGCTACCCTTGAACTATGAGCAGGTGCGTTGCCATTTTTTTCCTCACCAATTCAGTTTTCAATTTCCTTAAAACTTCTTCATAATAAACCTCCAAAATCAGCCTGTGACTGTCAAGAAAATCTATCAAGAGTGTCCCTTTTGGATATCATAATCCAGCTACCGTAACCTTCAGAGGTGATCTCTCTGCCTTAAATTTAACTGCCATAGCAAATTCCCCCTTAGAAGCCACTGTTTTGATTGAACATTTTTAAAGACACCTGTAGGAGACCAAAAGAACACATATTACTGAGAGAACTTGTCTTCAAACATCACCGGCCACAAAGACATAATTCAACATGTTTATTGGAAATAATCCAGTGTATGTAAAAACTGAACTCTGGTAGTGAAATATTTTTACCTGATCTTCTCTTACACACACACACACACACACACACACACACACACACACACACACACATTTTTATGTTATTTGTTTTTTAAAAAGCGTGCATCCCACTTGCATGTTGTTTTTCTATGTACATATATGTGTAGATATGATATTTACATGGACACTCAATATAAACAAATGTTTTACACATACATTGTATGAAACATACATCTATTTAGAGTCATCAGTTTTATCTACTTGTAAATGGAACATTTATAAAATAAAATTATCTTTTTAATTCAATTTTGTAGCTAATCTTTAAATCTACTCTCAATAGTCTTATGAAACTAAGGGTAATGCTATAAAATATTTCTATATATTTGGAAAATATAATATGAAGGACATGTTTTATTAAGTTATTTAAGCTTTCGAGACCTGTGAGACCTATATTGCCTGCCAATATTTTCAACCTCTCGGGATTCTTGGGAAACTCCTCTCTCACTTCTAGTAGATGCTCCATCCTGGAGAAGACATATACGACTATGTGAATCTGAATAAGTGGGCTTCACCACACCAACCTTATCATCAAAGTGTAATTTCTATAATTATGAGTCCTATATAATTGAATTGAAATTCATATTTCCTTTTACCCCATGATGTTATCATGACTTCCTTACTGAAAACACATGGTAGATATTTTTAAAAAATCAATATAGAAAATAAATGTCATATAGGGTTTATTATGCCTGTATATAAATTACTGATTTCACCACTATAACCACAAGTAAGAATAGGTGATAACTGAAGCAGAATAAGGGAGTTCAATCCATAAATGTTACATTTGTTTATATAAGTTAGCTGGAAATCATTAAATTGGTGCACAAAAGTTATATACATGTATGGTTGTGGGTCACCCCAGCTTTTTTTAAATTGCCATTTGATTAGTATGTATTTTTTGCCAGCCTTTAATTCTCAACCTATTTTTGTCTGCGAACTTGAGATGTGTCTCTTGCAAACAACAGATTGATGGACTATGTTTTCTAAGCCAGTCTGCTAGTCTTTGTTTTTAAGGGGTGAATTCAGAGTTACTACATTTATCCTGGAGATTGCAGGTACGGTTCTCTGCTTCTTCTAGTCTGTTTGTTATAATAAGGTCTGTCATCTTATGGTTTGCTACGGTTAACTTGTCCCTAAGTCTTGTACTATCCTTTAGTGTGTGGAATTTATCTCTGCTATCATTTCATCTTTTTCTGCATTGTTTCTCTGTGTGACTCTAATGAGCACCCTGAATATTTATTTTTGTGGCAGGTAAACTTCTGCCTCTTGTATGAGTGCTGTTATGACATAGCATTTTGTTGTAGAGGTTGCTGCTTAAGGTTGCTGTCTGAGCGTTGTTTTGGTGGCGTTTGTTGCCATTTTCCTGGGAGTTAGGTGAGGTGCCCTGTGTTTTCTCTCTGGGAGTCTATGAAGAATGCTTCTGTGGATTAACTGTAGCCAATCATAGTAGGGGCTGCTTCTATATCTCACTAGGTGTTTACTCTCTCCCTTGACAGCCTAGATTACATATATGGAGGGCAGCTTGGGGGTCCCTCTCGGGCAATCCAGGCAGGGAGGGTAGAGCTCTGTAGGCTGATTGCACAGACGCTGCACTGATGATGCCAGTGACAGCATGGAGTGCTGTGAAGGGCAGGCAGGGGTGCCTGAAGGTGGCAGGGAGCACTGCGAAGGTGGCAGGGAGGGCAGGCAGGGGTGTCCTGGAAGGTGAGTCGGGGTATCTGTGGCATCGGGGGTCACCCTGGAGGGCGGCTGTGGTGGGGATAAAATAAAATAAAATTCAAGGCAACCGCGGTTGTGGCAGGGTTAACAAAGAAGAAGGAGAAGAAGGACCAAAAGAAGCCATGAGCAAGCATGAACTGTGGCAGGGGGAAAAAAGCCCTCACTGACCTAGGCAGTGACAGGGTTAAAACAGCCCCCAACCAGCTGTGGCAGGGGTGGGGCTAAAGCAAAGCCCCTAGCCAGCCATTGGAGGCAGCCAATGCCAAATAATAGTGGTGCAATAGGACAGCCTAGTACTGCCCTGTGTGTTTCTGAGACTATAGCTCTTTATGGGAATGGAAGGCCCTTCTTCTGTGGTGCCAGAATTGGTGAAAAATATCCTTCCACTAGCATTCTTAGGCACTGAAGATATACTGTATTACTAATTACATGTCTTTTGTTCTTAAATTTAATTAGAGTGCAGGAGTTATAACGGTGTATTCAAAAATAACTATACTCAAATTTGTGCAATTATAAGACCAATATTACCATTTTTAATTAGAATGGAAAGGAAAGTCAACACAATCTTTATTAGAATGACTTGGTTGTGTTTTTTTCCTTTTAGAATCTGTGTTCCTTACAACATACACTTATTTCCTATTATTATATTTCCAAGAAAAATGTGTAAATACACAAAGCTTTCTATCATGCACATACATAAAATGTAGCAAACTTTTCTTCTCCAATTTGAATGATGATTTAAGGCAAAGTATATTTGGGGGAATAATTGGCAATCCTATAGTAAGGCACTGACAGTTTTACTTTTATACAGAAACAATATGACAAAATCAAAGTATTCTAAACCATTTTAATTAATCTAAATCTATAGAAGTGATTATGAAAGGACACCGTAACTCATCTTGCCCTGGATAATAAGATGAAATTAAGAACATCAAAACTAAATCTAATGATGGAGAAAATATTTTTCTATGTCCTTAGAAATAAAGCTTTAATTATCTGGATTTGAGGGAATTAAATCATCTTGTAATTTAATTTTCTGAATATTAGGAGATAAACACAAAATCTGTTAATATACAGCTATTTTTATTGCAGAGTTCAGAAAATGACCAAGTATTATCTCTTGCCTTACTAAGTATAATTTACTGAAAATAATTTAATTTTATCGTTCTTTAAGGTCACTCCAGAAAATTATCTCGCCCTTCTCAGACTAATTTTATTGAAAAGTCTAATATGGCATTTATCATTGGCTGCCTTGTGCTGCAGATAGCATCTCTTTTACCAGTTTATAAATGTCTGGTAGATAGACACAATGTCTTTTTCTTCATTTCCATCCATGAAAAATAACTCAATGCTTCAGGTGTAAAACAGGCTCAATACATATTGACTTGGATCATTATGAAGATTAATTATGACTATGATATTATAGATTCAAAAATGGTTTCTCCCTAATAAAAGCATGTCAGAAGTAATCATGGTTAACTATAGGCTCCAGATAATAAAAATCTAATTTTGAATTTGCTTCAGTAAGTCATGACTAAACAATAAAATCCTGAGGCAAATAAAGCATATTACCATTATGTAATGGTAGTCTGTAGTCTGTAAAAATATTATCTACTAATATGCCATCTTATTCTGCTCAAGAGCAAAAGAAAAGCCTTTATTTGTTTGTTTTACACTAGAAATGCTTGCCAAAATATATAACTAGGAAACACAAATAATTACTCATATAATGAAGTAAATCATCCTCCCAGTATTAAAATGTTCATATATAAACTTCCATATTATTTATTAAGATCTCTGTTTCTTTATATAAATATTTCCAAAGCTCCATAGTCATCTTATACATGAAAGAACAATTTCATACATTAAAAGTTTTAATCCATTTTAAAATATGAGTAAATAAAAAGTATAGCCATAAACCAAGAAATTTTTATTAAGTAGAGATACAAAAATGTGAAGCTACTGTTTCTTGATATATCCTAGGATGTAAATTGTATCTCTGTTGAATGTTTATTGCATTTGGGGAACAAAAATAAGTCTGAAGGAACAAGACCAGGGCTATATGATGGGTGGGGTGAAGATTCCCAACAAAATCCTAGGAAGACAGTCCTTACTAGCCTTGAAGAAGAATAAGCAAATGCATTGTTGTGATGAGGACAAAAAACAAAACAACAGCAACAAAAAACTCTGGTGTCAGTTCCTTGGTCTTTTTCTCACCAATGTGTTTTTCAGTTTTCTTAAAACATCTTCAAAACAAGACCTGGAAAGTTTCGCATGTCCTTCAAGAACATCTATCAAGATGACCACCAATCTTCCAAATATCTGTATTTATTTTTGCCTAAGTCTTTGCCTAGTATTGAATTGGGCCACCAGAAACCCTTAGAAGCCAATTGTCTTTGTCCCTTGATTTTGAAGGCCTCAGACCAAGACCAAGGCAAATGTATTATTTAGAGGTCAAAGATTGTAGACCTTAGTATGGATTACAACTCAATGTAAAGAATACCAAAATCCTCACAACTAGACCAATAGGTAACATCATGATAAATAGAGAAAAGGTTGAAATTGCCAAGGCTTTTGTCTTGCTTGGATCCACAATCAATGTTCCCGGAAGCAGTAGTCAAGAGATCAAAAGATGCAATGCATTGGGTTAATAGGTGACACAAGACCTCTTTAGAATAGGGAGACTACTTTGAGGATAATGGTGGGCCTGACCCAATCCATGGTATGTTTAATTGCCTTATAACCATGGGAAAGTTGGCCATTGAATAAGGTAGACCAAAGAAGAATCTATTGTTTGAATTATGCTGCAGTGAGGAATCTTACAAATACCATGGACTGCCCAAAGAAAAAAATCTGTCTTTGAAGAAGTACAGCCAGAATGCTCCTTGTAGGCAAGGATTGTGAGAGTTTTTGTCCTGTCTTTGGACATGTTATCAGGAGAGATGAGTCTCAGCAGAGGCCATCATGCTTGTTAATGTAAAGGGGCTATGAAAAAGAGGAAGGCTGTCAAGGAGATAGATTAACAGAGTGTCTGCAACAATGGGATCATACATAAGACCAATTGGGATGGGCAATACTACCTTCTGTTGTACATAGAAGATATGGGTCAAAATCGACTCGATGGCATCTAACATTGCTTGGAGAATTTGCTGAATCCAACCACTCATCTCAAAGAGATGTGCAAACATGCTTTTTTTGGGGAAAAAATCTATGTCTGTGTGAACTGGGGAGCACTGCTGACATAATGGGTTAGTCCCTGGGCTGTTCACCACCAAGTGAGCCATCTGAACCCAGTGGTCAGTCTAAGAGAGAAATAACAGCTGTTCTGCGCCTGTCCCAATTTACAATCTCAGAAACCTGTAAGGGCAGCTCTACTCTGTCCAGTAGGTTTGCTTGATGTGAGTCAGTTGGTTTTTCTTTTAGCTGGAGGCTCTGCAACCCTAGTATCAGCACTCTAGGATCTAGCCTTGGATTAACAAGTAGAATTATATTTGATGATTTTTCATGACAACCATTTTCCAAGCATTATTTGTATCATACACTATTTAACCCATGTCCTACTTTTTTATACTTCGGTTCTTTTACCGCTTTCATTTCCATAAGAATTCTCATTTCAATGCACATCATCCCCCAGAAGATAATTCCTATGAAGGAAATGGCCAGTTCAAAGGGTATGCAGCTATTTAAAGGTCGATAAATAAACATTGCTAAGTAATCCTCCTACGATGACATGTTTCATAATTTCAACACTGAGTAACGTTGGCTTATTTGAACAGTTGGTGGCAGGAGTAACTGAATGTTTTATGTGCCTTTTTTAATAAATTTGAATCTGGCTTTGTATTCATTGGCCATTTGTAGTCTATCTTAGATAACTTTTGTTTATTCAGTTTTCTATTTATTTCCATATGATTTTATATTTAAATCTTATTAAAATCATATCACTTTTATATATTAGCATTTTCCTTCACTTGGAGCGTATGCATTTGAAATTTTTATGTAAATGACAACTTCTGTTTTTGCATTTGTAAGGTTGCAGCTTTTTTTTTTTTAACATTTTATTAGGGGCTCATACAACTGTTATCCCAATCCATACACACATCAATTGTGTAAAGCGCATTTGTACATCGTTTCT
>NW_022108124.1:9061011-9062029 GCF_000313985.2 Echinops telfairi | reverse complement strand
GCACCCATTTGTCTTCAGTGATCCGTTCAACACCCCGTGATCACACAGGTTGATATGTTGTTCCATGTGGGCTTTGTTGCTTCTGAGCTAGATGATTGAAGACAAAGTGGGTGAATAAGCAAATGTGGTGAAGAAAGCTGATGGTGCCCGGTTATCAAAGATATAGCGTCTGGGGTTGCAGCTTTTGAGTCAAGTTTTGAAGATCCTTTTCATAGTTTAATTGAAAATAATTTCAGTGTATGCTTTTGGTGATGCCACATGCTGTCAGGTCAATTTTGACTCATAGTAACCCTATGTGACAAAGTGGAATCATGCCATGGGATTTCCCAGGTTATCGTCTTTTACAAAAACTGATCACAGGTCTTTTATCCCGTGAAGTCATGGCTGGGTTTGAACAATCAAATTTTAGGTTAGTAGTTAGACTCTTTTTTTTTAATTAAATACTTTTATTGGGGGCTCTTACATCTCTCATCACAATCCATCCATTCATTCAGTGTGTCAAGCACATTTGCACAATGCTACCATCATCATTTTCAAAGCATTCTCTTCCCACTTGAGCTCCTGATATCTGCTCCCCATTTCTTCTCCCTCCCTCCCCCGCCCTCCCTCCCTCATGAACCCTTGATAAGTTATAGATTATTATTTTCCTATCTTACATATAATCAGAAGATTTAAGCACCTAGAAATAAAATTAACAAAAGAAACACAAACTTAAACAGCGAAAGCTACAACATATTGTTGACATAAAGGAGACCTAGAGAAATGGAATGATAACCCACGTTCAAGAATCCGAGGACTTAACATTGTTTGGATAGCCATATCCCTCAGATTGATCTATGATTCAGTTAAGTCCATATAAAAATTCCAGCTGTCCCTCATCCCCAGCCCAAAATTGAAAAGCTGATTCTAAAATCAATATGGAAATATAACCCCTAATAGTTAAAACTATCTTCTTTTCTTTTCTTTTTTCTTTTTTAAACAATTTGTTAGGGGATCATACAACTGTTATCGCAATCCA
>NW_022108124.1:9005562-9060410 GCF_000313985.2 Echinops telfairi | reverse complement strand
GTTCTGATGATGCCTTATACCTGATCCCTTCGACACCTCGTGGTTGCATAGGCTGGTGTGCTTCTTCCATGTGGGCTTTGTTGCAGTAGTTAGACTCTTAACCACTCTGCCAGCTGGGCTACTAATTACAGAGCCTGCTTCTAATTATAGTATGATTTAATTTATATATTTTGTTTTGTACTGTTTGTTTCTACGAATAACAGCACTCATAAATAGCCATTTTTCAGATTCACTGTGAGTAAGGCACTCCAAACTCACTGTAATCTCAATACTTTTTATGGCCACATCCTTCTGACCAATGGGTCATGCTGCCCTAGCACTCTGCCCATGAATTACTTGAGAGGCCTAAGAGAATGTGTGGGTGTTAGTACCTGCAGTCTGTCCTCCAGATGCGAGCAACCAGCATTTATGGCAGTGATCCAGATATTCTCCTTTATATGCCTGCCATACAATGAGAAAGACAGGGAATCACCTTTTACTAAAAGTGTGGTCAGAATCATTTTTAAATGAATCGACTATCAAAAACCTCAGACATTATATCTTTAATGTATTTTGATCTCAGTATTGGTGTCTCTTGCCTAGAACAGCCCTCGATGTAAAGTTGTATTTGGACCTATGATGAAAGCTATGTAATAGTCACAATGATACGTTAAGTACTAGACTTACAGAACTTGTTTAATGCAGGCGAGGTAATAAGAGTTTTTCAAAAGAGTTTCCAGGATAAATTTTTCTTTTCAGCTTTGAGATGAGAAAATGTTGCCTCTTAATGTAGAATAGTACTGTTTATCTCTTACAGTTGAACTCTACATCAAACGTTTTTCCTTCCATAGCACTTTCAGTTCAGCATGATTGGCCTCAATTGCCTCCCATTCTTTAGTGTAAAGAGTAGTCAGTCAGGCAGCTTGAAATGTGTTCAAATGAAGTTCTTGATGTGGTTTTACCATTTTGAGAGGCAGGATACTTTTCATCTGCATTCACACTTTTATCCTTGTCCTCTGAGTGACTTAGAAAGGAAGGAGAGGCATTAAGGAATATGGTGTATGAAATACTAATCAAGTAAGATGGTAAAAATCATTCAAAACGAGAGATGAGGCTCACACAATAGATAATGATTGTGAGTGTTTATAGTTCTGCCAGCACACCAATGCCTTTGGTAGGAAAGGAATATCCTGAGGGATGCCTGATACCAGTTTGTTCATAATTCCAAGTATTAGAAGAATGATCATGCGCATTTAAAAAATTTCCAATTGCAAAGAACACAAATGAGTATGCACACATTTAATAAACAGATTTATATTATGCACTAAGTATTCATTCTGTACTTACTACTTGCAGCAACAATATATGTAAACACAGTTATACAAATTGCTATCTGACTCCTTCTAAATAAGGATCTTAAAAAAAGGAATGGGAAGAACAACATCCACTATTAAAAACATATGTGTTTTTTTAATATACATGATTAATGTCTAGAACATGAACATCTTTATTTAATCCTCAGTTGGTAAGGTCAGGGTGTTAAGAATATAAGATGCCCATGTGCAGGAAAATGAAACAGGGACCATGACTCATACCATACACAAAAATGTTACATGGATTAATGATCTAAATGTGCAAACTAAATTCATAATATTCTTAAAAGGAAATTAAGGGGCAGCCCTGTCAAGCCAAGCCTTTAGCAATGCATTATCTAATATAACCATAAAAACAAAAAGAGTATAAAACAAAATAAATAGGACCGTATAAAAATTAAAACCTTTTGCTTATCAAAAGACTTAGACAAAATGTGAGAACAGAAGCTACTTACTTATCTTATCTTTAGAAACTATGTATCTGTTAAGAATGTAATAACTAAAAAGTGTATTTAAAATGTTAGCAATTTAACAACAAAAATAAACGCACATAAAATGAGCAAAGTTCTTGAATAGATATATTACCCAAGAGGACATTTAGGTGACCATCAAACATAAGAAAAGATGCTGAGCATCATTAACCATAAGAGATGCAATTGGAAACAATAATGAGACACTATTTCATTCCCACTAGGAGGGCTCGGGAGGCCTGGTCATGTAATGGGGTTTCCTGGGCATACTGTGATGGTCAGCAGTTGGGAACCACCAGGCACTCCACAGGAGAAAGATGAGGTTTCCTTACTCCTGTAAATGTGGTGAAACTGGATAACTTATCCATTGCTGGTGGGGATACAAAACAATACAGCCATGTGGAAAACAGTGTGACACACACCCCAGCCCCCAGGCACCAAATAAAATAGATCTACTGTGTGTAATTGTATCCCTAAGTATATGCTCCAAATTAAAGATGCAAAAGACTTGTATCGCAATGGGCATTGCATCACTATTTACAACCACCCCCCCCACCAAAAGGAAACAAATACCTATCAATAGATGAATGGTTAAACAAAATGTGGTACATCCAGGCCATGGAATACTCTTCCATGAGTAAGAGAAAAGAAGTCTTGATACATTGCAAATAGAGCCTGAAGGCATTGTGCAGAACAAAATATGCCAAATCATGAAAGTACAACTATATATTTTATGACTTCTCTTATAAGAAAAGAGACTTTAGTTCCACGGTTCTTAACCTTCCTAATGCCGCTACCCTTTAGTACAGTTCCTCATGCTGTGTTGATCCCCAGCCATAAAATGATTTTAGTTGTTACTTCATACTATAATCTTGCTACTGTGATGAATCATCATGTAAATATCTGATCTGCAGGATGTACTTTCATGGTTACAAATTGAACATAATTAAAGCATAATGATTAATCACAAGATCAATATGTAATTATGTATTTTGAAATATTTATTTCTAATGACAAATAACTGAATTTTTTCTTGAAGCATGGTGTAGCATGGGGAACAGTCTTCACGCTGTGTACTCATATGTGGGCATGTCTGCACGTTGGTGGACCCGCCTGGAGATGGATAGAGGAGCGGGGTCTCAGTTTCTAGGACCATCAGAAATATGTGTCCTCTGGTGGTCTTAGGCGACCCCTGGGAACGTTTCGTTTGACACCCCCATTGGAGTTGCAACCCACAGGCTGAGAACAGCTGCTTTAGTTGTTACCAGGGATGGAAGAGAAGTGGGAATGGGCGTTTATAGTGATGAGAAAAAAAAATATATATATATATACATTTAATATATATATTGATTTAAGATGGAATTACACAGCCAAATTATAGCAACTATCATTACTAATTAATACACCTGTTTGAAGTTGATTTGACAAAAGTTGTGTGATAGTTATGTTTACAATAACAATAGAGTACCTGCTAAAGATGTTTATTTACAACCAAACACCCATAGAATTTGGATGTTTAGTTTGGAGGTTCAGGGTCATGATTTCATGGGACCTCCCAGCTAATTAGCCTAACAATGTGTTTATTGATTCTGGTCTATTTCATGATTTTACATAGTCTTTTACATAGTTATAAAAACTTGCAAATGACTATTCAAGGCAGAACAATTGGTCACTGACCTGGAGCTGAAGAGGATGGAAGAGGAGGACATGGAATTACAGACCAAGTGCCTCTCGGAATACCTGCCTCATTTGCTTTGAGCCCAGAAGAACCGAATTGTGCATGACTAACATTAATGGGCATTGTGACTAATTCCTCACAGCAATCCTGATTAAAAGGGCATAAATATGAAACATAAATTTATATTTTCATGAAATCCAAACTTTCTGAGCCAGAGATGGATAAAAACCTTAAATTATTTCCCTGGGATGATCTTTAAACCTTAAACCCGACATCCCAAGGTGTTCTTAAAGCAAAATTATCTTCCTTACAGACTCGATGTACAACAGAGCGAAGCACGGCTTTGTCATGCATTATCCATAGAAGTAGTAGTATTTTGAGCCTATTTTTTGCAGCTATTGCATGAATTCACTTCACTGAGGGCTTCCTGTTTTTCAACTGACCCTCTACTACTCATGATGTCCTCTCGGGAAAAATTAATAGGTGAAGGATACAGCCATGGAACCTGCTGGTCAAGATTATGCACTCCCTTCCTATGTTATCCCAAGCCAGCAGAAAACAGAACAGCTTCACCACTTTGCCCTCCATAGCATTCCTTTCACAAAACATCAGCTTAACACTATACTCAAGAAGAAAACATCATTTATCTAAGAGAACAACAAAATATGTACCATTGCCCTCGGTAGGATTTCCTTTTTTAGAACATTGTTGTTGTTGTTAGATACCAACAATTCTCTTCCAATTCACAGGGACCCTACATCACCCAGTCCAGTGCCGTTCTCACAATTATTTTATGTTTGAGTTCATTGGTTTAATCACTGTGTCAATCCATCTCGTCACTGGTTTTCCACTTGTTCACTGTCCCTCCACTTTACAAAGCATGATGTCTTGTTCTAAAGACTGATCTCTCTTGACATCATATCCAAAGTGCATGTCACTAAATCTTTCCCTCCTCACCTCTCAGCTGAACTATGACTCTACGTCTTCTAAGACAGATATTTGCTCTTTTGGTACTCACTGCAACTTTCAATAGTATTTTTGCCAGCACCATAATTTGAATGCGTCAATTCTTCTTCCGTCTTCCTTATATAATGTCCAATACCATGGCTTGGGTTGGGTATACTTTTGTCTTAAAAATGATATTCTTGCTCTTCAAACCTTTTAAGAGATCTTGTGCAGCAGACTTAGCCAGTGCAGTGCTTCATTTGATCTCTTGAGTCCTGCTCCCACGAACACTGTGGATCTAAGCAAGATGAAATCCTTGATTACTTATCATGATGCTACCTATTGATCTAGTTGTGAGGATTTTGGTTTTCTTTATATTGAGTTGTAATCTATATTAAAGGCTATAATCCTTGATCTTCATCAGCAAGGTTTCACATCTTTCTCACTTTTAGGAAGCAAAGTTATGTCATCTCCATATCACAGGTTATTAAAAAAAACCTTCCCCCAATCCTGATGCCTTATTATGTTTCAAATTTTACAACTTTGCCCTTATTTTCTCAGTGTTCCAACTGCACAACTATGTTGAAAAGATACAACCTGATCCCACCTTTCTTGATTGTAAGCAGTAGCTCCTTGTTCTGTTTGAATGACTACCTCTTGATCCTTGATCCATATCCAGGTTCCCCTGGGGCATCATGACGTGCTCTGGAATTTCCATTCTCCTCAGTGCTATCCAGAATTGGTTATGATTCCTACAGCCCAATGCATTTGCATAATCCATACAAGTAAAAAATTAACTGGTGCTCCCTACTTTGAGCCTAGATCTATGACAGTAGCAATGGCATCACTCATGCTGCATCCTTTTCTCAGTGCAGCTTGGGTTGCTGGCAGCTCCTTGGTGAGGCATTACTGCAACAACTTGAGCGAAGGGGTGGAGTCTAGCCTGTCAATCAGGTCCTAGCCAATCATGCCACTGTGTGGGCAGGGCCTTCTCCTGAGAATTCTGGAGAACTTCTTTCTGCCTGAACATGGAACATATACTCTCTGCCTTCCCTCTCCTGATATTGAGACACTCACAGAGCCGGAGGAGACATGTGGAGACCCCCGCCAGCGTTGAGATGCTTCCACCACTACTGGATCCACAAGACTTTCTACCTACTGACCTGCGATCTTCTTTCATTTGGCATCCTTGCATGTGCTGCTTGAATCTAAAGAGGAATTTATCAGCTAGTATCAGACATATAGGCGAATTTTGGACTTATGGACTAGATCTGGGCCGGGCTGGGATGCTTTCTTCATATACACTTACTCTTTGATATAAAGCGTTTTGTTATACACACATGCGTGTCTATGAATTTGTTTCTCTAGTCAACCCAGACGAACAATAACCTTTGTTTGGATTGTCTATAAATATCGATCTCTTACAGCCAGTTGGTCAGGTAGCTCTCTTCCATATTTCTTGGCAAAGACTAGTGAGTGCTTCTGATACTTCAGTAGTGTGTTGAAACATTTCAATTGATATTCCATCAATTCCTGGAGCCTTTTTTTAAAAAACCTAATGCCTTCAGTGTAGTTTGTACACTGTGTTGTTTGTACACTTCAGTAACATTGGTTCTTGATCATATGGCATCTCTTGAAATGCTGGAATGAAGACTAGTTTCTCTTCACCTAGTGGCTCTGTGGGTTCCTTCCATCTTCCTTACATGGTTCCTGTATTGTTCAATACTTTGTCCAAGGAATTCTTTGAAATTACCACCAGAGGCTTGAATATTTCTTCAGCTCTTTCACCTTCATAAATGCCATGTGTGTTTTTGGTTTTATCATTCCAATTTTTGGCACATTTTATTATCATGCTTGGTCTTCTGTTCCCCTTTGCAATTTTCTGTGCAACTTTTCATTTCTTGAAAAGTTCAGAGTCTTTTGTCACATCTACTTTGATCATTTCTATTTTCCTATCTATTTAATGATCATTTGTTTTCTTCATATATTATGTTCTTATATGTTGTCATTCCACAGCTCATCAGATCTGTCATTAATAGTCAGTGAGTTTAATCTCTTCTTAAGATAAACTCAGAATTCATGTGGAATATACTTGAGGTTATATTTGACTCTCATGGGCTTGCTTTAATTTTCTTCATCTTCACCTTGAACTTACATTAAACAAATGAAGATCTGTTCCGCAGTCAGCCCCTGGCCTTGTTTTGCTTTATGATATTGACTTTCTCTATGATCTCTTCTCACAGATGTAGTCAGTTGGATTCCTGTATACTCCATCTGGAGAAGTTCACATATATAGTTGTCCTTTATGTTCTTGAAAAAATGTATTTGGGATGCAGGAATTGTTGGTTCTGCAAAAAATTATCATGTGATTTTTCATTTTCTCTCACCAAGGCTATATATTCCAACTACTATTCCTTCCTCATTGATTCCAAGTTTCACATTCCAATCACCAATAATTATCAATATATCTTCATTGCATGTTTGATCAATTTCAGACTGAAGATGTTGATCAGATTCTGCAATTTCTTCATTATTAGTCTTAGTGGTTGCAGGGTTAATTTGAATGATAATTTTATTGACTGGATTCGCTTGTATGTGCATAGATATTATCCTATCTCAGATAGCATTGTTCTTCAAGATGGATTTTTCATGATGATTGCTATGTCATTGCCAGCATAGTAAATCATATAATTGTTTAATTCAAAATGGTCACTACCCATTTATTTCAACTCACTCATGCATATGATATAAAATTTAATGCAGTCCATTTCATTTTTCATGACTTACAATTTTCCTTGATTCATATTTCATAATTTTAAGTTCCAATTATTAATAGATGTTTGCAGCTGTTTGTTATCATTTTGAGTTGTGTCCCACCAGTACCTTAAGGTCCCAAATGCTTTTCCCCATCCACGTCACATGGTCGACTCTTCTTTAAGGAGAATTTGGGTGCTTTCTGACCTGAGGGTCTCATCTTCTGGCACTGTATCTGACAGTGTCCTGCTGTTGTCCATAAGGTTCCCAGTATCTGACAATGCTCTGCTGCTGTTCACAAGATTTGAGTGACTACTTCCTCAGAAGTGGACAGTTTCACTCCTTCTTCGTAGTCTGTTCTTAGTCTGTAAGCTCTGCTGAAACCTGTTCACCATCGTGGTCCTGCTGGTTTTTGAAATACCCGTCACATAGGTTCCACCATCACAGCAACGTGCAAACCACCACAGTGGGACAAACTGACTGGCAAGTGGTGGTCCTAGAACATTATAAGCCTCCAATCTAGTCTATTGAGTCCATTTGACCCATCGCCACTCTGTCTCAAGTTCATGGAGCTATCATTCTTCCAAATCAGATGGTCTGATTTTTCTCCCATGGAGGAGCTGGTGGGTGAACAGCTGATCTTGTAGTTAGCAGTGCAACGTACTCCACTGCATTACAAGACCTCTTTTTAAAAAAATCATTTTGTTAGGGGCTCATACAACTTTTATCACAATCCATACACACATCAATTGTGTAAAACACATTTGTACATCCATTGCCCTCATAATTCTCAAAACATTTTCTCTCCACTTAAACCCCCGGCATTAGGTCCTCATTTTCCCCCTCCCTCCCCGCTACCCCCTCCCTTATGAGCCCTTGATAATTTATAAATTGTTATTTTGTCATATCTTGCCCTGCCCGACGTCTCCCTTCACCCACTTTTCTGTTGTCTGTCCCCCAGGGAGGAGGTCATATATAGTTCCTTGTAATCGGTTCCCTCTTTCCTACCCACTCTCCCTCTACCCTCCCTGTTTTGCCACTCACACCACTGGACCTGTAGGGCTCATCCACCCTGGATTCCCTGGATTTTCAGTTCCTATCTGTACCAGTGTACATCCTCTGGTCTAGCCAGAGTTGCAAGGTCGAATTCGAGTCATGGTAGTGGGAGCGGGGAAGAAACATTTAGGAACTAGAGGAAAGTTGTATTTTTCATCATTGTTACATCACACCCTGACTGGCTCATCTCCTCCCTGAAACCCCTCTGCAAGGGGATCTCCAGTGGCCTACTCATGGGTTTGGGTTACAAGGGCTCTTAGAACATTATTGTCCTGTCTTATTCCATAGAGCAGTACACCTCAATGTCACTAGGACAGCAAATGAAATTATGATTCAAATCTGTTATTAAAAATGCTGACTTTTGTTGCCTTGCATTTTTTTAAAAATGGGAGCCTTATGCATATATAAATTGTGGGTAATATATTAACAGTATAAATAAATGTCTACATATACAAACACACACCAAGGACAAGCATAAGTAGAAAAGCAGAGCTCCTAGGACTCTGGTTCCTGCATGCACATATGTATTCCAAACCAAGCTTGTTTAAAGATATCTCTGTGATCAATGAGTGGATGAGTGAAGGTATATTCACAGTAATAGATTTGTCTCATTAAAGGGACTTCCAAATAGAGGTCCACTCAAAATAGTAGCATTTAAGAGGATCTGCTTAGCCCATTCAATCAGTTCAGAAGGTTGTAGGGACTATTTTGGGTGGTATGGATTCTGTAGTGATAATCTTGACAGATTGTATGGAAGGCCACAGGGATATATCATGGGGACTTGCTATGAAGAAGCTTTATGAAAACTGGAAACTGCACTAATGAGAAAAAGGACAGGAGAGTCGCGCCCAGGAGGTTGTTTTCCATCACTTCAGCGCACCGACCCTGGAAGGGTCTCAGGGAAACCGTACTCCATCCACTGGAAGCCCTGATATTGCTGCATGAGATTTCTTTTTGTTCCCTAGAGTTGAGCAGCTTTGAAAAGAAACATAATTGGAATCGCTGGAAGATGCGCAAACTGCCATTTGATGTGATGTCAATTAAAGATCACAGAATTCTTCAGGGAATGGTTAGAGACAGAAATGCTGCCTCCGGAACTGTATAGATCTAGATCGAGGCTACATTGAGTAAACAATAGTTTCATATTTTGGTATTTTTATAAAATAAAGGATTCTATGATTTTTGTAGCAATGCCTTTTTTACTTATGCTTATCTATGTATCTAACTATGTCTATGTATCTTTGTAGCTATCTATTTGTCCTCTATCCATCATCTATCTATCTGCTTTTAAAGCTGTTCAAAAATTTGAGATTTTTCTCTCTTATTTTCCATGGAGATAGGAAGCTGCAATATAAATTTGGATTGTTTGGTATAATTTTTACCCTTCTTCCTTATCTTTTTTGTAACATAAAATAATTTAAGAAAAAAAGAAGAACAAAAAAATGCTTATAACCATACCATTTCAGAAATTAACCTTTCAATATTTTGAACATTTGTTTATCTTTCTGTACAATTATCCTTTTCATAAATATTTTGCATGCTCTACATTTTGCTTAAAAATACTTTTTATCTGCTATCCATACTGAAAAGATTTCCTATGTTTTTCATTATAAAATTTCTGAACTATACATACTTTGGAGCATTAAATCCTTTCATTTTTTTTCTATTACTATAATATGGTGATCACTATCTTCCTATGCTTCATGAATACTAGAGATGGTTTCCTAGGAATAAGAATGACAGAGTAAATGTATCTGTTTTTAGATATTTCTCTATTATTGGTATTAGTAAACATTTTGATATTACTTAGGCATTTAGAAGGAGCTCAATTGTTGCTGTGGCTTCCGCATTGGGCTATTGTCCATTCACACCCATTATGTGTACCTGAGGAGAAAGATGATCTTGTATGTTCTTGTATTTATTCACGATTCCTCTGTAGAAAGCCCTATATGGGGTGTCTATGAGGCAGAATCTACTCAATGACAGTAGGTTTGGCAGGCTGATTCAGCTACATGCATTTGATATCGTGACCCCTAACAAATGATGTGTGACATTACACAGAATGAGAGTTCCAAACAAATGTAAGCATGTTCATGCGACTCATGTGCACTGGTCAAGAGACAGGGATATGAATAGAATACATGGAGCCTGCGTGCTTTAAACTCAGGAGAAATATGTATCCAGGTTGTAACTTTCCTCCTACTTAGTTCTCTTTGTTAGGGAGGACAGAAGCCTGGAATAAAGCTCTCTGCAGAGAGGTGCTCCCTAAATTCTCTGTGGGAGGACCTTTCTTTACCTGGTAGTTAGGAATTGCTCAGGATAGCAAGGCACATATAAATGAGACCTAAAGCCAGGCGATTCACTTCTTGACTTCTATCCTTAATGAATACTTTATGTATCACTTGAATAACAGGACCATGATAAATACCTGGCAACTAGATAAATAAAAGCACTTCTAACCTTTTTCATCCTTAAGTTGCTCCCCTACTTTCAGAATCACTCTCTACAAAATGTATCATAATTTGCTACTTACTACAAGTGCAAACCTCTACCACAGGCTTTTCTTTAGTTGTATGGCTACACCATTATTCATATTAAATTCGATTTCATGCTCTCTTTAGGGCTTTTAAAAGTTGTAAATGCTTATGAAGCAGTCTGAGGACAGACAATAGTCATTACATCATAGGACTAGGGCAAATAGATCTTTGTTTCTCCAAATGCTTAATTTGAATGCCAGAACATGTTTTTTTCCTAGTGAATTTTATGAAAATAGCTCCTATGTTATAGCAATGGTACTAACAACACTACTTTAATGGAAACTTAGAATCCTATTCTTTTTGAAAAATCAGTAAAGATAAGTATTTTTTAAGATAAATATTTCAACTTATGAACCAGACTAAGTAGAAGTGGTAACTCAGATTGAGAGTATTCTGCTATAAATTGGAGATAGATAATCCATTTGTTTGCTACTGACGCAATTTCGCAACACTTGATAAACATTTGTACAGATTATGGCATGTGAAAATGCTTAATGTTAGTGCGCACATGGTATTTAGGACACTGAGAGAAGAGATTCATTTCAAGCAACCGATTGGTCACTATTCTTTTCCTAATATTTATTTGTGACTTCTGCTCAGAGGCAAAAGTTTGCCATCAGTTAATACTGTCCTCTAGTCTTCTCAGACTAAACTCACTGCCATTGAGTTCATTCCTACGCACTTGAAAGTTGAACATTGACTAAGAAGACAGAAAAGAATCAATGCATTTGAATTATGGTGCTGGCAAAGAATACGGAAAATACCATGGATGGCCCGAAGAATAAACGGGTCTGTGTGGGGAGAGGTCCAGCCAGAATGTCCCTTAGAGAAGAGGATAATGAGACTTGGTCGCATGTATTTTGGACATGTTATCAGGGGAGACTTGTCCCTGGAGAAAGACATCATTCTTATTAAATTGAAGGGGCAGGGAGAAAGGAAGGCTCTTAATGAGATGGATTGGCATATGACAATTGTGAGTGTGGCTCAGGACCACCCAGTGTTCAGTTCTGGTGACGTAGGGTGAGTCTGAGCCAACCCGATGGCATCTACTAACAATAACAATAGCACCCTGACATCACTAAAACTCTAGTCTTCAAAATTCGTATTAGTTATATGCCTTTTCATAGTGTAATGATTTATTTCATAATTTCATACATGATACATATGCAACATAGCGTTGATCAATGCTAGGGAGCCCATGGATGCTATAAATAGTGAAGTTGCTGACTACTGTCCAAAAGGTTAGTGGTTCAAAACCTCTCAAAGGTGCCTTGGAAGCCAGGCCTGGCCAGATGCTTCCAAAAGCCTAGGAAACTGTGGATGTGGAGGGAAAGACATTCGTTTATAGCAGTGTGACTCCTTGAGTTTACATTAGGCTCCTAGGTGAAGTCTCTAAAGTCTGGGACTGTTCATTCTCGAAAGGAGAATGTGGATTAGACATTCAGTGTTCAGGGCTCAGTTTCTGACCATTGCTTGTGATTGGTTACAGGAATATAAATGTAATTGTTTGGGTGTAGGTTTCTCATCTGTTAAACCGTGAACCTTTGACTGCACACCCTCCGAGGATTTCCTGATCTGAACTAAATGGGTTGTCAACATAATCTCTGACAGGCTTAGCTTTGTTACTGTATGTATATTTCAATATCTAAACACTCATAATTAACAAGTCTAAGTATGCTCTCCTGGTAGTATATAGCATATATATATATATATATATGTGTGTGTGTGTGTGTGTGTATATATATATATATTATCTTCAGAAGGTCTTTATCATTATAGAAATCAAGAAGTTAATCCTTTCATTGTTTTTTTTCAATAAATGTTTTATTATCCATTTCAAGTTAGTCTGACACTGAGATTAGATCTTATAAGAAAAAGAGAGAAAATGAACTTGCTACTTTTTTTCGTATATACATTTTATGAGTTGTGGTAGGAGAATAAAATAGTTTCCTTTGAACCTATGACATGTGTGGAAATAGCAATAAAATGTATAATATAACAAAACCGATAGATTGGGTCTGAAAATGAAAGCTTTTTTTTTTTAATCAATTTATTGGGGCTCATAAAATTCATCACAATACATAGATCAATTTTGTAAAGCACATCTATACATTTGTTGCCCTCATCATTCCCAAAATTCGCTTGCCTCTTGGGTTCCTGGAATCAGCTCATTTTCCTTCCACCCCTCTCCCCCTCCCTTCCTCTGTCCCCCTCCCCCATGCACCAGGTTTTTGTTTTAAAGTCTGATGTTATCTTATACCAATTTACCCAAATCTCCAGGACCGGCAAGTATTTAAAAAAATAATAAAAGCTGTGACCTGAGAAGCTTGAGATGTATGAATTAGACAATTCTCTTTTTTTTTTGTTGTGCATTCTGCTGATATTATGGTAATATCTGAATAATAAAATCTCCTTTATTTTTAATATCATATCAGAGAGTTCATATTGAAGAACTGGCATTCAAACATTTCCAAAAGGACATTTTCTCCCCTGAGATAGATTCTTATACGTTACTTAAATGGAAAATTTGTAGTGACTAACGTGTCCTTTCCAATTCATGCTAACTGTACATCTAACAAAACTAAGCACCATTCTGCACCATTCTCACACTCATTATGATTGAGCTCCGGGAGGTAGTCACTGTGTCAATCTCGTTCACAGAGCATCTTCCTCTTCTTCCCTGACACACTACTTTATCAGGCTTGATGTTCTCCAGAACCTGGCCCCTCCTAATAACATCTCTAAAGTCCCTGAAATGAAAATCCTGCTCCTCTTGCATTTAAGGAGCATCCTGGCTGTCCTTCCCACACAGATCTGTCAGTTCGTCTGGCAGTCCATGGTGTCCATCATTTCTATCAGTAACACCATCGCTCAAATAAATCAACTCTTCCGCGATCTTCTTTATTCTGGTTGAGAGTCCGTATGCATAGGAGGCAATCGGAAATGAAGCTTGAATCAAGGGTACCTAGACCTCTAAGTGACTTATTTTCCCTTGAACATTTTTTTACATCATTTTATTTTGGGCTCATACAACTCTTATCACAATCCATACATACATCCATTGTGTCAAGCCCATTTGTACGTTTGTTGCCATCATCATTCTCAAAACACTTGCTTTCTACTTGATAGGTTCATTTTTTTAAGGTTTTAAAAATCATTTTATTGGGAGCTCTAACAGATATCATAACATCCCATAGTTCAGTCACATCAAGTAATATTGTATGATTGTAACCACAGTCAGTTTTCTAAAAATCATTTTATTAGGGGCTCATACAACTCTTATCACAATCCATACACATATCAATTGTGCAAAGCACACTTGTACATTCATTGCCCTCATCGTTCTCAAAATACTTGCTTTCTACTTAAGCCCCTGGCATCAGTTCCTCGTTTTCCCCCTCCCTCCAACTCCCCCCTCCTCCCTCATGAACCCTTGATAATTTATATAATATTATTTTCTCATATCTTACACTGTCTGACATCTCCCTTCACCCACTTTTCTGTTGTCCATCTCCCAGGCAGGAGGTTATATGTAGATCTTTGTAATTGGTTCACACTTTCCAACCCATCCTCCCTCCCACCTCGATCCCGGTATCGCCACTCATACCACTGGTCCTGAAGGGATCATCCGCCCTGGATTCCCTGTGTTTCCAGTTCCTATCTGTACCAGTGTACATCCTCTGGTCTAGCCAGACTTGCAAGGTAGAGTTTGGGTCATGATAGTGGCGGGGAGGGAGGAGCATTTACGAACTAAAGGAAAGTTGTATGTTTCATTGTTGCTATACTGCACCCTGATGGGCTCGTCTTCTCCCTGCGACCCTTCCATAACAGGATGTCCAATTGCCTACAGATGGGTTTTGGGTCCCCACTCCACACTCCCCCTCATTCACAATGATATGATTTTTTGTTATGATGATGACTGATACCTGATCCCTTCGATACCTCGTGATTGCACAGGCTGTTGTGCTTCTTCCTTGTGGATTTTGTTGCTTCTGAGCTAGATGGCTGTTTGTTTACTTTCAAGCCTTTAAGACCCAGATGCTACATCTTTTGATAGCTGGGCACCATCCACTTTCTTCACCACATTTTCTTATGCAATCATTTGTCTTCAGCAATCATTATCGGGGAGGTGAACACACAATGATATGATTCTTTGTTCTTTGATGGCTGATAAGTGATTCCTTCGGCACCTGTCCCTTGAACATTTTAAAGAGATCTTATTTAGCAGATTTGTTCAACCCAACATATCATTTGATTTCCTGATGGCAGCTTCCATATGTGTTGATTGTGGATTCAAATAAACTGAAACCCTTCACAACTTCAATCTTTTCTCCATTTACTAAGATGATGCTGATTGGTCCAGTGTGAGCATTTTTTGTTTTCTGTACATTGATTTACAATCCATACTAGAGGCTGTATTCTTTGATCTTCATCAGTAAGTGCTTCAAGTCTTCATAGCATTCAGCAAGCACAGCTGTGTAATATACATATACATACCAAAATTTGTTAATAAGCCCTCATCCAATCATGATGCCCTCTTTTTCATATATTCCAATTTCTCAGATTATTTACTCAGTATACAGATTGAACAAATTGATGAAAGGACTTGACCCTGACACATATCTCTCCTGATTTCAAACCATGCAGTAGTCCCTTATTCTATTCATATGATTGCCTGCTGCTTTGTCTATAGGTTCTACATAAGTACAATGAATGTTCTGGAATCCCCTTTCTTCCCAATGTTATCCATAGTTTGTTGTGATCCACACAAGTAACATTGAAGACAGAGACAGACAGTGCACCTGTCAACATAGGGAGAGTGATGGGTTGGTAGGCTGCTCTGCACACCGGAAGAGCCAGGCTACCTCCAGTAAGAGTTGATTGCAGTGAGTCAGAAGATGCTGTTCAGGGGTCTTCCAATAGCAGCACAGACTTGGGGACACCAGGCTAAATGAAGCACAGCGAGGCCCAAGTGGTCTGCTTGGCAGTTCAGGAAAGGAGAGGCATGCGTCCTGCTTCTCTTCACTGCTCGTGGGGCAGAAAGAACCCCAGGGGCCAGGTAGCGAAGGAGGAGTCCGAGGCAGTTTCATGAACACAGCATCTGAGCGAACTCATAACTTGGGTTAGTTGGTTGGTGGAGTAGGCGCTTCTCCCTTTCCCCCTTTTCTGTGTAGGCAGATTCTTCTTCTACAAGGTAAATATGTATAGGAGGAATGGACAATGTCATATATATATATAATCTATTCCAATTTTTGTGTGTTTGGGTTCTATAAATAATCATAATGGCTCCACTTTGCCAACACTCTTTATCTTTCACTTATGTCTATTTTGTTATTTTGTAAATGGAATTGTCATGAGCCTACAAGTTAGCCATTCAAAGTTTTCCCCATAGCACTTCCATTTCTTACACACACACACACACACACAAAGAACTGCAATATACAGCAGGGAAAATATGTGCCATCAGAAAAGCATTGATAGATAAACAAGGAGGGGGCATTTAATTTCATTTTGTTTCTGGTTGCTGTTTTATATTTTATTTTTATTGGTAGAAGAGTTGCATTTATTTCTGGCTAAAGAAATAGAAGGAAATTACCTAAATTAGGCAGAATTTGAATAAGGTGTTAAGGGCAGACACTAAATTATTTGTGTACACCAACAATCCCCAAAAGCCAAAACAATGCCCATTGCTATAAAGTCAATTCTGACTCACAGCAAGCCTATGTCACACAATTGCCCTGTGAGATTTCTAAGGCTGCAAATGGTTACCGGAACTAGCTGCCACATCTTTCTCCTACAGAACAATTTGTGGGTTTGAACCACCAACCTTTCAGTTAGCAGCTGTGTGATTAACCACTACACTACCTATTTTCATTTTAAGTGGGGGAGAACGAATTTTCTAAACCAAATAAATAGTATGCGTGAAAGTACAGAAGTCAACATGTGGTGCTGTGGGCCTAGTTGGGGAGCAAGCAGCTTTGTTTTGAGGAAACCAAGATATTTCCATGTATTCATCATGTCTTCTTCTATTCTGTAGTAAACTTCTATTTAGGGCTTGCTGTGTATCAAGATTTCTTAGATGCTGAGATTATAATTAAAGATATAAAATGAGATTTCTGTCCTTGAGGACTTTACTTTCTTTAATAAACCGTTTTATGCCAGGCATATACTCAAAATGCTTTACTAATAACGATGTTAATCCTCATAATAGCATTATGAGGTGGGTAATAGTATTATCTCCATTTAATGTCTAGAGAAATGTGTGCATAGAATCTTGGATCCCTTCACATAGCCAGGACATGGCAGGTGCAGGAGTATTTAAACTCGGGGTTTTTTCCCCAGAGGCTGTGCTCCTAAGCACTGTTTCCTACTCTGTGAAATCGTGGATTGGGAGTCAAGTCTCTGCAGATAAAAAGAGACAGCCCGTGAGTGGCCTTGAATGACAAGCTAAAAAGATTGACTAACTCAGAAGTGTAATTCAGAAAGATCATTCTGGCAATAGTGGAAAAGATGAATTGGAGCAGGGACATCATATCACACGTGGATGGCTATTGCTCTCCATTAGAGGACAGAGGATGGGGTTTGGAGTTAGGATGGTAGCCATGATAATACTCAAAAGTGAGTTTTATAGGGTTCGAATCAACAGAAATTGAATAAGGGAACAAGATCCAAATATAAAAGCCATGGCATCAGTCAGTACTGTGTAGATTATAAGTGACAGGAGCCAACTCAAACTAGCTTAAACAAAAATGAGAATTTATCGGTTTATATATTTGAATCAGGCATTCTGTCTCTTACTGTTTTTCAGATTTACTTCCCTTGTATTGGCTTCTGGGCTTCTTTTTCAGGTAGCTTCTATATAGGAGGGGTGACGATGTTTCTGGTTTATCCAGAATGACATTATCCTGAAGGTAGAAAGAGCTACATCTAAAAGGAGCATCCTTTTCAGACACTCCAGACTAAAATAAAGTCAACGCTCTCAAAATAGCTCTGCTTGGGTCAGATGTCATCCCTGGGGCCAGCTGTTGGGTCAGAGACTTTTTCAATCCCGACGACTGAGAGACAGGGAAGAATGGTTGATGGAAAAAAGGAGGTGTAGGACAGACAACGAGTAAGTATTCCTGTTTGTCAAATTGTCAAAGACTTGACACACCGCTACTGAGAATCTGATAGTTCTCTTCATAAAGAAAAATGCAATCGGGCAAAAAGGCCAATAGCAATTTTGAGAATAAAAGCAAACAGTCATTCAGATATATGCCAAGTGTGAAATATTTGTGGAACTTTTGGGTAGAAATGACTAGTGCAGAGCTTAGAATTATGAAACTTGAGTTTTATAAAAATAGGAGAGTGCTTTAAAAAAAAAAGCTTAGGCACACAGAGGTGTCCTTGCTGAAACTAAACCTGAGTCAAATGTTGGAAAATGATATAAAAAGGAGATTAAAAACATAGTAATATCATAGAAATCAAAAGACAATAACTCCCAGAATGCAGATTGATTAGCAAGATCAGAAGCTACAGGGAGAGTAAGAAAAGAAGTGGCAAAAGTAATTTCTTCTAGAGCAGTGGTTCTCAACCTGCGGGTCACGACCACTTTGGGGGTCAAACAACCCTTTCCCAGGGGTCGCCCAGTTCATAACAGTGTCAAAGTGACAGTGATGCAGTAGCAACGAAAATAATGTGATGGTTGGGGGTGACCACCACATGAGGGACTGTCCTGAAGGGTCGCGGCCTGAGGAAGGTGGGGACCACTGGTCTAGAGAAAGAGCAAAATGCGGACGCCATGGAAGACAGCAAGGCTGTCCGGTTCTGAGAAATGGAAGCGTGAGGAAGGAGAGCGTGGTCTTGACTATCCCACCCATCCACTAACTAGTTAGTGATGTGACCTGAGGTAAGAAACAAAAATAGTTAAGGCTCAATTTGGTCATGCTTCAAATGAAAATTAGAGCTCTAATAGTATCTTGCTTATGGATAGTTCATGAAATAATATTCAGATAATACTTCTTGGAGTGGCTTGCAAATGACAAGGTCTCAATAAGGGTTGGCTTTATTTATCTGACATGTGGAGCCAGAATGATGCGGCAGCAGTAACAATTAGGATTGATGCTTTGCTTTTTTTTCCTCAGTGAAGTGAAGCATCATCCGTGGCACACTAAACCCCCACACCACACCACTCCCACTCTGGGCAGCCCAACAGAGGGTTTCCAAAACTGTTAACCCTTACCATGCTTGGTCTTACTCCTACAGCGCAGCCTGCTTTGCCGTAGTTCTTAGCGGACCAACACTTGACCCTGCAGTGAGACCAGAGCTGTACGCTTATGCTCCTTCAGCTGGAAGAGAGATGGTAGGAACTGCCGCTTTGTTTCTTAGAACACTTGCCCTGGAGAAAACTAACTACTCTATTAGGATCCACCTTCCCTAAAACTACCAGCCGTAAGGAAAGCCCAGATCACCATGAAAAGACCCTGCATCCACAGAGAGATGCTGGAGCAGCCCTAAGTGAGCTGATCATTCAGCCAGGATGGCAAAGAGGTATACAAGGATGAATTATCCTTATTACAGTTATATCCACTATCCAACTGTAACTACACGAGCGAATCGAAGTAAAAAGTACCCACTAGAAGATAGGCCACCTCTAGTGCCCTGAAAGATAACAGCAACATTTAAGCCCACATGGTGTGTTCCGTGGCAAAAAAGAAGAGAAGACATCATTTGTGTGAAATACCTAGTCCAGGACAGATGTGGGGTAATTTTCTATTGTGGTCTGGTTTGATTTCTTTAGAGAGTAGTAAGATAGTAAGGAGACAGACTTAGATTTGAGGAAGATATCACAAGGTAAATATCCCAAGAACCTGAAAGAAAATGTAAAAAAGATATACAGTAGAGACATGTGCAGGATGCTGAGTAGGGTGGTTTGTCTTGGCAAGAAGGACGAATACCTGTGCCTTTAAAAGGAGTGACTAAATGAAGAGGAAAAGATGGAGCACAAGTTTGAGCTGTGAAGTTAGGAACGTGAGAGGCTATCTGTGCAAGTTAACTCATCTCCCCTGTTAGTTTTAGACTAAACTCATGAAGATTTGTAAAACTGTGTGCCAGCCTTGGTAACACACCTGCCTCCTCTTCCTGGGTTGTGGTGATGGAATCACTCCAAAGCAGGGGTCCTCAAACATTTGAAACGGGGCCAGTTCCCTGTCCCTCAGACCTGTTGGAGGGCCGGACTATAGTTTAAAAAACAAACTATGAACAAATTCCTATGCACACTGCACATATCTTATTTTGAAGTAAAAAACCAAATGGGACAAAAACACCCGGCAGGCTGGATAAATGTCCTCAGCGGCCGCATGTGGCCCGCTGGCCGTAGTTGGAGGACGCCTGCTCCAAAGGGTAATCAGAAAGCCTTGGAACTCAAGGCCTTAAATGGGCCTCAGCTGACTTCAGGACATTATCAATTACCAGGCTTCCTTTTGTCCCAAGAATTCTGCTTGTTGCTGTCATTGTCCTCTTCTCTTACCCGAAGGCACTAAAATGATAAGCCGTGGCACGTAAAGACTGCGCTTACACAGATATTTCATTGCTTTGGGGCACAGATGAAATGGGGGAAAGGGTTGATCTGGAGTGCTTTGGCAGATCTGTCAATTTATCTTTTGCAAGATGTTCCAGGTACACACTTCTAAGTGTCATGCACAGTTCATGCACCACCCTTGAACATTCCCTTTCCTGGCTGCACAAGGAATTTCCAAAGGTCATCTTCTGATGGATGGAAACTTGAAGGTTCATATCATTTATGTTCAGTTTAGATAATCTTGTACAACATCTAGGAAGCATCAACTTTTATTCTCTTATTGTTGGACCGAGTAATTTTAAAGATTCATATATGTTATCAGCCTTTTGTGAGTATATTTCCCTGCCTGTGAAAAATTACATTCGGAGATGAATTGAACATGTCAACTCTTTGACTTGATTTTCCTTAACAGATTTTAATTGACATCAGTCACATTTCACATACTGGTGTGGGCAGAGGAGGAACGCAGCAAACTTTGGCAGTATAAAAGTTACAGGAAAGAATTAACCAAAATTTAAAGATGTGATGTTTTATTTTGAGCACATATCAGTGGTGATATAGTGGTTACACATCGGGCTGCTAGCTTCAAGGTCAGCAGTTTGAAACCACTAGTGGCTTCAAAAGAAGAAAGACTGAGTTGCTACTCCCATGAAGAGTTACAGTCTCAGAAACTCACAGGGTTAGTTCTGTCCGGCGGTATAGGGTCACTCGCAATGGGGAGGCATCGGCTTGATGGAAGTGAGTGAGTGAATTTGTCTGAGAAACTAAGGGCTTGCCAGGTCCTGTGCCCATTGCTAGGTCATCCTTTCACCCCTTCTTCCCTTATGATCTGCTTTGCATTCCAGTGTCTTCATGGTGAAGGCCCCTGCTTGGGAAAGAGTCCACCACAAAGTCGTGGCTCCTACATCCAGGTGCCTCTTTTCAGTCTTTAACTTCACAAACTTCTTTGATTTTTCTTGAATTCTTTGGATGTATGAGCAAACCAATGCTGTACAGCTGACTCGCACTTGGGGGTGACCCATGTGTGTCATAGGGTTATCAGTGGAGGAGGTTTTAGAAGTAGATCACTAGGCTTTCCTTTCCAGGCACTTGTGGGTTGACTTGAGACTGTAACCTATCTGTAAGCAGTTGACTGCACTCACTGTTTGCGTCACCCAGGGACATGGACATGACTATTGAGTTTTCTTGTTACTTACATGTTCAGCCCTTAAGTGTTTCTACTGCAACCAGGTGTACAAGCCGTGTTGCATTCTCAAGTTTTGCTTTTCTCCATCTTCCTTTTTTAATATTTGGTTAATATCCTTAACTCTTGTAATCTTTCCGCTACTGACACCACAACACCACCTGAACCTCTGTCTTTCGTGGTCATTTACCTACTTGACACCTCTAACTGTTCCCAGGTACTTACAATCCAATTGAATTAATGCTCAACACTCGTCCAGTGAACCGCACACTTGACTTTCCTCTGCTTTATGCTCTCTGGGTGAATGCCACATGCAGCCACCTAATCCAGTCGGTTGAGATCTAGGTATTATCTAGGTCTTAGATTATTGTAAAAATTCAACAATTTTTTACCTTCAATTACATCCATTGCATATGATTAAACTTGATATGACACTCTTCTTTTTCTTCTGTTTTCTTTTTAAATCCAATTAATCAACAAACCATGAATTTTGCTTTAGATATACCTCTACATTTATGTATTCCCTAATGTTGGTTCTATTGCTCTAATTTAGGTGTTCTTCATTGCTTATGTACACCAAAGCAAGATTTCAATTTGCCCTGTGGAATTTGCTCTCTCCAATTATGAGAGCTGTGGTGGTTAGAGTTTTCTTTGGTCAATTTACACCTGTACCAAATATCAGGATGGAAGCTTAAGCAAGCAGCCAGATCACAGCCTGATGGCACCTCCTTGGTGCATGGCCTTTTGATAAGAGAGACAATGGGAACTCCTCTCCCTCTCTGGTGCTTCAACTTCATCCATGTCGGGCCTCTGTCCACCTACAAGTTCCCCCCACAGGTTGCTGACCCTGGGAGCCAACCTCTGAGCTGCCAGCCCCCAGCCTCGTTCCCACCTACTTTGGATCCACACACTCTGTACCTACCAGCCTGTAATTTCCCTGCATCCCTCTTTACCTTTCTGTATCATTGACCTTTAGCTAAGAGAGTCTCAAGCAGGCTCTGGCCAGCATTGAAGCCATGGATTTGAGTTGGATCCGGCTGAACTGGTTGTGTTTCTTGGACAATCCAACTCCCCTAAGGGCTTTCCAACTATTGACATTAATTGTATTCTCTAGCAGACAACTCAGAGCAGGGTTACTGTGATTTGACTCTTTCTATAGTGCAACAATTAATTTCACTTTTATGTCATCAATAGCCTCATATTAGACAATCTGAACAGTGGCAACATTAACCATCCTCCATTTCTTCATTAAGTTTGCTACCATGTAGATATTCTATGTACCCCATTTGTCACATTGTGTTGGCTTGTGTTTTGCTATGGTGTTGGGAGCTTTGCCCCAGATATTTCAAATACAAGTAGGATCACCCACGATGGACAGATTTCAGTGATGCTTCCAGACTATCAAAGACTAGGAAGGAAGGCCTGGCCATCTACTTCAGAAAATTAGCCATTGAAAAAGCATCTGTTTCATAATAGAATGCCATGCAGTGGAGTGTTAATAAATACACAGCAGTGACCTGGAAAGCAACAGTGGGCTCTGTCTGTCAGCAGTCCTGAAGATGATACGGGGCGGAGGGATATCTTGCTTTGCTGTATATCAGGCCACCAGGATTTGGAGCAGATGCAATGACAACAACAATAGGCATCCGTTAGCCACATTTGTAAGGCTGATTTGTTAGTCCAGAGTCCTCTAATACTGCAGGTAGCACTTCAAGTGGAATGTTTTTCCTCACTTTCCTCCCTTCAAGATACCCTGGCATCCTATGAGATACTTACTCCGTGCAATTTCCCCTGATACCTGTCCTACTCCGTCTTCTTGCCTTACACTTGCTCATTTCTGTGCATACTGTGATACTCTGTGGAGTACTAATCACATTGTATTTGTGATTGTCATATATTTATTTGAACCTTCTGCCATCAAATCAATCTGTTTTTCTTTTTTGAGGATAGAGACCTGGTGTTTAAAGATCATTGGAATGGAATGTGTTGGAATGTAAAGCTCCTTCTGTGCCTCACTTTTGTTCAGTCCAACATGCGAGGAACATGCCAATCTCCTGTCACCACGAGTCTAGTAACTGCAAGAGTGTGGTTGGTTAAGTGTCCAAATAAGAATGTCGCTACCATCGCAATGCAGTGATCATGATTCTTTTGAAAGAGTGACGAAATTATACCTGTATTTATTGTGCATTTTGTAACCCTCCAGTGTTTTCTCATAATTAGCTTTAGTCAAATTTTGTAACATCCTTTTAAAATAGGCACTGCACACCTGCCCCCCACCCCACCCCGCCCTACTCCCATCCCCCACCCCTCTGGTTATATCTGTCTTTCATAAGTGTTTTAAGTAGGCTAAGTTCAAAAGAACCTGTGAATTTAGACATTATCACACAGGATATTAACATTTCAAAACGACACAGACACATCATGGTGGTCAAACCTAATTCAGCCTACACTGGAGGTGATTTTTAGGTGGCCTGAAGCTAAGTCATCAGACTCTAGCTCCATCAGACGTATGATAGATTCAGAAAACTTGTACTCATTATCAGCCCACAAGGTAATCAGGTGGAAGCTGAGGCATGAAGGTATTTAGAGACTTGCTTTAGAAAACAGATTCTTCTAGAGCCTGAAGCCTGACCGTGTGTGTGCTTCTACAGTAAATGAATTAAAATACAGTGGAAATTACAAATATCAGGATCCGACTGGGCACAGAGCATGGCCTTGTTACAATTATGTTTTAACCCAGGGTGTGTTCGCTTTCGTCTGGATTATGCTTCAATCAATGGGTTTCTTTCTACTAATTAGCTTGAGAAACAGTTTTCTTAAACTTTTGAGAGATTTCATGAGTAATTAGGTCCTTTGTTAAATGCTAATGATCATGGATCAAGTCCGTGAAAGGTTTTTCTAGGTCAATAACATCAATGACTTAATAAAAACTAACTGAACTTTTCAATCATCATCATTAATACATTGCATTGACACAGCACTGTTAACTTCTCGAGAGCGCTTTCATTTAGCTCTTTTTTTTTTTTAATTAATCAATTTATTGGGGCTCATACAATTTATCACAATACATAGATCAATTGTGTAAAGCACATCTATACATTTGTTGCCCTCATCATTCCCAAAATTCTCTTGCCTCCTGGGTTCCCGGAATCCGCTCATCTTCCTTCCCCCCCACCTTCCCTTCCCCCTCCCCTTTCCCCCATGCCCCCCTAATAATTTATAAATTGTTCTTGTATCTTGCATTACACTGTCCGGCGCCTCCCCTCACCCACCCCGCTGTGCCCGTCCCCCAGAGAGGAGGCCATACGCAGCGAGGAGGAACAAGCCAATTCTTGAAAACGAAAGTAGAGTCCAACTTTTCTAGTACTTTAAAGAGGGAAACAGGAAAACTTCAGGGGATAACAAATCTGCTTTTCCACAATTATTTTTATCGTATGAAAGACAGAAGACAGAAGGTAAAGCAAGAATTGATGGTGATGTCAATATGGTGAAACATGTTCCCGAGGAGGGCTGAACTATTGTACAATTTTCTTGAGAGTACCAGCAGTCCTCCAAGTGAGATATTATCTGTTGTCACTTCTGTGAAAAATATAGCACCTGCTTCCGCATGCTTCTTCTCCTTTGAACGGGTTTCCTGGGTGAGACCTGAGAGGTTGGCCAGCAGAGGCAAACAATTTGCATTTGTGTGCTTGGAGCAGCAGCCCTTGAACTCCACCATGGCATTCCATCTGAAGGTGAAGTGCCATTGTGTGCTTGGTGGAGTTCATCTATTGTGCAGACTTCCCGGTTTGCATCGCAGAGTGAAAGAGCATATTCAGAAGCGACTTTACAAGAAACAACTCTGAAATATAGATGGACTGATTACTTATTGAACATGCTGTTCTGAGTTCCCGGTACTGTCCTACTTTCTGCAGGGTGATTCTTTTAAAGTTCTTTTTCCTGGAGTTAGAATCTAATGTCACAATACACAACCATAATTCACTAACTAACTAATTCAAGAAACACAGTTAATATGCACTGTTGATCCTGTGTGTCGGGCACCTATATAGATATCTAGAAAGAATGAGTCAAAAGCTTTCAAAAGTCTAGCGTTCAGTGGTTCAAGAGTGTAGTCACTCGGCAAGGGTGAATGTTTAAACTTGAATTCAAATGAATGAAAAATAAATAAGGGTCTAATTGAGCTCTTCAGTCATTCAAACCTTTTTTTATCAGTCCTGAGGGGTCAGCCTTGGCGATGACTACCGTATTGTACCTACAGACAATATGTTTTGAACATTGCACAAAGGTCATTGCTGGCCTTTTAATATGTTTCTGGTATTTTTAATATTTGCTGGTATTTTAATAATTTTCATATTCCAATAAAACATATTTTAACCCTGTTCTTGATGGGCAATGCTCCAGGAGAAGCAAACCTACTTTAAAAGTCAAAGTGGGAAAAGTCATTAATGGGTGCCTATAAAAGACAAGGATCTTTCATGACTTGTTCTCTTCATCAACGGGGCCGCTGAGTTAGTGTGCCATCTAGAGGCTGTCAGTGTCATCGACAGGGGGATGTGGCCTGGATCCCTAAGGCTTTGGAGAGATGGACATCAGTGGTCAATAAAGACACAGAATTGCACAAAGCATTATCAGCTTTCTTCTCCCCCTCAAGGTCAAGGAGTCCGGTCAGAAAAATCTATAACAGGTGCTCACACAGAGATCTGTCATTCTGAAGGACACAAGAATCAAAAATGCAAAGTCAGGGAAAGCTAGGCTTAAGGACGCGGTGAAAACTGTGGATCAACCACAGGGCAATCCGGATGGATTTCATTGCAAGGCTAGCTTGCTGCCTCTTTTAAATGTATTGAGTCTACAAGTTTCCAAGTGACCTCCATGTCCCTCTTTCACAGAAGCAGTAGGAGCAACGAGAGCATTGTGATCTGGTGGTTAATTTGGTAATTGCAGCATAATTGAATGCTTCTTTCACTCTATTGCAGTTCGGTTAATTTCTTAATGTACACTCACCGTCATGTGCCTTTTATGATTGTGCATAAATTCATTACTTGAGGATTTCAATGGTAAGTTATGTTGCTCAAAAATGACTGGACATTATGAATAGGGATGGGAATGCACAGGTTTTATTAACATTCTTAAGCTTTGGTGGGACTTCAAAAAGTGTATGGAAACATTCCCTTATCTTCCCCCCACCCCTCATTTATCTACAAACATTGTGTTTCCTCCTTATTAACTACAGCACAGTGACAAAGAAATGGTTATCTTCACTCTAAAAACATAAGGGTTTGGATCACATCCCCCCTTCCCCTATTTTTCTCTTATCGGTGTCAGTTTGAAAAGCCTTTCAGGAGACATGACATTGGGCATTTGCGCCCGTGGGGAACGGTGATGATGTCATCCCAAGTCTCATGAGGCTACTACAGTTTGGGTTTAGATCCTACTCCCTTAACTGCTTGGTTCTGCGGAACCTGCTGTTCTGGGGAGGATGTATGGTAAGCCCAAGTGGAGGGCACAGGGAGTGAGTGGAAAGCAGTGCAGGTGGGAACCGCTATTGCAGATGGCTAGGGGCACAGTGCCAGTGAAGGTGAGAGATGGGTGAAACGTGGATCCCAGGGAAAGCAGGGTCCTTGTAATCTGTGAGAATCACTGAAAGGCATGATGAGAGGCAGATAAAAGGAGAAGATCCAGGTAAAAATGAGTGCTAGAACTAGGGTATTCTCACTGCCTTGATATCGGATTCAAAGCAACCCTCTAGGACGGGGTAGAACGTCCTTGCTGGTTCCTGAGACTGCAACTCTTTATGAAAGCCCAGTGGCTGGGATGATGATGTGTTTGAGAAGATTTCCCCCCTGAATATCATGTCTGTGTACAACAATGCTTCTTCACCAGAACTAAATACTGCACTTAGGACGTTTGTCTGTACCCCACCTTCCTATGGATATGTATTTGGTGTAGTTGTACCCCTTTTAGGCCTGTAGAGGCTTCTCGGTTTAATAGTGTGGGTGTCTTTGTCTAAATGTTGGGGAAAGACCACTGATTTCACGCCCCCCTTATTTTTTTCTTTTTAATCATTTTATTGGGGGCTCATACAACTCTTATGACAATCCATACATACATCAATTGTGTAAACCATATTTGTACATTCATTGCCCTCATCATTCTCAAAACATTTGCTCTCCACTTAAGCCCCGGGCATTGATTTCAACCCTTTTCATAGCATTTGACCTATTTTCTATTGTTCAGATTATGTGAGTTCACCTTTTCTTTTTGGATTTACCCAAAGCAAAAGTAACATAACCAAGTATAGCCACTTTTAAAAATGAATTAAGTAAAAACTCTCTCTCTCTCTCCCTTCTCCCATCCCTCCCTCTCTCCCTCTCGGTCTCCATCTCCCTATCCCTATCCCTGTCCTTGTCCCTAACTCTATCCCTGTCTCTAGCTCTAGCTTTCTCACAATTGCTTCTAAATAAAAGGGCAATTGTTAACACTACAGATGAATCCACAACCACCCAATCAGTCAGACTCAGATCCACTTTAGATGGCATTTCTGGGGCTGTAAAATGTTCTGGGATTTGATAGATTCAATTTCCTCCCTTGGAGTGGATGGTGGGTGTTAGCTGGCCACCTTCAGGTTAGGAGCCGGACAGCACTGGCTGCGCCCCCAGTGTTAATAGGTAGGTCTCTTACACCAGGACTCACACACATCAATCAGCAATGGGGGTTTCTGCCTGTGCGACCTTTACATTTCCAATCATGCCAACAATGCCCCACTTCTCCTTAACCACTGAGAAGCTAGCAACCTGCCTTTAGAATGCAACCTCAAAGGGCAATTCCAAGGCCCCTGAGATCCCATCGCACCTGCACATTTGCTTTATTTGAATCAGCTCGATACGCGTTTCAGAGCTAGGAGGAGGAGTCTCTACTGTTGATAACTCCGCGTGCAAGCAACACTGGCTGATCGAGCACCGCCCTTGCTCCAAGATCAGTGTCTACCATTGGAAGCTGTCGAGTCTGCTGGTCTCATGGTGACGCCATGTGTGTCAGAGTGAAACTGTGCTCCGCATGACTGTAAATGGCTACTTTTGTTTGAAGTAGATCACCACAGTGAAAAGTCACCAGCTCCTCATCTAAGGAGTCTGGAATACTTTGTGCACATCTTCCTGAAAACCCACTCACTTCGAGTGGATTCTGACACCTGGAGACACAGTAGGACAGTGAAAAAGAGGAAGCCCTCAAATCTCCAATCATTGGATGTCAAATCAGCGCATGGGCCTTTTGTACTACTTGGACACCCATAGATAGACAGGAAATGGACTGACGACTATGCGAAGGGTAGAGGAGCAGAATCTCCACTGAGCAGCCACTCGGAAGAGTTTGGCTTCAAAGAGGCAGGCTAGATGAAACTCACCAAAACACCCCGGCTGATGTTCTGTCCATGACAGTGGTATCTCTAGATCTGTCGCCCACTAGCTTCTCATTGCTGCTGTGAAGTTGTTTCTCCACTAGCCGTGCATGCTTGTTCTCTCCTGCAGGACATGCTGTCCCACACGGTGTCCTCTGCAGACCGAGCCACGGTCATATGCCTGTGCTCTAGATAGCAGAGCAAGGAATAGCTGGTGCCTTCAGATTTCATGGGGTAGGTGGAAGTTTGGACAAATATCTTCCACGACACAACCAGTTTTGAAATAACAAGGATAATATTATGCGGTGTAGGCCAAAGGGATTCCGATCATGCCCTCATATTGCGCCCCTCCCTCCCACTCCAGCCTTTTTATTCACTGCCTAAATCACACATGTGTTATATTTGCTCTTTAGAGGAAGTAAGTCTTACAGCAGCCTCTGGTGTTTACAGAGACAATTTTTTTTTTAACACTGCCTGTTGACAGTAACACCCATTAGGCTTGAGAATAAAGAAACACCAGTAAACAGCAGGGTCTCTAGGGCAGACAGCTATCCCATTTATTTATCTTTTCTTTACCTACTGGTTCACATCTCCTCAGGCTAAGGAACAAAGCTGTTTCCCCGGTTGCAAAGGCCAATGGGAAACATTGTCTTAGGAACACTATCCTAGTCATTGTCCATAGAAGACTGTCATCAGGTTTTTGTGTCAATGTATATATATATATATACATGATATAAATGTCTATAGAACATTATAAAAATTATTCTAAGGCATCATTGTGATTAAAATGTGTCTTGTTAGCGGATGGCTTCTAATTTAAAGTTCTGGTGTTGGATGATCAAATGTCCTGCCTGAGATTGTGACCAAGCACCTAACCTTTTCCAATAATGAAGGAAACGTATTCACAGTCATCCTTCAGTATCCATGATGGGTTTGGTGCTAGCCCTCCATTGTAGAGCGATCTGTGGATCCTCAAATACCTTACAAACAAGGACAGGGCGTTTTTGAATCCTCTGTGCACATCTTCCTGAAAACCCACTCACTTCGAGTGGATTCTGACACCTGGGGACACAGTAGGACAGTGAAAAAGAGGAAGCCCTCAACGAGAGGGACTGGCACCGTGGCTGTAACAGTGGGCTCAAGGCTTTGTGAGGACTGGTTAGTGAATTGCTCATTGGTACATACAGACTCTCAGAGAGCAAGCAGTGTGTAGGGCACCTAACAACACTTCTCTCTAATCCAGTGGTTCTCCACCTTCCTCATTCTGTGACCTCGTCATACAGGTCCCTATGTGGTGGTGACACCCCTAGCCATACAATTATTTTCGTGGCTACTTCTTCACTTTCATTTTGCTACTATTGTGAATTGAGCAACCCCTGTGAAAGGGTCATTTGATCCCCAAAGAGGTCACGACCCACAGCATGAGAACTGATGTTCTAAACACTCCTTAGAACACAAAAGGGGGTCGATAATGTTCTAAGTTTTTTCTCTAATAATTCTTATGATATTAGGAAACATTTTCCCCATTTCTGACAGTGTCACACATGCACAATCACAGAATTAAAATAAAAATCACTAGCATGTGGTAAGCTTCATGTGTATACCTGGAGTGACAACTAAAATAAATTTATGTTGCTCTATATCTCTAACTTTGAACTTGAAGAGCATGACAATAGTTATAGATTCTAAATGTAGAATATTTCATTACTATCCTGAATTGATGGTCTATGAGGGTACATGGGCTCCCTTGGGATAAAATCCACAGAGCAAATTAGAAGATGGACTAATATCCTGAATGCTTTAGACTTTTTCATTAGTCTTTTGTGTGATTATCTAGTAAGCTCACAGCATATGTATGTGTATATATATATATAACACAAGTAGACATAGGAAATATCAGGTTTCAGGATGGAGAGAAAGCGGATACATATATGACAGTCAATATCTATTTTTATATAGTAAACACATTATCAAAATGTCTATTAAAATATAAATGACCAGGCTTGTGTATTGAACCATAATGATGGACTTGAAATGACTGGTAAATCAAGAAGTAAAATTTAATCTACTGAATTTCTATTCACTAAACTGTGATGTGAGATATAGCATTATTGCTTTAAAAGGGAAGCTAGTTTATAAATTTAAAACATGAGACAGGTAAAACATTAAAATACAATGCTTTTAGTTATTATCAGTGTGATTATCCACATCACTCAGATATTTGCTATTTTCTATGAAGCTCTACTTTGACCAGTTCATTAGGGCATGTGCAATTAAAGATAGAAAATCTCAAACTAATCTGTTTTTATGATTTTTTTAGTGATTCTAGAAAGGTTTAATGGTAGAAAAAAATAGATGGATAGCTAAGATGTAATTCGACAATTGCTTGTGGGTTTCAGTTATCCACCACAATGCTAGTTTCGATTATAAAAGATAATTGGGTAAGACACGTCTTAGTAATAGCACATGTGGAAAAGCTCTAGAGAGTCAATTTGGCAGCAAACTAAATATGAATCAGTGGTGTTATAGGACTGTTAAAAACCAAATTTACCTGAAATTGAATTAACAAACTTTTGATAACGGAATAGGGCCGATAGTCACTCCACTCTTCTTCTATTCACGTCACACCAGCTTTTGTTTTAGTTTGAAATAATATAATTTAAGAAGGCTGTATGTAGAACGAATGTAAGCATGATAGTTCAGGCACCTGAAATTGTATTACATACAATATAATTGACTTAAGTGGTTTGTGAAGTTTAAAAAGAGGAAGTGTGGGGTGGATAAGATGGCTGTCATCACACACATGAAAGGATTTAGATGTATCGTGTCATTTATGAAGGAAGAGCTAGGACCATGGGGACTCTTGGGAGAACATTTTGTTGACGATTTCAGAACAATAAAGACCACTTTGACAGTAAAAGCTGCCCAAAGAAGAAAAGGTGGACCACTATGGGAGGGAAAATGAAAATCAAAGGTTAGAATGTAAAATATTTTGGTCACATGACAAATCTGAGAGGGAGATAATTTTAATCATATAACAGTTTATTACATACTCTTCACACATCTAGATCACACAGATTGAGAAATGCTTCCAAAAAACCCCAAAATATAAACAGCAATTATATAATATTGTCAAAGCAAAATCTGGAAAATATTACAACTTAAAAGTAACATATCTAGAGATGTGGAAGGAGTATCGTCAAATATTTATAGAAGCTACATTGTCTCAAGGGATTATAACTTTATTTTAAATTTTATTTTCCAATATTAAAAACAATCAATATTTTAATAATCTGAATAAAATAAAAATGCTATTTAGATTCAAGCTAATAAAGACAAGGCATTGTATTTTGGGGGATAAAAATCTTGTGGTTATTATCCATTCTACATTTTTATTTCTTTTTCTTTCTAATTTTCAAAAGGGTTTTGCTGTCCAAAATCATGCACAATGTAATTAATTTAAATTTGTCTCTTTAAAAATTTAATGTGTAAGCATAATGTTCTACTTTCAGTCTTAAATGTTTAGGCATATTTGGAAAGAAATGATTGTTAGTAGATTTTTATTACATATGAAAATCACCAGAATAGTCCTAGTAATGAAAATGATAATAAAATTTTTCCTGGTGATATTAGGTCATTATTTAATGATATTTCCTTTCTAAGTTATAGGAACCTTAGTGGCATAATGATTAATTGGTGAACCGCTAAGAGTCAGAAGTTTGAATGCACCAGTTGCTGCAAGGGACTCTGGTTTGGTCTGCTTTGGGTCACTCTGGTTTACAGCCTAGGGAATCCTTTGGGGAAGTTCCTCTCTGTTTTATAGAATTACTAGTCAACATGATGGCAATGAGTTTTTCTTGTTATTTTCTTCGGTGCACACTATTGGTGTTGTGTTGAACTTTCCTACAGGGTTAAACTTAAATAACCATCTACCTTGAACTAACCGCTCAGAGACATTTAAAATAGCTCTGTCTTCATTTTTGTGTTGCTTCATTCTCTTTTAAGCATGGAACATTAATAAATATCATATTCTTTTTATTTATATCTTTATTGATGGTCTTTCCCTTAGATGTAAACTTTTAGGGAGCTGGGATTTTCATTTTCTGAACTGTGTCAAGATGTGATTTCTCTTATGCATATAGTGTACACTACTTATTTTAATAGAAATGTAATTTCATAGTGCTATCTATTTAATTATAGCTATAATCATTTCTATATTATTTTTATTTATCCAGGATTATACTAGTTAATTTATTCTATTATTTCAACCAATACATTTTAACATCTACTGTGGGGAACAAAATAAAATATTGATTTTTCTAATAGCTTACATACTAACAAAGGGAACTGCTAGATAAATCAATAAGGAGACAAATATGCTAGTTTCTGGTGGTGAAAAGGTAGAATGGTCAAATTCATTAGTACAGAAAGGCTTCGTTAATTGGTAGAGAGGGAGCAAGTAACTGAATATTCTCTACTTTTTGTTTGTTTAAAGATTAATGGAAAATGGAAAAGCTATAGATAACCAGATGAAAAATAATTTGGTATATACATTGATAGATATGTACATTGGTAGATAGATAGATAAATTCACTGAATTTCATATTGCTTTCCAAATTCATTTTATTCACGGTTTTTATAACACAATTTACCATGCTTTTAAAATAACCTATTTGACCATCTTAAAAAAAATCAAATAAACTCCACTTTCAATGATCTCATTGTTTAACATTTCACTTTTAAGAAAATAGCAAAAAGCTCTACTCTCTAATACTATCTGATGAGACAAGTCTGGATGTAATGAACATCAGGAAAGGGGTAGACAGTAATGCTTTCTGTGATGGTTCATGCTATGTGTCTAATGGACTAGACTATGATCCTCAATGATTTATAAATTATGTAATAGTATAATCTGGCAATTATATAGTGATATAATATCCTCTAGTTTGTGATCTGATATGGTAATCCTCCATTTTTTCATAAGGCTAATTTTCATACAAAGACCTGGTCTTTGGGACCTAATCATGTTGACAAGGGCAGGGCAGGTGTATTGTCTAGCTGATTTTGATTCACGATAATCCTATGTATAGTTCTAGCTGTTTATTATAAACATAATACATAAGAAGACCATTTAGGTCATTTTAATAAGGAATATCAAGACAGTTCAAACGTAGATTGAGTATAAACTAAATATTTCATTTATTTTCTCTCTTCATGGGTACAAACTTCCTATTCTCTCTCTATTTTTCAAACCAAACTCACTGCCATTGAACCAATTCTGATTCATCGGGGCCCTTTAGAACAGAGTGAGCTTCTGCTGTGGGTTTCTGAGACTGTGAATCTTGATAGAAATAGAAATCCTCATCTTTCTCCCACAGAGCGACTGATGATGGTTCAAGCGACTGACCTTACAGTTAGCGGTTCAGCACATCATCTACTATCCCACCAGAGTTTTCTCTGACTCACTAATATGCATTCTTTGAGTCTAGTCTGCTGTGCACACATTTAATTTGAAAGTGAAGAAAAATGAATTTCCCTAACTTATTACTCAGAACATATTTTACAGACAATAAATTTAAAGCTATAAAATTAGTTAGGCCCCCTTAAGTCCACTATTTCTCACAATTTATTTCTCAATGATTATGAAAAATAGAATTACTCACTAAGTGATTTGAAAAAGCTTAATTCATTAGAGATTTCATTTTGATAATGACTTCTCAAAAGATGGAACTATAATATGCAATGTTTTTCTGTAACATTTGACTGAGTTGTTGTTAGATGGTATCGAGTTAAATCTGACTCACAATAACAGTATGTACAACAGAATAAAACTGTCTGGTCACATAGCATCCTCACGATTATTCTGTTTGCAACCACTGTGTCAATCTCATTGAAGTTCTCCCCCCCCCAACTGGTCCTCTACTTTAGGAAGCATGATCTTCTTCCCAATAATAATAAAACCAAAGTGTGTGAGACATGGTCACACCATCCTTACCTCTAAGGAACAATTTTATTTTATTAGCTCCAGAACATATTATCTCCCCATCCCCAATGGCAGTCCATGGTATATCCAATATTCTTCACCAACACTATTATTTAAATGCATTGATTCTTTTTTGTTTTATCTTCCTTATTTATTGTTCAGATTTTACAATCATATAAACTGATTGAAAGTACCACAGGTTGGATCAGGTGCTCTTTAGTCATCCAAGTGATCTCTTGGCTCTTTAGTACTGTAGAGCGGTATTTTGTAGCATATCAATATGTTGTTTGATTTCTTGACTGCTTCCATGTGTGTGGCATCATGTAAAATGCAGTCTTCGACAACTTCAATCATTTCTCCATTTACATGATGTACCTGAGTAGGGCTGTGGTGAAGGGTTCTGTCTAACATGAGGCAGCATCCATGCTGAAGGGGGTAGTCTCTGCTTTTGATCAGCAAGCCCTTCCAGCCTTATTTCATGATGCCTATACTTCATATTATAGTGTAGATTTGCAGCTGATTTACTGGACATGGCGGTGGAATACGTACAATAAAAGGAAACAACTTTGAAACACACTTTTCCTCCTGATTTTAAGGCATGAAGATGAAGAATCCCTTGTTATTTCCAAGTTAATTTTAGTCTAGGTACATGTTTCTCATGAGTATTTATGTGTTCTAGAATTCCCAGTCTTTGCAATGCTATCCATAATTTGTTATGATGTGCACAAGCTAATGCCTCTGCATAGTCAATGAAAGACAAATAAACATCTTTCTTGTATTCTCTACTTTAAGGCAAGCTTCTTCTGATATGAAAAATTATATATATCCCTAATTCTTGGTCCTCTTAAAATCAAGATCAAATTTCTGTGAATTCACTGTTAATGTACAGCTACTACCATTTATTAAACTATGCACTGCAAAATTCTATTTGTGTATGATATTAATATTATTACCAGATAAGCTTTCCATTCGTTTGGACCACTTTTCTTTGGGATGCGCACTGTATGGATTTCTTCCGATTAGTTTTCCAGGTAAATAACTATCAACTGCCTTACCTCCCGAAGATTTCAAAGAGGAGCTTGACTAGAAAACATAAAGTATTATAATAAAATATGCAAAGATTTCGAACTAAAGAACCAAAGGGGAAGAAACATGCTCAACCTATCTCAAGCTGAAAGAGCTGGAGAAAAAATTAAAGCTCTAATTTGCAATATTGAAGGATCATGAGAATATTGAAGGACATAGAAATCATCAAAAGAAAAATACATAGACCTTGTATCAGAAAAAAATAATCAGTGTGAAAACATTTCAGGAGGTGAAAAATAAAACCATAGGAACTGAGAGAATACCAATTAAAATTTCACTATTGAACATTGAAATTAAAAAGTATCATTTATAAACAAATTTCTATTTTTATTGTGGAACTTAAGCAAGTGTACATTTCGACTCTGTGGCAATTCCTTGGGCCTTGTTCATCATTATTACTGTGTGTAAAACTACATTGTTGGCATTAGCCTTTCTGTACAGAGATACAAAAACCAACCCAGAGCTAGGAAATGTTGGGGGGGTGGAGCATGCTGAGTCACCTTAGTGGATTTCAGTATTTAGCAGGCCTGTGTGATATATAGTATAAACAGCTCTGGTGGCTCAGCGGGTAAGTGCTTGGGTACTAACTGATGGGTCAGGGGTTCTAAACCACCAATAATTACACAGAAAAAAGATGTGGCAGTTTACTTCCATAAAGATTTACAATCTTGGAAGAAATATTGGAGCATTCTACTCGGGCCTGAATGGTTTATATGAGCAGGAAAGGGCTATGGCCTAACGCAGAACAAGAATAACTGGAACAATTAAAAAATAGTCTCCAATTCTCAATTAGTATCTTTAAAATGTAAAATATGAGTTTTTAGAAACACAGAATGTTCTTGTCAAAGGCTCATCTTAGTCCCACGTAACTGCTCTCTTTTGCAGCAGCACGGGTGTCAGGTCACCAGAAAAACAACACAAAAGTGACTTTCAATGTGTTCAGTAGTTTCAGTCTACCAGAAGTTGTGTGTGTGTGTGTGTGTGTGCATCTCAATGTATTTGCAAGTGATATAGCTGTGCTTTATATGTCTGGTTATGTATAGATGACGAGAACTGACCCCTTATTCTATAGTTAAGTAATCGGAAGAAGAATTGGAAGCCATTACCCACTCTGCTTACTCTTTAAGTATCTTAGGCATTCCAAAAAACACTTAACAAGTTTACACTGATTAAATCATTTAAGCTTTTACTTAAAATTAAAGTAAAATTTGTTCTGCAATTATATTTTCTCCTTTTTACAGCATCTTTGTATATGCCAAACTAAGTGTGTGTTTTAAATGCCATTCTAGACCATCAAAGAAGGTTAATGAATACCTAGATACATCATATCATAATGGGTAGTCTATTGCGCTCCCAGCCCCCAGGTTCAGAGTCGTGCCAATTCTCAACAGTAGAGGATTTGGCACTCTGTACCAAAGTGGAGATAAAACACAAGAAAGTGTATCCAGTGATCACATTTCCATGGCAAAGCATGTTTGCCTGGTATCTTAGTGTCTCAGTGTTGCTGTTTCAAGGATTGCACAAGTATGTGGCTTTAACGAGCAGGCATTTCTAGTTTCAGTTTAGAAGCCTGGAAGTCTGAATTCAGGGCAGCAATTCTGGGGAAGACTTTCTCTCTCTGTGTCAGATCAGAGGAAAGTCTTCGTCTCCTTTTCATTTCTGTTCCTTTTTCGCTGATTGGTTTTCATGGAGCCTGGCATCTGTCTTCCTCCTGCTTCGCTTCCTTGCTGCCGAGGATGTACAGTCAGCAGGGTCCTTCTCCAGGAGGAGATGGTAAGACGTCCTCTTCTTGACTTTGCATGCATTATCTCCAGGGAACAGCTCCTAAAACAGGACATCGCCATCCTTATAAAATTGGCAAAACAAAGGATTGCCCTCAACAAGATGGATTGACACAGTGCTGCACCTGTGAGCACATATATAAAAATAATTGTGAGGATGGCATATGTCCGGGTAGTGGTTTTTTATTTGTTGTTGTTTTGTTTTTATTGTATGCATTGGACCTGACTCAATGGTGCGTAGCAACAACAACACTGATATAACCTCATAAAAAAAGAGAGAGAAAGAAAAAAAATGAGAGAGAGAGAGACAAGAAAACTCCACGCCTAGTGGCATTAAATCCAGTTATGTTGTCATTGCTGTGTGCTGTGGCACTGATTCCCAGTCTTCCCACTATTGTAGAGACGACTCTGATGTCCAGTGACCGTGCTGGGCAAAGTCGAACTGCTCCATAGGATTTTTTCGGTTGTAAATCTCTGCAGAAGGAGAGAGCCTCATTTTTCTCTCACAGGCTAGCTGGTGGGTTTGAACTGCCAGCATTGTAGTTATCAGCCTGAGTGCTTAAATCACCAAGTCACCAAAATTCCTCTACCTTAGTCACTGATAGTTTTCAAGAGCAGACTCCCAAGTCTTTCCTCCTGTGGAGGCACATGTGAGTTGAGCTATGGTTCACCACTGGGCACTTCACCATTGCATACCTAGGGGTTCTTATGGGCATATTTTGTAAATGGTCCATGAGCACTTGTAAATGACCGGGGCTAAGATTGACTGCACGTGTATGTGGGAGACACAATCCATACCATAACTTTTAGAGTATGGGTGAATGAAACGGAGCAGATATTGAACAAATTCTTCGTTGAGACCTAACAAAACACACAAGCGTAGCAGGGGTCCAGTCCTGTGACTTCATGCGGGGGCACGAGGGTGTGGAGGCAGTGGGCTAAGGACAACACTGGGGGAGTGCATAGGAAGTCATTAAAGGGCAGTTGTAATAGTAAAGTATGTATAGACTGTAATTGTCTGTTAGAACTCTGCTACAAAGAGATTCTAGTAGCGTTTGTCATCCTTCCCTCTCATCTGATAATCACTAATTCCAAAAGATAATTTATTTTCAAAGATCATTTTTCTATACTATAGTTTCTATACTCGATTGTATGAAAGTGTTGTTTATTTTTTCTAAAAGTATAATCTCATTTTCTCGATGTGTATGTTTTTCTAAAGAACTACATCCATCCATTTACCTCCAGCCATTCTGATATGAAAGAAACAATACCTCCTAAATGAGAATGACCGATCTACTCTACTTTTTTCTTTTTATTGATGAGTACTTTGTGGCTCTGAAATGAATTTTTTTCATTTGCCCAAATCGCATTACTAGAATTCAAGAAGAGATATAGGAGAAACAGAAAGAACAATCCAAAATTTTATAGCATATTTATTTGGGAGACTGCAAGAGAGTTTTCTGAACTTCTGCAGAGAGGATTCATTATCAAATGGGGCAAGATCCACTAAACAACATGGCGAGATGCCTGGTAAGAGGACTTTGAAGTTGATGACTTAAAATGTCGATTTTATATATCAAAGTTAAGATCTTTACAAAGCAGAGGTTATTTTTAGCTTTAATTACATTGATTTTCTCTCTGAGAATGCCCTTGGTTTTGTTTCCATCATAAGACACAGGCAGGCAGTCCTACAAGAAAGCAGTCTTATTTCTTGTGAACTCTTTTCCCTCCACAGAGTTGGGTCTTGTTTGTTTGTTTGTTTTATTTTTAGTGCCTTCACCATTTTCCCGTCCACTTTTTTTTTGAAGTCTCATCTCCAGTAATTTTCACCGCACCTGCTCTGTCTCTCGGGAGTCCAGGTGGAATAGTGACTTATGCAGGGTGCTAAAAATGGCAAAGTCTGCGGTTCAAGACCAGCAGCTGCTCAACAGGAGAAGGCTCAGGCGATCTCTTCTTGGGATGATTTACAGCATCTGAAATTCTAGGGAGCCATTCTCCGCTGTCCTATAAGCGTGCTAGGGATCAGAGTTCACTTGATGGCAGTTGGCCTGGGTTCTGTTTCTAATTATTTGAGTCTAATGCAACATTGATGCTAGCAGTGAAAAAACAGCTCGGACCTTTCAATCCAGTATGGTTTTCTGATGATAGGAAATTAAGTAGGAAGCCTTGCCCCCAAATCAGCATTGTGGAAAACTCAAATCTATAGTTTTAGATATAGATAAATGCATCAAAATTATTGGATTTCTAAAACAATTTTATAATTATTTAAACTAAAATATTTATATTAGTTTTATTTATCATAGAACTTAATGTTGAATAAGTTTGAAAACAACAGTGCAAAGTTATATCTGCCGGTTTTAATTTTGATATAAAGGAATAGAAAAGTCTACCACTCACTCCTTCTGTTTAAATCCTTAAATTTATATTCCATATCAGTAAATCCCTGCTACTGACATTTTGGCATATTATCCTGAAAAACAATGCAAACTACCCTTTATTTCTTAACATATAACAAGAGTTCTGCGAGTTCAAAAAGTTTTAGTATTTAAGTGGCGATCAAACAATTCAAATGTAAATGAAATCAACTAAGAAAAATAAGATTCGGGTACTTGTGCCTGAGATAAATAATGCTGGTGACGATAAGCACAACGGGACAGACATTAAGCTCCTATGTGCCCTCTCTGGATGAGTCCAACACTCTTCAGCGCTTCAGTTTTCTCCTTTATCCTGACGACCCTTTTTATTTATATCACCACCTGATAAAACTCCATATAGCTTATGAACGCCACAGCTGGATTTCCAGCTGCTGTTGGACATCTCTAAATTGCCAAGTTTAATGTGATAAAAAGGACTACATTATCTAACTCCACCCAGTTTCAATCTTTCAGTCTCAAGTTTCTAGAGTGAATAAGGTAGTTGAACAGTCTAGTGATGGAAGACAAAAATCCATTAGTTGAAGCCAGAGTGCTGTGTTTTATAGGAGCATATATTTTCTCATTTTGGAAAACAAAGCTGTATGTTTGCTTTTTATTTTTTAATTAATACAAAGCCTGGTAATGGTTTCTTATCCTTCTCCATCCTTAATGCTCTACTTCTTTCAGAGCCAGCATGACAATCTTTAAATCTACTAGCTCTCAAGTAATATGCAAATTATTTCTGTGTGTGTGTATGCCATCTCATTTTATCCTTTCAAAAAACAAATGATAGATTCTTTAGTATGACCGTGTTCTGGAGTGTCTCTTGAAGCCCAGTGAGGTCAACTAGAGTGGGTCAATGGTAAATCTGATATTGTATCCAAAGCCTTCACTGTTTTCACTGTTCTAAAGTCCAGGCACTTTCAAAGCAGACAGTTCTGGGTTTGACTTCTGGCTCTGGCACTTCTTGCTTATGTTTTTCTTATTGACCTTTGTTTACCTCAGTTTCCTTTTCTATAAAAATCAGAAAGTACCAGAGTTCCTGTGAAAAGTTCGTTTTTTAAACAAAAATCTTAAAATATGTATATATATTTTTTTATTTTTTAAAAAACTTAATCTTAACAGTTTTACTGACATGTAATTCATATGTCAGACAATTCAATATTTCATCATATTTAAAATAATTGTACAACTGTCACCCCAATCTATTTGAGAACGTTTTCACCTTTCTTGTGCATATTATTAGCTCCTCATTCCCCACCCTGCCCTCCCCACCCCACCAATTTCTCCTGCCTGCCATTATTCTATGAACTATTTACTCCAGTCACTGTCTCAATAGTTTTACTTCCCCTGGGTTTCAGATACAGAAAAAACACACAAAGGAAAACCAACCAAGCAACCAAACAAACACACTAACAACAGCAAACGAGCAAACAACCATACAAACAAAAGCAGAGAAAACTCTTCATCAAAAGAAAGCAGGAAATATTAAGAACTAGGACCTTTTTAAAATGCATCAAAATGGAGAATAAGATGTTTAATGTTAACCTCGCCACACCTGCAGTGGTCCACTTCCCAGCACGCTCTGTGAGCAGGGCTATTCACATCCCTGGTCTGTGGTCAGAGGGGAGTCACCCGAAGCTTCAATCCACTTGGGGACCCTGCAAACGGATTTGGGGATTTCACTGTCATCCACAGCCTTCTGCAAATGGAACAAGCCCCTTTATCTCTCTGTATTCCGTAGTGGGTCTGTAAGAGTCATGATTCTACAGAAAAAAGTTCTTCAAATGAAAATGTAAAGGTAGCTAGCCATTTGTTCAGCAAAGAGGTGACTCTCAACGAACAGTTCCTTTCAATGTTGTCTAATGGATATAACAATATTGGGGAAAATATGTTGAAAGTGACAACTCAAATAAACCTGGGTTTACAATCCGAGTTGTCATTTACAAACTTTTTGAGCATAAGCAAGTTACCTAAGTTGTATGATTTTTAATATTCTCATCCATAAAAGTAAACGATGTTTATTTATTCTAAGCAATATGAACTTCATATAAGGACTGTATGAAATACTGTATGGGAAGTACTTTTTGCCTAGTCTAATTTTGATTCTGCACTGTGATTTGTTTGTGCACAGTAAACACATGGTAAAGAGTTCCTTTTCAAATATTAAAGCAATTTTCTTGAAAGGCCCTTTTCAGAGCATGTCATGGTCATAGTAGGTATATCGCCATTACCATGTGTTCTGTAATTGATTCTGACTAACTGAACGTTGATGGATAGGGTAGAAATTGCCTATAGGGTTTCCTAGGTTGAATTTTTATCATAATAGATCTCCAGATATTTTTTCCCCTCCAACTGACTGATGGGGTCAAACATGTGTTTTAGTGAGCATGGGAGCATGTAATTTTGCCACCAGGACTCCAATGCTAGGCATACCACATTCTAAAATGATTCTCTCCTGCTTACTCAGTTTATTACCTCATTAGTTCTATTTATTGGGCTTCTCTAATAACCCAGAAAGTAGATTAGATGGTTATGCATGTATATCTGTATTAAAAACTTGCAGAAATTGATACTCTTATAGTCTTTTTACAGGCTAAGAAGCTCTTATTGAGTTCTGATGCTTCATGTGTCCAACAACATATATTTTAGTGGCAAAAGGAGACCACGCACCTTCTTTGATCACCACCATTTCCCCAAATATGCTTTATATTCTAAAATTATTTGGTAGTGCTTTGACTCAAGAGAAGATAAACCTTGAGTGTATATCCATTTAGGCTGTCTTTACAGTCTATACTGTTAAAGCAGAAATAGGTTTTGTTTTTGACAGGAGCAGCAGGGATAGGATTTAGGAAAGATTCATTTGTACTTATGTTCCCCCAAAATGTTGATCTCTTAGAAAATAAATGAACCATTTATATGGACTGTGTAATTACACCTTGGTTTACAGTGTAAACATCTCTACATTAACTACTGATTTTAAAAGCACTACCTTTAAAACTACTACACAATTTGATTAACCAATTGAATTAGGACTTAATCAAAATAGTTAAAACTAAACAACAAAACAGAAACAGAAAACCCTTAGATGCCAACTTTCCAAAGTGAGCATTTAGATGGTTTGAATTGATTCTCCCTATGATCTTACCATGTTTATTGAAAGAATGTAGCATACATGATAAGGGTAAAAAAGACCATGAGAGGTGAGTAATTTTTTGCTGGGTGATATCGAAACATGTTCAACGTATGTTTTGGTTTCCCAAACACTAATGCAAATTTTATGTTCTAAAGTGAAATGTAATATACACATATGTAGCAAATTTGCCTATCACTTGGCTGTCAGGTTGTCACACAGTGGTGGGTAAGTGTTTCTGTGATCTTGGAAGCTATGTCACTGGTACTGAAAATAGCAACAGGGTCACTCAACGTCATCAGGTTTCAGCAGAGTTTCCAGACTAAGAACAGACTGCCAAGAAGAGTCTGTCCACTTGGGAGGAATTAGCCACGGGATCCTTATGAGTAACAGTGTAGTGTTGTCACATAGCAGAAGAACCGTGTCAGAGATTGTTACCAAAGATGAACTCCGGAGGTCAGAAAGCACTCAAAATACGACTGAGGAAGAGCTGCCTTCTCAAAGCAGAGTCAACCATTACGATGTGAATAGGAGAAATCCTTCAGCCGTAAAGACTTCGGGGCTTTCATTTTTAGATGGAGTGTGACTCAAAAGGAGACGAACTAGCGCAAACATCTACTAATATTTGGAAACTGGGGTGTATGAAGTATGAATCTAGGAAAATTGAAAGTCATCAAAAATGAGGGCAAATACCCAGCAGGGCCGTGTTGCAAATACTGCTTGTCCATATCTTAGTACATGATAAAGTCCATTTGCATGTCTATGGCTTATACATGTCCCTGGTTCATTTCAGGGACATCATTATCATTGTACTGGAGTACATCAGAGGCCGTCCCTAGGGGGCATATGGTAATTCCTTGATAGTAACACTGTTTCAGTTAGTGGCATAGAATTTAAAACACTATTGAGAAAAGAAAGTTATACACACATAGGACATCTTCTACGACTGTGATACATGAATTATTTACTTGACAGCTTTGAAGCAGGTAAGCTGACAGTGGTTGTAGAAGCCATGCGGTTTGGAGGTAAAGAATTACCTTCAGTAACACTCATTTACAAAGGCAGAATCATGCCTGGTAGTCTAACACATGACACACACACACACACACGCACAAGAGTGTGAAAACAACAAATATATGTTGTCCCAGGTGACCATTCTTTGGGCATCTTCAAGCAATAGGTCCAGACCAAACCAAAGTCCAACTACAACCAAATCCCTAACCTTGGCATTGTGATCATATGCTTCTTCTCTCTCTAGCGCATTTCAGTTTAAGTTCCAGGGAGTCTTTCAGTACTACACAGCTGCTCCAAGGAAGATTATGGTAAAACAAAGTTAGCTTAGTGGGATTTCCAATTTGGTTACTTCTGATGTGGTCCACCAAGAGAGTTGAAATGGGGAGACCACACCGATGAATGCAAGACTAAAGAAAATGTCCCCACATGATTGTGGTGATGATTGCACAAACCTTATTAATTTGATTGAACTATTGAATTCTGTGATACGTTTAATTATAGCTCAATCAAAGTGTCAAAGAAAAAAATAAGATGGAAAGATACACAGAGTGAGTGTACTGGAAAGAATTGGTCAACATCGTCCATTTTAAGAGGGAACATGTGATCAAGAACCAATGGTCCTGAAGGAAGAAGTTGAAACTCTACTGAAGATGTTAGCAAAAGCAAGGCTCCCGGAGTTCGTGGAATACCAACTGACATGTTTCAACAAGTTTTTGAAGCATTGGAAGCATTCACTTATCTCTGCCAAGAAGTTTGAAATTCCTGGTTAACTGAAAGGAAAAGATCTATAGTTGAACCCATCTTAAAGAAAGGTAACCCAATTGAACATGCAAATTATACAACCACATCATTAATATCACAAGCAAGTGACATTTTTTTAAGAAAATTCAATTTTCCTGCAGTACACTGACAGGAAGCTGCCCAGAATTCAGGTTTGGTTCAGAAGAGGATGTGGGACTTGCAGGACACTGCTGTCAGGTGGCTCTTGGCTGAAAGTAGTGTATGCCAGAAGATGTTTAATTGTTTTTTTATTGGTATGCAAAGACAAATGAATGCGTGAAATATAATAATCTATGGATAGCCTTGAGAAGAATGGGAATTCTAGAACACTTAATGGTACTCATGCAGAACCTGGATGCGGACTGCATCTCATGGGCTTTGAACATGTTGTCAGGAGAGACCAGTCCCGGGAGGAGGACTTCACACTGCGTAAAGTGGAGGGGCAGTGAAAAAGAGGAAGGCCTTTTTTTGATACAGTTTTATCCACCTGCTTTATTGATACAGGTATGCTATCATTGTGGCACAGGACAGCCTGTTGAATATGTGGTGACTGAGTTTGAGTCAGCAATGACTCAATGGCATCTACAAACAGCGCTAACGTTTTGTTGGTTTGATAGAATCAAAGAATGAAGGGGTCTTTGAAAATTACACCTCAACACTCACTCCATATATGGTAGATTAAGACTGGCATCGGGAGGCTTGATAAACCAAACTGAGATAGATAAAAAATGTTTTACAGTAGTTATAAGTGCCATGACGAAATACAGAGAATAATGAATTCACTTTGGTTTATATTAAAAGATCTGCAGAAAGAATAAGGATGGGGCAGAAGTTCTCCAGGACCTGACTCCCTGTCCTGACTTGTTCAAGGCCCATGACAATCCCTTCATGATCAATAACCAGTCAGCTCACACGACGAAATTGCATCCCTTTTTCTTCTCCAAAAGTTACACAGTACAGTGAAGTCCTGAGGAGACTGATTTCTTCTCTCCCTACTATCCTAAGGTTGTTTTTCTGTTTTTTTTCAACTGTCGTAAGTATATGTGCACCAAAAATATTTGACATTTTAATAGTTTCACTTACACAGTTCAATGAAGGCTCATTATTTCAGTCAAGAACACTGTCCATATTTCTAAACTCAGGAAAGGTTTAAGAGCACCATAGGGGGAGAAGCGTAGGGCAGGTGACGTAAAGTGTTTGTAATGCCACGGGGTTGAATTAAACAAATGAACAAAACACACCCCACTAACATTCAGTCTAGTCCAACTCATGACTACCCTATACAGGGCTCCCGAGGCTAAAAATCTTTACAAGAGCATGCAGCTCATTTTTAGCCCTTGGAGGGTTGGCGAGTTTGAAATATTGTCTGGAGTTCAGTGCTTCCCCAAGAGTAACTATCATCAAATTCATCAAATATCATCAAAATTCTCTAAGTGGTGTCCGGAAAAAGTGAAAGGAAATTTCATTATTCTAAATTGTAATGACCTGAGTGGTGTTCCAATAGACAGAAAGATAATTGATCTGTTTTGTAGACAAGGAACTCACACCAAATTTCAATGATATCTTCAACACGTGTCTAATCAAGGTTCATATATCTAAAGAAAACCCCACAAAATGTGTGCATGGTAACTGTGGCATATTCTGATAACCTAAATGCTTCCTGACATACTCACAGATTCTGTGTCCTGGCATCATTTCAGGCCTTTAATGATATAACTTCAGCCTATTTATTCACACATTTCCACCACCAGTGATTTATTATACGTAGCTAATTTCACCCAGTTTCCTTGAAATATTTAAACTCAAAGGGCAAGCCAATCTCTCTTTTGTATAAATATTTTATATACCTAACAATTCTTTTACCATCACTCTACAGTCTTTTGCTATAAAGCCAAAGCCTTCCCAAATCTTACAAGACCTATTAGGCAAGTTTGTATGAGTGGTTCAACAAAAATACTACAAGACCCATGAGAAGACAGGGTGGTGCTGAGTCATAATGGACTTATTGGTCCACAAAGGCGAGAAGTTGATTCGACCTACTGCAGTGGGAGAAAACACCTCTCTGACAGCCTTAGCCTGTCAGAAGGTGAAGGCCAGGGCAGACTATTTCTTCTATCGCAAGATGTGAATGACAGAAGGCACCAAACAACTTTAAAAGATGGCTCTATTTAGGTTATTACAACAGAGAGATTATTTAGTCATGAGGAATGTCTCGAATTGGAACAAGAAAAGCCATTGCTTTCTAGAGAAAGGTAAATAAAGGAGTCGATGGAAATAGTGAGCAGCCGTACTATAAGGGGGTTTCAAAAAGTCTGTGGAAGAATTCCATTATCTCTCCACCAACTTCCACAAACTCTTTGAAGCTCCCTCATATCTAAAGGGAGCTGCCTAGCACTCAGCTCCATGAGGGCAAGACAGTCCTTGGATGTTGGCCCTTGCTCAGGATCAAAAGGGAGTGGGAGGCTTGGGGAAAATGAAAGAGCCAGAGCACAGTGCTCATGTGGAAATTCACTATCATTAGCTTCAGGGCTCAAGTCAGTGAGCATTGGTCATCATTCAAGCGAGGAAATGGTTGTTGGGAAAGCCATAAATATCATTTGAGGTTGGTGGAGAAATGTCTTAATGAGAAAAACATTGTTGATGAAAAAGCCATTTGCCATGATGAGCAAATTGTTTATCTGGGCAAAAATGATGAGCAGAAACTTCATCAGGCAAACAGCGAAATTGTTTACCGATTTGCAGCCTTACCTTACTGGCAAGAATTAGCTGGAGCAAACAGTGAAGTCAGGTTGGCACAGACAGCCTGGTCTCCGTTCTGGTAGTTAAGCTACAGGGAGCTTCGAGGCTCGTGGAGAAGTCTAGTTGAAAGATAATGGAATTCTTCCACAAAATTTGTAAAGCCCTTTTATATATGGATGTAGGTGGACACTGTTATTGAAAGTAGTTTTCTCTTACTCTATTTCTGAAAACTTTACTTTTTTTTCTGTCCCCAATAAATGCTAAGCATTTGAATCTGTGCATCCCATTACTTTACATTTGTTCAGTGAAGTGATTTGCTGGGTTTCTGTTTGCTTTTCCAGTTGGGTTTTCTTTGTAAGTAATTCTTCAAGTGTTTGCGGACACTTTCTAATTTGAATACTGTTGTTGGCTTTCCTGGTGTTTAATAAGAGATAAGCTGCGGAAATCATTTTCTCGGGATGTCAAACACATCGCATTGCTTTAATGTTAAATATTTATTTTCATGCTACCCTGACACTTAAAAATCTTCACTTCACATTTTAAAAAGCATTTTAAGAGTGGGACCAAACTATTCAATGCTAACTCAAGAAAAAAAAAAGAATACTAGTGATCTTATTATATCTAAGTTCTGAAAGCTATGGACATAAAAACATTTGCATTTTAAAGTTGTTGAGCATTGCGATTTTGATTCGGCATTTAAGTTACTTCCCTTAGATATTAACCATGGGTTATCACTATCTAGTGGTGATTTTGACAAATTCTTTACTGTGTCCCTACCTTGTGTAAAACAAAATGATCTATATGTACTGTGTGGGATACAAATAGGAAAAGCAGACCTCAGTTCTGAGGGTGCAGCAGTTACACCTCAGGTGCGAACCTCAAGGTGAGTAGTTAGAAGCTGTTAGCTGCTTCAAGGAGAATGATGAGGCTGTCTATGCCTGTAAAGCAGTGGTTCTCAACCTGTGGGTCGCGACCCCTTTGGAGGTCGAATGACCCTTTCACAAGGGTCGCCCGATTCATAACTGTAGCACAATGATGGTTATGAAGTAGCAAGGAAAATAATTGTATGATTGGGGGGTCACCTCAACATGAGGAGCTGTATGAAAGAGTCATGGCATGAGGAAGGTTGAGAACCGTAAAGTGTCACACTCTTGGAAGCTCCAGAGGGCAGTTTGACCTTGATCTGGAGAGTCAGAATGAGTCAGTATTGACTTGATGCCACAGAAAGTTTTGTTCCCCCTGCTCATAAATGGCTGATACTGTTAAAAGGCAGGTAAGAGCATACTTGTAAAACTAGAAACCAGCATAAAGTGAAGGGGTGGCAGGGAGTCACAGCAGGTAGATTAAATGCTATAGCACTGAGACATAGGGTGACTGATATTTGGAGTTTTCACAAATGTTTTTGGAAAACTTGTAAAGGATGGGAATTGATAGTTTTAAGCACACAGTGGTAGGCACTGGGGATCCTGAGAAAAATATTCGGGTCATAATTATAGCTTAAGTTTCATACTTCACAGTGATTTTTTATATGGGTCAATGTGTTCAATCCAACAGAAGAAATATGATGCATGCTGTGTTTGCCAAGGATATTTTACTGGAATTTTAAGGGATGAGTGGGCCCCTCACACCTGGGAATTGACAAAAGTAAGCACTCACATAAGGTTTCTGAGGTTGTAAGACTGAACAGATTGCCTCGTCTTTGCCCCACAAGGAGGCTGATGAGTTTGAAGCTCCTCTATGATTTATTACACCTAACACATCCTAGGTACCGGAATGCCTATACTGTGTTCCGAAAGATTTCTATTCATTTGGATTGTCTTGCAAACCAGGACATTGATATCCCACTGTGCTAATGGGCACTGTGAGTCATAATCAACATGATGGCAGTGAGGGTTTTGTGTGTGTGTGTGTGTGTGTGTGTGTGTGTTTCTCACAAGAAGTTATATATCATCTAGTAAATATGGGCGTGCTAATTGCAAGGCAGGTGATTCAAACCCGTAAGCCACTCTCTGGGAAAGAAAATGAGCCTGTCTGCTTCAGGAAAGATTGATTCCCAAGTTGGAGCCTCTGAGTTGCAATCAACTTTATGGCAGTGGGTTGGCAGTTGGGCCATGCTCGTATTATTCCCTGTATTTCACCTATAACATCATTGAAATACACCTTCTTGATGCTCTACCATGCAATATTTGGAGAATAGTATAGCTTTTTCTTGCAAATTTTCTTTCTTTTGTCATATCGTTCTATGATGTGATCCCTTAGCACATCTTATTACTCTGCATTATACTCATACCACCCCTCAAAATTTGGAAACCCAAAAGAGGGGACTTACATCAAGTTGTATGTGGGGTTTTCTTTATATATCTATGGTAGGCTGTGTATCCCAGAGAAAAAATGCCAAGTATGCTCATCGCTGTGTAAAGTTAACTTTGCATCAAGAAAGAAATTGATATCACGGAAGCATCCCTGTGCAGTCAAACTCAAGTTTGAGGGTCTGATGCACCCCACCCAGACCCACACAGCTGACAGCAGGTGACACAGCAGGGGGGAGTAAGCAGTGAGGAGACGACAGGCTGGTGGGTGTAGACTCGTATGGCTCCAAGGTTGGCAGGGACATGGTGGAATACCTCCGCTCCCACCTGGCAGACTACATGGGCCTCCAGCACCAGAGCCAGGTGCAAAATCCAGTAAACAAGGAGATGAAGAGAGGCAAGAGATGGAAGCATTCTTCACAGTGTCCCTCACACAAGGGTTATACCTGTAAAGAGATATAATTAGGCTGTGACATAATTGAGAGGTTGGACTCCACCCCCACTTTTACACAGGTTCAAGTTGACATAAAATCTAACCATCACAATTTTCCATTGGCAGATATTACTATTTATCCATATACATATAGTTCTAAGTACTATATTTTTAACAAAAGACTTTAGTAATATTAATAATTTATATATAGGAATCCATGTGCTGCAACCTGCTTTACGAACGTTTCCTCCCCTCACCCCCACCCCCATTGGTAAGGAACCCTCAGCAATGTACAGGTGAAAGACTTGGTGATTTGCTTTACTATAGGAATCCCTACACAGCTCTATTCATAGTTGACTTCATGGCGCAAGAGAACAACTAAATCTAATGGTACATTTACACTCATGCAATTTAACTGTGCTCACAATGAGTCAGAATCAACTCAATGGAAATACGGTTTAATTCTTTCATGGCACTGTATCTATTTTGTCATCTTAGTAGTGAATTATCTCCTTCACTACTTGAGAATTTTATTCATCATTATTTTAACAATTATTCTCATCACTGTTTGACAGTGTTCTTGGATGGAATCAGAGAGTATGGGTTTAAATTGCCTGATCCACAAACAAGCATGAATCCTATTTTTCAAGTTTCTTGTGGTAAATTAATATGATTCATTAGGGCTAATAATTTTCACACATTTACTGAATACTAATTATATGGCAAATGTGGGGAACAATACAATTTTGAAATAACATAAATCTTTAAGACTTATAGTTGTAAGTTGCTATAACACTCTATCAGTGGGTGAATTAAATAAATAATAAATATGAGAACATTGTGAAATATGAGAGATTCAAATATGCTTTTGTCTTTATTTTCTTAATAATGTTTTAAAACTCACTTTTTAAACTCCTTTTCAAACCTGTGAATGCTTGGAATGTAACTTTACAAAACTAATCATTATAATCACCCCAGGGACTGATCTTTTCTTTCTGACCGTCTTTTAAGATGTAAAATAATTTCTGTAGGAAATACTTTTGAGTCAGTACATTCAAATGGAGCTTTGTGAACCAAAATGACGTTTTAAAGCTTTAAATCATGTGTAAAATATGGGATTGTTCAACGAATGATATTCCAAACCAAACTCACCTCTTCTGTGTTAATTCTGATCCACAGTGATCCTCCTGAACAGAGTAGAACTCCCCCTTTGGGTTTCCAAGGCTATAAATCTTTGCATAAGAAGAAAACCCCATCTTGCTCCCTCAGAGAAGCTGATGGGTTGCAATGGCTGGCTTTCTGCCTTCATGGAGATGCTCTGCTCTATTGGAAATATGCGTGGGACAGCCTCCCACCTATGAATGTCCAACCCACCCCAATGCACCAAAACAGGAGAAATGCCCAAAGACACGGAGTTAGAAAACCAAAAGGAAGACAATTCTCAGTGTATTTCAAATTTAAATGATAATATTTAGAAATACTCTAGGTAGACTTTTTTGGGCAGCAGTTTTATTGGCATATAATTCACATGTCATACAATTCAATAGTTTAATCACATCAAGAAGAGTGCTACAATCACCACTATTATGTTTAGGACATTTTCTTCAATCCTATACTCATTGTTATTAACTCGCCACTTTCCTCCAACCTCCCCTGCCACGGTTATCAAGGAACCACTAATTCAAGTACTGTCTCCTGATAGTTGTCCATTGTAGATATTATATTCATTAAAAAAATGAATAACATCAACAAAAATGGTCTTGAAGAAAAATAGTTACACATATAACTATGAGTACAAGGAAGAAGAAAATGTTCTGGAGTTAATTTTGGTAATGATTGTATACTTTTTCTTGATGAGATTGAATTATTGAATTATGTGACATGTGGATGAAATGCAAATAAAACTAAAAGAAAAACTAAAATAGAACACATAAAATCTTCAATAAAAATAATGCAGGACATCTTAAAAACTAGGACAGATTTACATATATCATATGAATGATCAAATGATAGAGTATTACATTTTAATCAAACTACATCTGAATCAATCCTCATTTGAATGAGTTCTGCATGTTGGCAAGGCTATCAGGATCCCTCGTTCATGGTCAGAGGGGACCCCCAGGGGTTTAACTCACATTTTTTTTCTCTGTCCATTAAAAAAAAAAAACCAAATGGCTTTAAAATGGGTCACAGGGGCGATCAAATGACAAGATACTACACTTTGCCCTAACTACATCTGCCAGAATAGATGTCACAATATGCTCTGTCTGTTTACAAGTCTATTCACAGCCCTTAACCATGATCAGAGGGGATTCACGGGACGAGAAAGCCATGGTGGACCCTGCAAATGGACTTTGGGCTTCCACTGTCATCCATAACTTTCTGCAAATCAATTGAAACTCTAATGCCATACCCTCCTTTAAATTTGGATGATATCATTTACAATTCTTGGATCACACGGTTTGGTGTGCTTCTTCCATGTGGACTTGTCTCCTCACTTAGATGGCTGCTTGTTTGGAAATAAGCTTTCAACACCCCCGATGTTTTTATTTCTCACAGCTGGGCACCATGTGCTTTCTTCACCACACTGTGCTATTGCACCCATATCTTCAGTGATAGCTTCATGAATCCAAGCATCAAGCAGGGCCACATCATAAGAACTAATTGTTCTTAGACTGGGACTCAAATTAAGTGCAAGATATGGGCAAATTACTGAATGGGCACAAAAAATATGGAAGGGAATAACTGAATCGCAAACATTGTTTGACAGTTGTCATTTCAAGAGGTAGTGTGATTAAGAACAAAGTCCAAGCGGCACTGAAGGCACTAGCGAAAATGAAGGCTCTTAGAATAGCAAGAATACCAAGTGAAATGTTTCAACATGCTGCTCGAGCATAGGATCATTCACTAGTCTATGACAGGGAACTTGGGCAGTCAACTGGAAGAGTTACATAGTTGTACCCATTCCAAAGAAAGTAATGTGAGAACTATCAAATAATATCATATTTATCACATTGCAGAAAAGTTTTGCTAAAGATGAATCAACAACACTTAAGTACTCCATTGATGGGGAATCTCCAGAAATTAAGGTCAGAGTAAGAAGAGGATGTGGAATGGGGGATATTATTGTCATCATCAGATAGCCCTTAAGTGAAGGCAGAGAGCACCAGAAAGATGTGTAGTTGAGTTTTATTGACTATGCAAAAGCATTTGACTGTGTGGATCATAACAAACTATGGATAACATTGAAACCAAAAGGAAGTGCACACTATTTCGCTATGCTGATGCAGAAACTGTACATGAAACAAGAGGGATTCCTTATGACAAAACAATGTAATACGGCATGGTTTAAAATCATGAAAGGTGTGCATCATCGGGGTTCTATGATTTCACTATACTTATTCAATCAGAATTCTGAGCAAATAATCAATGAACAGATGAGATGGAAAAGAAAATAGCATCAGGACTTGAGCAAGGTTTATCAGCAACCTGTGACAGGCAGGTGACCCAAACTTGCTTGCTGAAATTGAGGAGGTCATATTAATGTAGATCAAGGACTGCATCCTTCAATATGGATTTCAATTCCATACAAAAATCCCCAATTCTCACAGTTGCACAAGTAGATCCCATTTAATAAACAGACACAAGTTTGAAAGCATTAAGGTGTTCCTCTTTGTTAGATCCACCATCAATTGTCATGGAAGCAATAAAGCAATAAAGTCAAGAAAGCAAATTTTGGGACAAGGCGTTTTTCAAGTGTTGAAGAGGAACGATGTCATTTTGAGGATTAACATGTGTCTGACCCAAACCCTGGTATTTTCAATTACTTCAGATCCATCTGAAACTTGGACATTGAATGAGGAAGACTGAAGAAGAATCGGTGCATTTGAATTACAGTGTTGGAAAAAATATTGAAGGGACCATGTACAGCCAAAATGCTCCTTAGAAGTGAGCATCATTAAGAACTTTGGACATGTTATCAAGGAAGACCAGTCCTTGAATAATTAAAGATAAAAACAAAAACAATACACAAACACAACGCCATGCCTGGTAAAGTGGAAGTTGAGCAGAAAAGAAGAGCTTTGAGGAAAGGGTGGACACAGTGGCTGCAACAATGTGCTCAAATCTAACGATTTTGAGAATGGTATAGAAAAGGCATTGTTCTGTCCTGTTGTATATTCAGTCCCTATGAGTCATAGCAGACTCAAGGGAGCCCACAACATCATCAACAACAACAACAACATCA
>NW_022108124.1:8999144-9005462 GCF_000313985.2 Echinops telfairi | reverse complement strand
TACTTTTATCTTTGGTAATGATAATTGCAGGGACTAAGAGGCAAAATATTTTATTTATTTAATATATTTAACTCAAATATTAATCCTATGAACGAGCTCACACTTATAGTTCCCTTAGAGAACTCAGGGAAGGCATCAGGATTTTGACTGTCCAGGAGAGGATTACAGAGCTAACAATTGGAACTGTACAAAACCATTTAAGAGCATTTCCAACCTTCTTGGAAAAATTAAATGTTATTTTGCCCCCCAATGGAACCACAAGTTGTGTGACTTTCCTATGATAAACTTGATCAATACAATTTTATTGTTTTTCCAATAGCTATTGAAATATTATAAATGTCATTTGAAATGAAAACTTAATTTTACAATTTATGGTTTTCTTTTTTTTAAATCATTTTATTGGGGGTTGATACCATCTTATCACAATCCATGCATGCATCAGTTATGTGACAATGTTCATATCTATGTTTGACAACAATTGGAGTATCATTTTCTTTCAGGTGTTCTCTTTTGTCTCCATTGTAGATAATATTTATTTTCCATAGTAACATGTCTAATTTGCACATGATTTTTATGGTTGAACACATTTGATGTATATTGTCTCTGACAAATGATTAATGCAACTATCTATATCACTAAATACAATTACAGTGAACTGCCTCCCACTTTGGGAGATAATGAGGGTTTCTTTTTTTGATTACTCTTTGTCTTCAATCTCCCTCCAAAGTGGGGTTTATTATTCCAGTTGGATTCCTCAGCAACTGCTAGAATTATCAAATTGTTGAATAGCAGAGCCCCCTATTAGTGAGAGTCTCCAGTTCTGCGCTGTGTTTCTTTTCTCACAGCTGTAGAATTTTCACCAATGACTTCCAGCTAGAAGACAAGGTCATGTTTGGGAGGGATGCTTTTAGCTCTGTCTCTTCTCATGTCATTCCCTCCTTCTGGATATTCTCATAAGCTTTTCCTCTGCTTCAGTAGCGAGTAATTATTACAAATGAATCAATTGAAGCCTAGAAATACATTAAAAACTATTGGTTCTGACTCAACATATGCTTGGAGTTTTTGAACTCAAGGCACTCCACAAAAATGTTTCTAGAACAGCAATTTCCCATGATGACAGTATAATGTCAGATAATGAGGTAGGCTCCAGATATGTCTGTTCCCAAAGCTATTCCCAGCATGGGTCTATCCATATACACTCATTACTATATTTTAGGAACTGATGATATTGTGAAATACAGAGGTAAGGTCTCCTTTTTACTACTTTTATTTCTTTAATTCAAATGTTAATAATAGACTAACACCAACAGGCTTACCAAGCCAGATAAAGTAATTCTATAAGGCTAAAATGTTTTTATGTATTATTTACCTTTCAACATTTTCTATGTTATATTTTATTTTTTAATTATTTGAATTTAATAAGGTTAAGGGTTTTAAAAACCATATGTCTACTTTCTATTTTATCATTCTTTGAGGGTTTTTATTTATTAATTTATGGATAGACCAACAGACAGCCACTGGCAATTGGGACAGAAGGTAAGAAAAAAGATGATTAACAGGACCTTTTAAAAATATTTCAGAGACTATTGAAACCTGGTGGGAGTTGTAGTATAATGCCAATTTAAGATCTCTCATGAGGAACCCTGGTGGTGTAGTGGTAATGACTTGGGCTGTGATCCACATGGGCTGTGATCCACATGGTCAGCAGTTCAAAACCACCAGCAGCTCCACCTGAGAAAGATCGGATGTTCTACTCCCAAAACAGTTACCGTCTCAGAAAGCTGCTGTGGGTTGCTGTGAGTCAGCATTGACTCGATGGCAGCGAGCTTGGAGTTTGGTTTAAGATTCCCTCATGAAGCTAAACTGGAGACCTTGATATTAAAAAGACAAATAAAAATGAGATTTCAGAGACACAGGATCTAGAAAAAGAAGACAAAAATCCATTCTGAAAATGTACCAACTGGTGAACGTTAAGACAAAATGGCATACCTCAGCGAGGCCTGACCAAACATGAAATTAAATACATTTATTGCTAATACCCACTGTTATCCAATCAGCTATGACTCATACAGACCCTGTAGGACAGAGTAGAGCTGCCCTTTTGGATTTTGAGATTGTAACTCTTTATGTTTAATAAATTAATTTTTTAATTGTGAATTAGGTGGTGGGCAGGGGAAACTGTAACTCTTTATAGGATTGGATAGTCTCATCTTTCTCCTTAGTGGCAATGGATGGATTTGAACTGCTGCCCTGTGTTTAGTAGTTGGTTCTATGGCACCATTACTCCTAGTTTTTGTAAAGTACAATTTAAGAAAGTACTTTTTGTCAGCTTGTGTCAATTCTATTTGTTTCAAAGTAGGATTGATCTCAGTGGTGTTTTAAGTTTCTGTCCTTTTGGGGACAGACAACCACACTTTTTTGTTGTTCTTTTTTATTTAATCTAGACATGTTTGAACTGTCAACATTGTAATTAGTAGTTGGATAGATGGGTACTTAACCATTCGCCTAGGGATTCCTAAAATGTAATAGTTATAGCCAAATATCTTTATTGGTAAGGTAAGGATATTGTTAGGGCTTTTTGGAGTATATTTTCTTACTGCAGGAGAAATGTGATCACAAACCAAATATTGGGAAAATTAAAGAAGAGTCTTAGCCAGATGTTTACTATTCCTGCCAGAATAAATTGGTCTGACTTCATTAAGATCTTGGACATAAACAATGTAAGACAAAAAAGTAAGGAATTCCAAAGGCATAGTGTTTATTCAGTAGTTATTTCTAGCATTGGAGATCCAGATCAGGAAGCAAAGACGGGCAATCTCTATTTAGGAGGAATGTCAAGATGTACGTCATTTGGAGAGTAGCTTGCCATGACATTTATAAGTCATGTGACTGCTGCTATGTAGTTTGGAAGCAAAAACCCACAGTTACCAGGTGAGTGTAGTGGTCATAGCATATCAGAAGGGAGATAATATTCAAGGATCCCAGGTTACCCTTAGATATTTTTGCTGTGGAGGCATTTTGGGGCTAAGCAGTGATATTTTGGACGTAGATCTACTTTGAGATTGTGCCCATATGTGTGCATTTTTCATAGCCATGGGGTTCACTTAAAGTTTTATTTTTTTGAAAGACTGTTAACTTGGCAATGTTTCAGAGACTATGTGACATTTTCGTGGTCTGAACTGGACAGTAAACAGTAACTAGAGTCGGAATCATTCATCTGTGATAGTTGTTAGGTTCTGTCAGGTTATCTCTGACTTATAAGGACTCAGTGTGCCACGGAAAGAAACACTGTCCAGTTCTGTGTCATCTTCACAATTGTTGTGGTCGAGCCCATGGTTACAACTGCTCTATCAATCCATCTCCTCAAAAATGTCTTCTTTTTCTAGAACCTTCTACATTAACAAACATGATGCCCTTTTCCAGAGACTGGTCTTCCATAATAACATATCCAAATTATGTGAGTGGAAGTCTCAATATCTTCCCTTATAAGGAGTATCCTAGCTGTGCTTTGAATGACATACATATCGTTGTGTTTGTCAGGTGCCCTCTGGTCCATACTGACTCACAGCAATGCCAAGTACAACACAATGAAACACTGATGGGTCCTGACCATCCTCAAAATTCTTCTTATGTTTGAGTCCATTCTTGCAGCAATGGTGTCAATCCATCTTGTCCACGGTCTTCCTCTTTTCACTGCCCCTCTGCTTTACCAAACATGATGTCCTCCTCCAGGGGCAGGTCTCTCCTGCTAACATGCCCAAAGTCAGTGAGATTAAGTTTCACGATCCTTGCCGTTAAGCAGTATTTTGGCTGTATTTCTTCCAAGACAGATCTGTTTCTTCTTTGGAAGTCCAAGATACTTTCAATATTTTTCACCAGCATTTTAATTCAAATGCATCAATTGTTTTTTCAGTCTCCCTTATTCCAAGTCCAACTTTCACAAGCATATGAGGAAATTAGTTCTACCATTGCTTATGTCAAGGAGGGTCCATGGTGGCAGAATGGATCATGTATTGTGCTGCTAACAGCAAGATTAGCTGTTCAAAACCACCAGCTGCTCTGAGGAAGCAAGACAGGGCTTTCTACTCCCATAAAGTGTTACAGACTCAGAAACTCATAGCGACAATTCTTCTCTGTCCCTCTGTCCACTATGAGAGGGAATCGACCCCAGGCAGGGGGGTAAGTGAGTGTCCAGTACACCTTAGTCCTCAGAGTAACATCCTTGCTTCTCAACCCTTGAAAGAGATCTTATGCAGCAGATTTACCCAAGGAACTGTGTTCTTTGATGTCTTGATGGCTGTTTCTATGATAATGAGTGTGGGTCCAATCATTTCTCTCTTTATCATGATGTTACCGTATTTGTACATTGAGTTGTAATCCATGCAGGAGGCTGCGACCCATGATCTTCAGGAACAAGCACTTTAAGTCCTCCTCACTTTCAATAAGCAAGATGGTTTCATCTGCATGTAGCAGAGCTTTCTTCCAATCCTGATGGCAAGTTCTTCTTCACTTAGTACAGCTTCTCGGATTCTTTGCTCAGCATGCAAATTGAGTAAGTGTGGTGAGAGGATATACCATTCCTGGTGCACACCTTTCCTGATTGTAAACCTTGCAGTAGTCTCTTGTTCTGTTTGCTCAACCGGCTCCTGGTCGACAGCTTCTACAGGAGCAGATTCAAGTGTTCCGGAATTCGAACTCTTCTCAAGACTGTTCATAGTTCTGTTTAGGGGTCACACAGTCAAGTGCTTTCACACAGTCAATGGAACATGCACATTAAATGATTGGAAATACCATGGCTTCCATCAGGCAAAGCGACATCATTGCTGTTCAACTTTAAAGAGGTCTTTTCCCGTAGATTTTCCCGATTAAATAGATCATCTGATTTCTTAACTGCTGTTTATATGAGCACTGACTGTGGATCCCAATTGAATGACATCCTTAACAACTTCCATTTTTGTCTCCACTTATCATGATGCTGTCTATTGGTCCAGTGGTGAAGTCAGACACTTTGCTCTGATCATGTTTAAGACAGAGGCAAATGAGGCCTCAGAGCAAAGTGTGTGATAGACGTTTCAATGTTGTAGGTGCAGGAAAACTTAATGTAGGCAACCACAGGGGACCTACGACTTCAATCACCTAATATCTGCATGCCTTATGTTGAGCAAGTCCGAGCTGCTGAGAGATTCCTGGTGGCATAAAGATTAAGTCCTCAACTGCTCACCAATAGATCAGGGTGTCCCATTGTCAAACAGCAAACTGGAGCTTCTGTTAGAAATTAAAACGAAGAGTTTATGGAAGGGACGAAGCAACCCAGATTGGGGAGTGCCTCATAGGATGCCATGGAAAGGAAAATTTGGCAGAGATTAATGCAGATGATCCACAAGATTATACAAGCATTCTTCTAGGCCAACAATGACAGACTCTGGCTTTAAATGGCACAAGACAACAGCAGGACCCCTCCAACATCACGTGGTGGATTATGAAGTTTGTGTCATTTAATAGCTTTTCCTATGGCTTTTTATCAGGCCTAGCTAGAATGAATGTTCTTGCCGGGAACCTGCTAGGGGAGGAATGGGAGAAAATGAAGGAGGGTGCCTGATGGCTTCCTGGGGTGTGCTGGCGATGCTAGTTTTGAAACTAGACTCAGAATAAGCAGTCAACAGACAACAGTAATAACGGAGTCTGACTTGCATGCTTTGGCAGAAGCCTCTCCTTATTCCAAGAGCCAAGTTCTTGTGAGCTCCCACTAAATCCACCATCATGGCAGGAAAGGCCTGCTGACCTGCTCCCATTAAAGATTACACCCTTGGGAAAGCCTCCAAGGCAGGTCTGCTCTGCCTGATTGTGCTGCTCAGAGATGGATAGACTCAAAGACACACAACAATAATAGGTCCGTTGAATAAGAAAATCACTTGGCTTCACACTTTTCTTGAACAATTTTTCACCTTTAAATCTGCTTTCCTCCAAGAATTAAATTGAGGGTCTCATTAAACTTGGGATGTGTCAGTCCTTTCACAGTGAGAATTATTCGCTGCTATAACATTTTATATGACAAAATTTGTACAAGAGGGAATTCTTGTCCTAGGATAGCTCCTTGTTTAATTCCGTTTGTGATAAATGTGGAATTTTTATAGCCACATCTCATCATGTAATACAGACAGGTTGAGGATGTCCTTAGATTCCTCATATCAGACAATGTCGGCACGACTTATGAGGCTTTCATGGAGAATAATCTTTCATACTAAAATTATTTTTATTGGAAATGAAAATTTTAGGTTGTAGATTTAATTTATGGCACTTCTGTGGGTGATATCCTGA
>NW_022108124.1:8994748-8999044 GCF_000313985.2 Echinops telfairi | reverse complement strand
CCCCGCATAAACAGGTCATTGATGTGGTACAGATTGTCCACAAATGGTTAAGTTCCAGTCTCAGGTGGATGAGTATTATCAGAAAGGCCCCTTCCCGGATGGAAATATATACTCTCATAATGTAGGATTTACTGGAAACATTGTATGGTACTATATAGTCTGGAAATGAAACTTCAGTGTCATCTCCAACATGTAACAAGAACATGTAATGAATTTAGAAGTTCCCATTCCTATTCTTACAACAGTAACAACAAATCTATCCCTTTTCTGGGACGACTCAGACCAGTGAGATCATAGAGCCTAACACCGCCTTGATGTCTGGAATGACAGACAGACAGCCAATCACCAGCTTGGCTTAATTACTTGGATCCGGAGCTAAACACACTGCCCTTGGCTGAGAGCATTCTTCGAGCAGCCCTAGAGGGCAGAGTAGAACTACTCTGTACGGGTTCTGAATGGGAGCAGATAGCAACACCTTTCCCTTGCTTTTGTGGTTAGCAAATCCATGGAATGCCACCAGAGATCCCTTAACATTCAAACTCACTGCTATCAAGTCAATTTGGACTCGTAGGGACCCTATGGGACACACTAGAATTTCCCCTGGTAGGTTCCCCAGGAAGTAAATCTTTACAGGAGCAGAAAACATCATCGTCTCTCACAGTGTCTAGTGGGTTCAAACTAGTGATTTGTTCTTAGCAGTTCAATATATAACCTGCTACATGACCAGGATTCTTCTCTAAAGCCTAATTCACTGCCAAAGTTAATTATGGCTCATAGTAACCCTCTATGATATTGCATGACTACCCCTGTGGGTTTCTGTGGCTATAAATCTTCACAGGAGCAGAAAACCTCATCACTCTCCTGAAGAGGGACAGGTGGCTTCAAACTGCTGACCTCGTAGTTAGCAACCCAATTCATGTCCTACTATGCAGCAGGGGAGGAAAATTCAAAAGGGAATTGGAGTTAAAGAAATAGATTTGAAATACTGTAGCCAAGGAATAGAGAAGGTATGGGGGAAATAAATAAACAAAATGCTGTCACTGGACAAGGATCAGAAACACTTTTGGAGGCTATGTATCTAAACCACCAAGAGCTCCACTCAACATAATTATGAGCTTACATGTTTGGTGATGATTATCATACATTTTTAAGTAAAACATTAAATGGATGACAGCACTGTCAAGGGGGAGGGGAATGGGAGAAAGGAGAGTTCTATACATGAAGCAGCACAGTCTTATTTAAAAGTATATTTCAATTATTTAAAACCATATACTGTGAAATGTAGAGCAACTACTGAAAATATGAAAAAAGTATAGTTGAACTACTATGTATGTAGATACAATGGAGTCATATAAAATGGCTCAATTCAAACCATGAAAGACCAAAAAGATGGAATGAAAAGCAAAACAAACAGCAAACCTGATGATTAGAAAGCAGTTACAAAGGTATTAGGTATTGATCCAACTGTATGCCTCCCTTTAAATACGAATGGTTTACAAACATCAGGTAAAGGTCTGCCCTATAGCTTAGACTAAAGGTAAACTCCGCCTAACTGCAAAGTATTTTACATCATCACTTTGTGATCTTAATGACATCAATGGAGATGGAAATTATTGTCCATTTCATAATATAAATCAAAGCCTACCACCTACCAAGTTCTTAGAATGGAAGCTCCAAGACAGGGAAAAGCTATAATAAATTAATTCTAACCAAGAGAAAACTAGAGAAGCTATGTTAATTCCCAGGATAAATAGGGCACTACCTTCTGACATTGGTATTGTTTTTATGATGCCATAACAATCTTTAATGCATGTACTCTAACAATAGAATACCAATATCTATATTGGAGTAAAACTGTTAGAAATGAAAGGCGATAAAAGACAAATTAAATGTTATATTTGGAGACTTTAGTATATGTCAGCAATTAATAAGTCAAGCAGGCAGAAAATCAGTCTATAGATGACATGTACAACACTATCAATCAACTGGTACAAATTGGCATTTAATGGAATACTCCTTGCTACAAGAGCAGGAAACATCTGCTTTTATGAAATTTTCACTAAGAAAAACCACCTTCTGGGTCATAACATATACTATGAACACCATTTTTACAAAAAGAGAAATCATGAGGAACCCTGGTGGGTTACTCCTGGTAGCTGCTAACCATAGGGCATGTATTTGACACCACCCGTCATCCCTCCAGAAAGAGACAAAGCTTTCTGCTCCTGAAAAGATTCACAGGCTGGGAAGGCAAATGGGTCAATTCTGCTCTGTCCTGCAGGGTCTCGATGGGTGTGAATTGACTTATTGGCCGCGAGTTTGGTGCTTTTTTTAGTATAAACTGAGGCCAGCGTGGATTTCACCGAAAATCATTAACAGATAGTTTTCTTGAAATATCTCTAGAGACTTCTTTTACCCATGTATTATTTAGAAGTATATTGCATGATATTCTATGTGTGAACATGAAGTATACTGTATAGGTGTGTGAAAATATATACATGTATGGGTGCATATAACTAAGATTTAGAGAGACTGCATATCAATGAAACACACATTATTTACTATTATTTGGACCAGATTTTTAAAGTCAAGACACCAATTTCCCTTTCCTCTACTTGCTATTACAAATGTAAGAGAAAAAAAAGAGAGAGACTTAAACGAACTCTCTGTACCTTTTTATATCTTATAGTAATTATCCACATGTTTATTCTGAAATATTATTCCAAAAGAGCCTAGGGACTTTATTTACGACCACAAACAGATTCGGATTTCCTCCCCTGAAACTCTATGTAAAACCATCCATAAACCCAGCCATCCATTCATCCATCTATTCATTTTTATCACCTATATATCTATGAAGTTTTATAATATAAATACATCCAAATCAACTCATCTTGCATCATGTCTATCCGTATCTATATATGTCAACTTTGTGCCTTTTTTTATGTTTAGGCATAGACCATTGCATGAGAATTCCAGATGAATGAAGCTTTTTGTAAATTGTTGAGTTAAAACCTGCTATCACCTATATGTGAAACAATCTACACAGAGAAATACGACACAAGTCCATCACTTTCGGACTAAAAAGGGACTCTCAACTCGATTCACTTCCATGAAGTCCTGTCCTAATCACAGTACCCCAGGCAGTGGTTCTCAATCTGTGGGTCGCAAACCCCTTGGGGGGGCAAATGACCCTTTCATAGGGGTCGCCTGATTCATAACAGTAGCAAAATTACAGTAATGAAGTAGCAACGAAAATAATTTTATGGTTGTGGGCTCACCCCAGCATGAGGAAATATATTAAAAGGTCGCGGCATTAGGAAGTTTGAGAACCGCTGGCCTAGAGGACAGAGTAACACTGCTTCAAAAAAGTTTTGGGGATGGCATTCATCTGAAGCAAATCGCTGAATCTTTTTCCCAAGGAGCAGAAAGTGAGCTTCCGTGCCAACCATGCTGTTAGCATCCCAATGTATAACCCCTTACCTCCCCAGGGCTCTGGGAAAAAGACTCTACATAGAATTTTAATATCTGTTACTATAAATTATTAATGTTCTCACATTGGAGAGTTTGTGCGCACTATGGTGAATAACTTACTATAAATATGTGAATTTTCTCATAGCATAAGTGATCAAAGTTAATTTTCTAATGAAAAATATTTTGTGTCTATTTAAAGTATGCATAACATCTACAGTCCCATTTTACAAAGATTCACTTGGTTGTAGCTAGCAGCCATCTGAGTAAGGCATCAATTGGCCCACATGTAAGAAATGGATCAGCTTGTGTGTGTGAGTGATAAAATTCACACTTGAAGTATAGGATGGTATCAAAGCTTAAGTGGTGGACACTCAGGTTTCGGAAAGCTGTGCCTGACAGTGGGAGCCCCAAATCCATTTGCAGTGTCCACACAGGGATTAAGCCTCTGGTAAATTCTCTCTGATCATAGAGCAGGGATGTGACTAGCCTTGCTATCCTGCCAGGGTAGTAGGGATTTTTTGGTTTGCTTTTCTGAATTGTTCTGCTTATGAAATGCAGGATGGGCAGAGCTACAGAGATAGTGACTGTATTGATGGTTTCCTGGGAGGTTTGGTAGGAGTGGAGGCATTTAGGGGAGGTAGGGGGCTGAGCACAATAAGTACAAGAAAGAACTAACCTTGTGATGATTGTACAGCTCTATTTAGTATGATTGAACGATTGAGATTACGATAGGTCAAATATATGCTAATAAAACTCTTTTCAAAAAACTAAAAAAAGGTCCAATCTCCTCTAATATATATATAGTGTATATTATAAAAAAGG
>NW_022108124.1:8899403-8994648 GCF_000313985.2 Echinops telfairi | reverse complement strand
CTTTTTTCTGAGATTTCTTTTTATGCCTAGTGCTTAACAATTACTTTTCTGAGAAATTAAATGTAATGATTTTAAGTAAGACTTAGATCTCCTAAATAGTTTTATCACTTTCTATGTAAACAGTTAAATGGGTAACTATACTTGATAAAAATAATACATGCATGATCAGTTTTAAATTCAAATAAGACCCTTGAGACAACGAACTGGTTCTCAACAGTGCTTTTTTTCTCATTTAGCTTCTGTGGTAGTTACATAATCTGTTGTCGATCTGAGAGGATTATGAGTGAAGGGATGGAATCTAGCCTGTCAATCATTGTATAAGCAATGAGGCCTCTCTGTGGGCATGGCCTTCCCTGAGTGTGTTAGTCTGGATACCTTAAAGAAACAAATCCACAGAAACTCATGTATAAGAGAGAGTTTTATTATATAAAGGTTAAGTGTGCATCAAGAAAACATCCCAACCCCCAGTGCTGCCCAGCCCACAAGTCCAACATATGGATTAAATATGGTTGATACCAATCCACAAAGTCCTCCTCTATCTCGCAAAAACACACACATGTTGAAGCCAACTGCAGGAGGAAAGCCAAATCAGTGAATGTGTAAGCATCTCTGTGCTGGCAGGGGTCTCCACATGGCTGCTCCAGCACCAGGGCTGCATCGGGGTAGGTTCATGTGGCTTCTTCTCAGGGATGTCTTGCAAGAAGTGAGTCTTGTCAGCTGAAGCAGGGAACTGGATAAGGCAGCCGCATCCTGGACCATCAGAAAGCAAGAGACCCGGGAACTAGGAAACTAGAAATGACTCACTGAGCCATTTATCCCTCTGCCCTTTAATTAATCCCACATGTGTTTATTGGCCAGGTTGGCACAATAAACTCCCTACCTCACTGGGGATTCTGGGAATCCCTTTATTTCCTCCTTGAAGGGGGGGGGGGGGCACTCTCTCTCTCTGTTCATTCCCTGAGAGATGCTCTACTGCAAGATACAGGGCATGACACTGATAGACCCCGTGTCCTGGGCACTGGAGCAGCCACAGAGAGACTGCTGCCAGTGCTGAGATGCCTCTACCGCCACTGGATTCACAGACTTTTCACCCACTGGGCTGTGATCTTCCTGCATTTGGCATCATTGCATGTGTTGCCTGAGTCTAAAGAGGAATTTATAGACTGGACATATGGGCTAATATCAGACTTATGGGCTTGGACTGGATGGGGCTGACATGATTTCATAATGTACAATTGCTCTTGTATATAAAGCTCTTTTCTATAAACATATGAGTGTCTATGCATTTGTTTCTCTAGTCTACCTGGACTAATACAGCTTCTCTGCTTAACAAAGTTAACTATTTTCTTACATTCTATTCCCTATTGTGTTTAGAAACCAAAATAAATAATTAAGTAATTTTTAAAAAATAGCAGAGTAACCTAAAACTTCAACTTACTTATGCCAATAGGCATTGCTAGAGCTTTAAAATTCTTTCTTTTTCATTTTTAGTTGTAATAAATCATTTTATTGGGGGCTCTCACAGCTCTGATTACAATCCATACATCCATTGTGCCAAGCACATTTGAGCATATATTACCAACATCTTTTTCAAAACATTTTCTTTTTTCTTGAGCCCTTAGTTCCTCATTTTCCCCTCCCTCCCCCACCCTACTACACTCATGACCCCTTGATAAATTATAAATTATTATTTTCATATCTTACACCATCTGCTGTCTTCCTTCACCCACATTTCTGTTGTTTGTCCCCCTCAGGGTGAGTGCGGGGCTGGGGAGGCTGTTATATGTCCATCATGGCAATCGGTTCCCCCTTTCTCCCTCAACCTTCCCCCTACACTCATAATACCGCTACTCCTGGATTCTGTGTGTTGAGAGCTCTTATCTGTACTGGGTACATGCTCTAATCTAGCCAGAGTTTTAAGGTAGAACTGGGGCCATGATAGTGGGGGAAAGGAACATTAATGAACTAGAGGCATGCTGTCTGTTTAATCCGCGGTATACTACACTCTAGCTGTCTCATCCCTTCCTTGTGACCCATCTATGAGGGGATGTTTTCTACAGATGGGCTTTGGGTCTCCACTGCACCCTTCCCCCCACCTCCTGCTATTCCCATCAGTGTGATTGGCCTAGGTCTTCTGATGCCTGCCTGATGCTGTCCACACCTCGCGATCACACAGGTTGGTGTGCTTCTTTTATGTGGGCTTTGTTGCTTCCCAGCTGGATGGCTGCTTCTTGATCTTCAAGTTTTTAAAACTCCAGACACTATATCTTGTAGTAGCCAGGCACCATCTTTTTAAGATAAAATATAATATATTTTATAAAATATAATATTGATATATATATCACATTTTGCTCTATACTTCGTTTTCTTCTTATTATTATAGACTCCTCCAGAATGATACTGTTAATTCCCTCACCAAATGTTAGAAAAGGAAGAATTCTAAGTTCCACCATTGTATCCATTAGACTTCACCTGTGTGTATTAACAGTAACTTTATCTATCTATATATGGACATAGTTAGATATTCCTATATAGATAGATTTTTTAAGATCATCTATCCATATGTAGATAGATAGAGATACTGTCAAAGATACTTTTAAAGTATCTTTATAGATGCTTTATAAATTTTATAAATACCTTATAAAGTATAGATACTGTTAAAGATTATCTATAACAGACAGATATAGATACTTTTAAAGATTATTTATTCATATGTAGATATAGATAATGTTAATACACATATGTGTATTATATGTATATATGTTTAAGTATATGTATGTGTGTGTGTATATATATATACATATATACATATATATATATACCATATATATCCTAAGGAGTACATATATATATATACCATATATATCCTAAGGAGTACTCCCTTTCCCCCCCACACTAGATGCCAGGATTAAATCTCATAGCAATATCTATAGCACTCACTGCTTCTTATAGTAAAACAGAGCCAATCCATCAGGAGTTCAATGAGCAATACCCAAGGAAAACTAATCAACAAACCGAGATGGACTAAACAATTATCTTTTTGAGCATTTGTAATCAAAGAACTAGGTAGATTCTTGGGAAGCTTGCTTGATGGCAGAGTGGCTGCCTGGAACACTATATAATAAAGTATACTTAGAAGAAAGAAGGGAAACCTATAAATAACCAAAGTGAAAGAGATTTCATTGAGACACTGTGACAAATATTCATTTATCTCTAGGAGTATCTGAGAACATATCTTGGTTTCTGATAACTCCAGTTCCAGATACAAATCCCTGGTAAGTCTGCCTGCTTTCCTCCAAAATTAGGTACTTTCTTTAGTTAAATGCATATACACACACAAGAAAACTACTTTAACTTTTTTTGTGATAAGAATTGTCACCAATGTTACCTTTTGATTTATATTTTAATTTTACTTGGCTTAAGGCGAATACACTGTCTAGATAATTTTATTGGATAAGTCTATTGGAAATGTAATGGGATGAAATATTCCTCATTCTTTATATGAAGTTTCTAGGTGAACAATATGCACATTAATATATGGTTTATTCATATTTGATACTTTTTACTCTAGTCAATAAGTCTCAAATGAAATAGAAAATCAAGTGTTATATTATATATGCAAATTTTCAGTAGTTTGGAAAATGACTATTGGCAATTCTGTCTAGTAAGTTATCTTATTCCTAGTACTGGTATTTCTTAATGTTGAATATCTCATTTATGTTAACATATACAGCTATACTTTTATATTACCAAGGTTTACCAGATTATGTTCTTGTCAAAATCTGCCTATTTCTTTGTTATAAATTGTTAAGGAAAGATTCTATTAATATGTATTCTCTTATCATAAGTCTTCTATTGTTATGTTAGCAGTTGAATATTTTCTAAAAACATAACAAGATATGATATATGCATTACATAATATGTGAAAAAGTCCTGTTTTATTTTTTAAATAATATTGTATTGATTTAAAAACATACTGAGGAATGTGATACATTGCAGCATTTTTCACAAATGAGAACTCAAAAATACACCTATGATTTGCCAGAAATTCCTGAAATCAAAACCTCAGTTCAGTGGTGAATAAAATATTTTACATAATCTCATTTCATTTTAAATGGGTATATTTGAAGAGCGAATGATAATGACAAATTGGTTACAATGATACAATTTATTTAAAATTTTAACTTTTATTTTAGGACTTCTATTTTATAAAAGGTTATCAAATTAAATTGAGGCCTTCCTCTTCTGTACTTTCAGTACATTCACTGTACAAAGTGGCAGTTTGTTAACATTCACATCTAAATCTTAGAAATGCTTTTAGTTTATGCTAGAAGTTCAATTTGTATTCACTGTACATATGAAGTCCTACTACAATAAACAGATATGGACTGAATATCTGATATGTAAAGCATATATTTATTTCCTATAGTAGATGTTAAATAAACATGGTGAAAGGCTAAGAATAATCTGTAAAGTCTAGACATTCCCTAAGCAGTTACATTTCAGGGGCAGTTTTCAAACTACTAGAAAGAATATATTGCCTGAAAATTTGGTGACTTGAAATTTTCTACTGATTTTAGAATATCTTAGCTATAAACCAAATGCCTGAAATCAGGATAATTTGATTGTTAAATGCCCTATGAGATCAAATCCTAAGTGATAATTTTAAAGTTTCTTGGATAGAAGCATTTCCAAAATGTTTCTTGAATCATTTTTTCCCCTAGTGAAGGCCACGTTTTTCTATTTCTATTTGGATTTAGTTATGTCTTCTCCATGAACTTTCCCAAAGAACTAATTTCCACTTGAATCTTTGATTTCTCTGCGTAACTTTATACTTACACTCGGTACTAATTAGTTCATTTCTTAATTACATGTTATTTGTGATTTAATAAAACAAGTTTGATATTGTGAAATTATATCTACTTTAAGGAGTTCTAACAGGTGTGATCTGATTTTATAATTAATATCTTTGAAGGTTCTTTTGTATCCATTCTGGAAGTTGTTACCAGGTAACAGTAGTACCTGGAAATTAGAACTTCAAACTTCGGATCGCTATATAATAATTATAAATTGTCAGATATTCTTCTTTAGTCAGACCTGGTTTTTCTTTAAAATATTTGTTTTCTAATAATTATGTGAATACTAATTTAATCCTTTGCTTATTCAAAAACATATATTGAGTGTCTTCTATCTACCCAGCATAATATATCAGATCTAAGCTAGTATTCAGTAGGCATTCCAGCTGGAGGATCTATGCATTATAGAAATTTAAAATTGAACAGGGGAATACTAGATGATGATGACTACTATGCGTATGATTAAAGCAAGACGATAGTATGAAGAATGACTAGTTGGCTCGATAGTATGAGGTAATCAGGGAGCCTTCTCAGAAGAGAGGACAGTGGCATTAGAAAAACAAATACGTGCAGGATTAGACTTCTCAATGGTGGATCAGTAATGTGGATGTACAGTGTTAGTGGTGTGGGAGAGAAAAGCACCGATGGAGAGTGAAATCACGGTCCAGGGCAAGTTGGCCTGCGCAAGCTTCAGTGTTACTCTACGTGCCATGGAGAGAGCGTGCAAGTTGAGATCATCTGGACACCTGAGTAGAATCTATGTTTTTAAATATGGTTCTTATTGTGGTTAGGAAAAAGCAATTCATAGGACTCATCATGACTCAATTCATGACAGAGCAAAACTCTGAATCATTCTGCCTCCTTCTCCTACTCCCTGCTGTGTCCGAGCCCATTGCAGCAGCCATGGTGGTAATCCGTGTCTTTGAGGGACTTCCTCTTTGTGGTTGATCCTCTACCAAGCATGATGCTCTTCACTAGTTACTGATGCCTCCTGAAAACAGACCCAAATGTGTCAGACAGTCCAGCCATCCTTACTTCTAAGTATCATCCTCTCTGGTCTTCTGCCCAACACCAATTTGTTGATTCAGCCAGATCCTAGTCTATTAAATGTCTTTATCAGCTCCACAATTCAAAGGCAGAAAGTATTCCATGTTCATTGTCCAGATTTTTCATGCATATGAAGTGACTTAGGTAAAGTATCAAATAGCCTCAAAGTGACATGTGTGATTTTTAGTATTTAAAGAGGTCATTTGCCTTATCTTCACTTATTTCCATGAGCTCTACCTTTGATTTGCAACATTAATCCTAACCCTCTAGATCAGAGCTTCTTAGATTATAATGTATAAGAACATTACCTGGGGATCTTGTTGAAATGCAGATTTATAATTCAGTGGGTCTGGCCTAAAACATTTCTAACAAGCCCTCAATGGATACAGATTGATGGTCTCAGGACCACACCTGGAGTAGCAAGGTTGTATAGCTAGGGATACTAATAGGACTTCTAAGTGCTTCATATCATATAATACCTTAAGAGAGGTAAGGAATGAGCAATACTGAATATACTAAGCAGACTTCTTAATGCTATTAGAAGCAGTTACATGTTTAACATAGTGCCAACTTCTGGTCAGTTTACTATCATCTGAAAAATATCTCCCCCTATTGTACTCTTATTTCAGGCTTTTCAAAATTATTTGGATTATAGTTAGCTTCTAGTAATGTTTTTCCTGTTTTGATGTTTGTGAATATTATCCAGTTTACTAATAAAAATGTGTCAAACATAAAAAAAAAAAGAGGTCATTTGCAGCCAATTTTCCTAATGCAATAAGTTATTGATTTACTGACTGCTATTTATATGGGCATTGATTAGAGATCCAAGTAAAAGGAAGTCTTTGATAACTTTAATATTTTGTCAATTTATCTTATTATTGCTTACTTATATGCCTAGGAGATTTTTTTTTAAAGATGAATGGTAATCAATGTAGAGGCTGCATTTTTTTGGTATTCAACATCGTGTCAAGTCTCTCTTGGAGCAAGTGAAGTTGTATTAACTGTATATTGAAACAGTATACAGATATCAAGTTGATTCCAACTCATAGGACGATGTCGGAGAGAACAGAACTGCTTCTGTGGATTTCTGAGACTGTAACTTTTCAAGAGTAGGAAGCCTTATCTTTCTCCTGTGGGACTGCCGGTGGCTTTGAACTGCTTGTCTTGTCATTAGCAGCATAACTGTGCCACTATGCTCCTTATCTGCATACACAACGTTCTGAATGAGCACTCCTCGTAATTGGATGTCCCATTCTGGATGTCCAGCTTCTTGGATTATGTGCTCAGGATACAGATTGAATAGATATGATGAAAGGATTCAACTGAGGCACACACTTTTCCTGATTTTAAACAGGAATCCCATTTTTTTAAATGAATGACTGACTCTTGGTCTATGGTACAGGTTTCACTTGAGCACAATTAAATGTACTGTAATTCCCCTTCTTCAAATTCGTATTCATAGTTCATTCTGACACACAGTTGAATGCTTCTGCATAGTCAACAAACATCTTTCTAATATTATCTGCTTTCATTCGCTTGATAACAGCAATGAAAATTTTTGTTTTATGCCTGTTTCTGAATCTCATTTGTATTTCAAATAGCCCCTTATCATATCCATGCAATCATTTTTTAAATTGTCTACAGTAAAAATGTACTTTCATATGATATTGATGATAAATCATTAATGTTTTTTTAAATTTTTAAAAATCATTAATGTTTAAAAAATTACTGCATTCTGTTGAATAACCTTTCTTCGGTATGGGCAAAATTTAGTTCTCTTCAAGTTGGTGGGCATTATCTAAATTCCCACGTAATTTTCTTGCAAATTTCTTGGTATAGACATTGTATCCATTTGTTAACATATATATCAGTTAGTACTTCATCTATTGCTGAGACATTGTGTTTCACTAATGCCTTCAATGCAGCTCAGAATTCTACTTTCAGACAATCAGTTCTTAATCGTATAGTACTATCTGAAATGGTTGAACATCACCCAGTTCTTTTTGGTTTAGTGACTCTGTGTAGTCTTTCAATCCTCTCTTGATGTTTCAATATTTTGCCCACAGAATCCTTCAGTATTACAGTGCAGGCTTGATTTATTTTTCCAGTTGTTTCTGCTTGAGACAAATTGAGTGTGTTTTCCTTTTCCCAGTATTTTCACATTTTATTATAATAATGTACTTTTTCTTCACTAATTGCCCTTTGAAATAGTCAACTCTTACTTTTTTTCTTCCATTTGCTTTAGCTATTCTGTTCAAGAGGAAGTTTCAAAGTGTCTTCTGATATTCACTTTGCTCTTCCTGTGGTTCAAATTACCCTTTTGCCTTCTTTAAATGTTATATCTTTCATGTCACTTGACAATGCATCTAGTGTTAAAATAGTCATACTGTTTAATGGACATACACTTTTATCACGAACTCTAATTTTAGCATTTATATTACTGACTATGCTGATAATGTAAAATATAATTGTTTAGTAGATTGGAATATACATAATGATGTATAGAATATATTCATGTAAATTATGTCCTTTCTAATTGATGGGTTACATGTGATAGATCTTTATAGACATTGAGTCATTGAATTACATGGTGATTATCATTTTCATGTACTAATTACAGCCTAGGGCATCTTTGTGACACTATTGGGTAAGTGCTGACAGTAAAAATCCACCAGCAGCTCTTTGGATAACTTACACTCTCAAAGCATATGGAAGAGTGCCATGAGTCAGAATCGATCACACGGTCCTCATGGTAGTTGGTTGGAATTCCACGCTCCCAGATGCCTCTTCAGGAGCCTCGGGGGTGCAGTGGATGATCTGTCTTGTTGATAACCTCGATGTCAGCTTTTTGGATCCTCCACCTGCTTCCATAAAGATTTACAGGTTCAGAAACAAAAAAAGGGACAGTACCCCCAGTCCTGTATGGTCAATGTACCTCATAATCATTTTGAAGGCAGTGAGTTTGGTTTTGAGTTCAAACGATTTTATAAAACATGGATACAAATTAATGTTTTCCCTAGAGAGATATGAGAATATACTGGATTGTAAGCATATTAACTTTAAAAGTATTAAATAAAAGGAATTTATTAATCTAAGAATCAAAACCCCAGATGATGCATGTATTACCTATTTAGCTTAGGAAAACATATGAGCTAAAGTCAAAAGTTAAAAAGTGGACATCTCTATATAAACTATAACTTAGTGTAAGCATACACAATTTTAACTGTTAGCAGTTACTGTTTACCTTATCCTAACTCTCCTGTCCTCCTGGTCTAATTAGAATGCACCCTGCTGCTTTCTGATCTTGGAAAGCAGCCTGGAACTTTCCATGCACATCTAAGAAAGCCTCATGTCGGTTTTTCTCAGGGCCTCTGAGAGCATTACAATGGAACGCAAAGCTGGTCTCTTTGGGGACAGGTGCTTTCAATTATTTTGCAACTCTAGCGCCTCTGAATCAAAGGTCTGTCTACTGCTGTGTCCCAAAGTCTTTGACTTATTCCCCCCCACCAATTGTTCTTTATGTTTTTGTTCTTCATTAGAACAAAAAAAAAAAAGCACATTACTGCTTGGCTCCGTGCATTTGAAGTGAGACCAAACTTAAATGACTAAGTAATCAGAAAAAAATGTCTATTTTACTACAGTGCTCTCTTATCAGAAGTGGATCCACTATCCACCAGTTCTTATTATTGAAAACTCCTATTTTCTTTGCAAACAGCAATGACTATAAATATTTGTCCTTTCTAATTGATGTCCTTTCTAATTGCTAACTGCATGGCTATTCCCAAATATGTCTTATTCATATACTTTAACAGCAATCTGCAGCTCGTTTAATTTTGTATTAGCCTCTTAAAATGAATTTAAAAAACAACAAATTGAACTCCTTAAGATGCTCTTTAAACCCAATGTTTTCTGCACATTGTCCCAAGCATTTAATATACTTAAGTGCTTCCTATCCACTATATTACCAAGTTCTTAAAGGTGTAAAGTGTGTATATTTTTTCCATGTTGATTTCTATGGTGTGCTACACTTATTGATCTGGGGCACATAGTTGTGCATATGCAGTGGTTATAAAATACGATATATGCACACAAAGAGGAAGACACATATACATGCAGAGCTTTCAATGAGTTCATGGAGGAGATGGTAGAGAAGTTCAAAGTCAACAGCTAAACCGAGTCCAGAGGCTAACTGTGCAACACACAATCCATTGCTCATCGGCAAGTTCAGGTTGAAGTAGAAGGCAACTAAAACAAGTCCATGAGAACTAAAGTGATTAGTCCAAACTGAACTAAGCCAAATCATTCAACTGCGTAGATCATAACAAATAATGGACAAACTTGAGAAGAATAGAAATTCTGGAACACCTCAATGTGCTCATGAAGAATTGATCTATGGATCAGGAAACATTCGTTGAGATGAAACAAAGGAATACTGTGTGGTTCACAATCAGGAAAGGTGTGTGTCAGGATGGTGTCCTCTCATCATACTTATTCAATTTGTATGCTGAGCAAATCCTCCAAGAAGATGGACTGTATGGGGCATCAGGATTGGAAGACAGTTAGTTAGCAACCTCTGATGTGCAGAAACAACCTACCCTGGTGAAAGTGAGGATGACTTGGAACATTTGCTCATGAAGATCAAGGGCTATAACCTTCGATGTAAAGCAAATCCAAATCCACACAACTTCATTAACCTCGATCCTTGATATTGTCAAGGAATTCCACTGGCTTTGATCCACCATCAGTGCTAGTGAAAGTAGCATTCGAGAAATTTGCACCCAGCAAATCTGCTAGACAAGACCACCACAACGTGTTGAAAAAGAAGGATGCCACTTTGAAGACTAATGTATGCCAGATCCAAGCCACAGCACCTTCAATTGTCGCATATTCATGTGAAAACTAGACCATTGATAAGGAAAAACTTGAAGAAAATTTGATGCAGTTCAATTAGAGTGTTGTTGAAGGATGTTGAATGTACCCTACCAATGTAGACTGCCATAAAACAAGCAGCCTTTATTGGAAGAAGTACAGAACAAAAGAAAATGCTCCTTAAAGGCAAGAATGGTGAGAGTTTGTTGCATGTCCTTTGGACACTTAGTCAGCAAAGACCAGTCCCTGGAATAGAACTGGTAAAGTCGGTTAGTGAAACATAGGGAGACCCTTGAAGAGATGGCACGTCGACCACCACGATGTGCTCCAGCAAAACCACTGTGAGGATGACACGGCAGGACAGGGCAGTGTTTTGTTCGGTTTTACACAGCGTGACCATGAGTTGGAACTGACTTGATCGCCCCTAGGAACAACTTGATTTCTATTTTACCACAAAAATTTTAAGACCATGATATACGCTAACCTCCACAATTATTTACTGTCAGGACAATCCTGAGAGACAACCCTGAGGAATTAAAATGAATCATCTGATTATTTCAGATACGAGCAGCGCTAGGTCTCATTATTAATGTCATGCTAGATCAATGGTTTCTTAGCTCCAGGATACTTAATGGCAAATTGTGCTTAGTCTTCACCTTGGAACTGAATTGGCTTCTGAGATGAAGAGGAAATCAAGCAAGCAACAACAATAACCACTTTAATTATATTTTTATGTAAATTCCTTTAGCTTTTAAAGACTTTTCTTTAGGGAGAGTTGGCCTGATACACTCTCTGCAGAGGGCTGTGCTCAGCCACCACCGTTAAGTGAGCCTGTGACTGGCTGCGGCATTTGTTACTCTGATATTCCCAGGACACAGCTCAGTACTTCCCACCTGCTGCTTCTTCCTTCGCACGTTCTTCAAGAAAATACATTTCAAATAGGAAAGGTTTTGAAGCAACAACTTGAAAAAAACCCACCTGCTCCAAAAAAAGAAAGAATTTTCAATATATCAACTTCTGAATAGTCTACAAGCAATGGTGGTGGAGAACTGAGTAAGAGGCAGGCTCTACTGGACTCTCTGTCACTTAGTATTTCTATCACTCTTATAATCATTTGCTTCCCTGTGTCTCAGTCTTCTCATCTGTTAAATGGCTGTAGTGTGTTAATTAATTCAAAGTGCTATGGAGTTAATTATTAATAGATTGTCTAGATCAAATTCATATTCCATATATAAAGCAGGTAAAGGAGAAGGTAACACAATTTTTGAAACAACTATCGTAGTTTAAAACAATTTTCTAGCATTATTGTACCGAAATTCAGCCAGACAGATTTGGGATTATGAAGAAAAAGTCATTAGTTTTGAAAACATTGTGTTTTTTTGCAGTTTATAATTTTTTGATAAATGTTTCCTTTATATATTTCAATATTTTTCTTTAGAATAGAATAAACTTATTTTATTTCACTATTCTGTTATCCTGTTTATTGGCATGAATGTTAATGGGGACAATTCTCAGATGGTCTTGCATGTTTCATTGTTAAGAATAGCACAGGGAAGTTTATACTGCTCTATCCAGGGCTATAGAACTATAAGATATTAATGCTAACAAAGACTAAAATGGAATCAATACTATTCCATAATTCAGAATTTTATTCAGTATATTCTCAGTTTGCAAAGTAAGAGCGGCAATGTAATTCAATATATTTAAGCAATTTCTTACAGAAGCAAGTTAAACTAAATATGTATGTATGTGCATGTGCATGTTTGTATGTAAAGATTAATGATTATATGTCTTTTCTAAGGCAATATACCTTTGATATATTTCTCAATTCAAATAGTCTTTCAATTGATCCTACTAAAATATTTTAGAGTCAATGCATTCACTTTTATTTGTGTGCCTTCCCTATTAAATATTCTGGCATTTCCTACCTTATTTCACTAAAAAAATTACTGGTGGGTCCATGTGGAGGGCTTCCCCAAGGGTTTCCAAGCCTGTCAATCGTTCCAGAAGTAGAAGTCATATCTTTCTCCTGTGTGGCTGGTGGATTGCTCCAAAGTCAGTCACAAACCACTCCCTTTGGGATCACCAATGAATTGCTTAAACAAGGCACTCCCAGAGCTCCTCTACCTGATTTGAAGAGGGTTTTTTTGAAATAAAAAAGTCAAGGTCAAAAGATGTAGACACTTTTTTTATATTACTTGATGCATGTGAAAGCCGGAAAATGAATCAGACAGACAGCAGAAGAATTGATGCATATGAAGAATGTTGAAAGTCCCATAGAGTGCGAGAAGAACCCAGACGTCTGATTTGGAGACAGTACAAACAGAATGCTCCGGAGATGCTAGGATGACTACACGCTGTCACTCCTACTTCGGGCATGTTATCGAGTGACCAGTCTTTGCACAGGACCCCGGGTTGGTCAAATGGAGAATCAGTGAAAAGGAGGACGGCTTTCAAGGAGATGGATGTGACCCTCTTTCTGCAGCCAGGGGCTCCAGCATAACAATTGGTTGATTGCAGAGGACCGTCCAGCGTTCCTTTGTCCTGTACTCAGAAATGCCCCGACTTAGAGCTGGCTAGAGGGTACTCATACACAACAACAAATTGAGTCATTTAGTTCTCAAGTACACCGCTTCTTTGAAATGTCAAAAACCTCACAGAATCCTACTCCTGAGAAAACAATTTCCTTTACAAATGGTAGTTTTAAAACTCAAACAGTATTACAATTGTGCTCTGTATGCCATCTAGAAAACATGGTATATGAGGAAGCTTTGAAAAGGTCATGGAAAAATGGAATTCAAGGTAGAATGGAATTTTTTTATGAACTTCTTGAAGCCCTTCAAACATCATTTTAGTAATTAAGGAGAGAAATTTATTATTTCTTAAAGTAGACTACTTTAGAACCTATGTTGACTTCTAGATGTTAATGATTGGATTCTGTGTTTCATAATCCTATTCTAATATTTCAGCAGATTTCCCATGCTCGCTCTGGCAGCTGAGAGTGGTAATAACTCCCTTGAAACTTTGGGAAGTTTTAAATGAAATAACATACAAAGTGAAGGGTATGACTTCCTGCTTACCCACAACTATTGAGATTTGAACTGTAGGTTTCCCAAGACCTGTACTGGGGCCAGCAACCTCATCTTTCTCTCATGGAGTTTGAACCACCAACCTTATGTCTAGAAGACCTATGTCTAACCTACAAAATCACCAGGGATCCTTGGGTTCCTCTTAAGAGCTCCATAGTAGGTTCTCAGTAAACCATTGTAGCTTCTGAAAAGCAATTTATTACCTGCCTTTTCTTGTTAGGATATTGCAAAAGTAATCATTTTGATGTATATTAATAGACATTGGGGTGCAGGTCAATTCCCTCAAATCAAAAGTTGAGATGGCGATCCCAGGGCCCATGAATTCTTCCGTGAGTACAGGTTGGGAATACCGGAGTGAAGTCAAATAAGAAAGAGGCTGAGGAAGCCTGTGGTTCTGAGTTGGTTATTCTTGACCTGATCCACAGAGGCGCACAGTGTGGTACATGCATGTGTGTGCATGCGTGTGTGTGTGTGTGTGTGTGTGTGTGTGTGTGTGCATGAGTGTATGTTGGGTGGAGGAGCAGTCTTCCTGAGTCAGAAGATTCTCTTGGGTTTATAGCAGTTGTGATCAACTAGTGGTCAGAGAAGCTGGAATGTGGGCCACAAAGAGATGAATGGGATACGAATGAGATACACCAAAGCTGTCGTGTTATTAACGTATTCTAGGCTATAATGGATCGTGCTAGTGATAACGGCTAGCCACAAGATGGGCAGTTGGAACCTACACACTTCTTCGAGGGGCAAAGACTTGGCTTTCTATGCCAGAAAAGAGTTACCGTCTTGGAGCCAGAACCCCCCAGGCACAGTTCTACTCTATCCTATAGGGGTTGAGAAGACTCAGATTGACTCCACGGTAGGGAGCTGAGAGCTAGCCTATAATACTATCAAGATGTTCCATTGATTACTATGAAGCAACTTCTTCAAGGATGGAGAGTACTGATTAATTATGTCGTGTTTGTGTGGTTAGGTGATGTTGAATCATTGCTGACTCTGTTGTATAACAGAGCAAAGCACTGACCAGACCTGGGGCACGCTCACCATTGTTTTTCCATCGGAGTCCATGAATGCAACCATCATATCAAGCCAGCTCATCAAAGGTCTTCCCCTTTCTCACTGCCCTACTACTTTAGGGAGCAAGATAACTTTCTCCAGAGGCTGGTCCAGGGTTGAATTCAACCAGTTCACACCAGTTTGGCAGAACCTATACCTAATTTTTGTTGAATTCAGAAAATTAGTTGTTAAATAGCACTTGTAATCAGGGGTTTCTTTCTAAAGTGGGTGTGTAGGCAGCCACTCAATATAGAAATAAAAAATTTACGTTCTTTGCTCTTCTTTAATGGTCATATATGCAACAGTGTATTCTAAGGGCTCATAGTAATGTTCCTTACATCCATAGGTATAAAAATTTAGATAGAATTATGCTTGTAACAGAGAAAAGTCTCCTATTGCTAATACATTAAACACAATGACTAGTATCTAATTGGCCTACCTCTAAAGCAATGGACTTTTATTCCTACAATGAAAAGTTGGTTAAGGTTAAATCACACAATTGATAATGCTCAGATAAAAACAAAGAATATTGCAAATGAGGACCCAAGTCAAGAATCAATATGGAAATATCTTAAATAACAGTTTTGTTTAATATTTATAAATAATTTTTATTATCTAATATTTTCATTAATTAAAAAAATTCTTTATTATAACATAATCTAGTTTAGTGCACCCCTTTCATTGATATTTTTTCTTCCCACACCGTGCTCATCTGATTGTTCTTATATAAGTATTAATGGTATGAAATAATAATCCACCGCTCAGTATATCTTTAATTATGCTTAAAACGGTCAGTTGGGCAACAAACTGGTTATTAAATTATTTGAATTACACCACTGGACTAATCTCTCCTGCCAATATGTCAAAGGATATAAGATGAAGTCTTGCCATCCTTGCTTCTAAGGAGCATTCTAACTGGACTTCTTCTAAGATAGATGTCTTTGTTCTTTTGGCCGTCCATGGTACTTTCAATATTTTCTGCCAGCATCATGATTCAAATGAATCAATCCTTCTTTGGTCTTCCCTTTTCAATGTCTATTTATCTTCCTCCAATTCTCATGCCACATTCTTCTTCAAATCAGCCAGCTTTCTGATGATAGTCAATAAAACACATGGAAACATATTTCTGGTGTTCTCTGCTTCCAGCCAAGTTCTTTCTGATATCAGAAATAATAACCCTTGCTCCACATCATCCTCTGAGGCCAGCCTGACCCACTGGCAGCCCCTCTCACTGCACTGCTGCACCTGTTGTTAGCCGATCTCCAGCAAAATATTATGTGCCTTTGACATTAATGATTAAAAACTCATTCCAGTGAGTCAACGCTGACTCACAGTGAGCCACCCAGTGGATTTCTGAGATTGTAGCTGTCTTTACGGCAGGAGAAAAGCACAGTCTTTCTCCTGTGGAGCTGCTCGTGATCTCAAACTGCGGACCATGGGAATCACAGCCCAGTGATTAACTCCTACACCACCAGGGAGCTGATATTAATGATACTGTTCTATAATTTGAACATTCTATTGAGGCACCTTTCTTAGCAATGGCTAGAAATATAATTCTCCTAGAGTCAGTTTGCCAAGTAAATGTCTTCCAAATTTCCTGGCATAGATGAATAAGTGTTTCCAGTACTGCAACACCTTGTTGAAACATTTCAGTTGGCATTTCATCAATTCCTGGAGTCTGGTTTCTGGCTAATGTTTTCAGTGCAGCTTGAAGTTCTTCCTTAAGCACTTTTATTCTTGCTCATATGCTATCTCCTGAAATGGTAGACTGTCAGCCAGTCATTTTGAGTACAATGATTCTTTGTATTCTTCCAATCTTCTTTTGATGCTTCCTTCATAGTTCAATATTTTGATCATAACATCTTTCGAAATTGAAGCTTGAGGCTTGAGTGTTTCTCTTGAGTTCTCTGAGTTTATGGAATGTTAAGATATGGTGTTCTTCCTTTTTGGTTTTCTAATTCTAGATCTTTGCATATTTCATCCAAATATTCTTCTTTGTCTTCTTGAGCTGCCTTTTGAAATTTTCTGGTCAGCTCTTTAACTTCATCATTTCTTCCACAGGTCATACCTACGCAATGAATTACATTGCGTTAAGTAATTCAAAATATTTTTCATTTATTTTTTCATTTGTTGTCTCTGACAGACCAACAAATAAATAACACAGTAAAAGCATACAATGTTATAAATACAACTACGGGAAATGTGCTTTTATAAATTGTCGATTCACACTATGGTAACTCAGATTTGTAGTTAATCAAATGCATTGAGTGAATCTATTATGAAGGGTAGGGATCATCCCCAATCACACTATCTTTCAATATTAAATTTATGTTTAACACCACAGAATAGTTAGGAAAAAAGTGTTCTAATGTGGGATGGTTAGAGTGTTACTAAAAATAAAAATGAAAAAAATCAAACAATTATAGAAAAGCAGACAATAGATTAGCAAATAGTTGATTCAGTTATACAAGTAGATCTGCATTATGAATTAAACTATTGCTATCCTCCCAAATGTGTATTGTGAATTCTAACCACCAAATTTCTGATTATAATTCAATTTTAATAGGTTTTATTTGTTAAGTTAATGAAACCATATCAGTGCAGGGTATGTTTTAAACCAATAAATTTATAAACAAAAGGATCAGGTTGAGCCCAAAACGCATGGACACACACCTTGAGAAGATACAGGCTACATGGAGATGGACAAGGAACCACAACCCGACAGAGACAAGTCTGCCTCCCTAGAGTAGGCAGAGATCCAAGTCTCATTGTTTTCAATGACCTCATATGCCTGTGAGAGCTGGACATTGAATAAGGAAGGCTAAAGAAGAGTCCATGCATTTGAGTTATGGTGCTACAGAGAATAAAGTGCCACGGACCGCCAGGAGTATAAACCAATCTGCCTTGAATAAAGTACAGCCAGAATGCTCCTTAGAAAAATGAATGGCAGGACTTCATCTCGTGTATGTGGACTTGGTATGGGGAGAGACCAGACCCTGGGAAAGGGCAGCATTCTTCATAAATAACAAGATTGGGGGTGGGGGTGGGGGTGGGGAGACTTCATGAAGTTGATGCTCTGCATTTAAACTCCAGTCTCTTCCAGTTTAAGAAAATAACGTCTGCTCATTAGAGCCATCCATGTGTGGTATTTCTCTCAAAGCAACATTAGATGATGTATACAATGTGTTTGTGAGGCTAAAGCAAGATCTTTCTAATTTTAATTGAGATTTAAAGACAACAGAGAGGGAAGACATGGTGGAAGATATACCAGAGTGGGTGATAAATGCAAAGATCTCGACATGCATGAGGAATACCAAGGAGCCCCGTGTGGTAAAATAGAAGTGAGGGGTAATAAATGTGTGTGTGTGTGGGGTGTTTTACTTTAAGTCTAATGACAAGAACTACTGGTTAATCTTATTCTCCTAAGTACATGTTTGGCATTGTGTATCAAGCCCTTTTCCTGCCTTATCTAATTTCATACTCTCAAGCCTCTGTAAACATGATTATTTCCTTTAAAAACATCATATTGACTTTCTGTATTGGAGAGGCTCTGGGATAAGTAACTGACCTGAGCTCATACTGCTAAAATGAGGCCTTGTTCCTTTTTAAGGAGAAGTGTGAACATGTCTCTCTCATCTGCTGTATTCTCAAGGACTGTGGCTGATTATGCTTTAATATTGTCTCAAGGATTTACCTTACCATAATACATCTGTGATAATTTCTTGCTGACTTTCTGTAGGCACATTCCCGCAGTCTGTGGGCCATGTAGTATGTGTTCAAATCTTGGAGTCTTGGATCGTAATGCTTAGCTGCCAGTCAAAAAGCGTTGCAGTTTTCAGCTCTTCTAGATTCCCCTTGGAAGGACAGGTTGGCAGTCTACTTTCAAATATGTCCACAGTGAAAACCCTATGTAATTCCATGATGCTCACCTTCCTGACGCAGTTGATGAAGACAAAATGGGTGCATAAACAAATGTGGTAAAGAAAGCTGATGGTGCCTAGCTTTCAAAAGATATAGCATCTGGGCTTTTAAAGGCTTGAAGATAAACAAGCGGCCATCTAGCTCAGAAGCAACGAAGCCCACATGGAAGAAACACACCAGCCTGTGTGATCATGAGGTATTGAAGGTATCAGGTATCAGGTATCAAAGAACAAAATATCATATCATTGTGAATGAGGGGGAGTGTGGAGTGGGGACCCAAAGCCCATCTGTATACAACTGGACATTCCCTTACAGAAGGGTCATGGGGAGGAGATGAGCCAGTCAAGGTGCAGTATAGCAATGATGAAAAATACAACTTTCCTCTAAATGCTTCCTTCCCCCACTATCATGATCCCAATTCTACCTTACAAATTCGGCTGGACTAGAGGATGTACACTGGATAAGAACTGGAAATACAGGAAATCCAGGACAGACAAACCCCTCAGGACTAGTGGTGAGAGAGACGATACCAGGAGGGTGGAGGGAAGGTGGGGTAGGAAGGGGGAAAGGATTATAAGGATCTACATATAACCCCCTCTCTGGAGGAGGAACAACAGGGAAGTGGTTGAAGGGAGATGTCGGACAGTGTAAGACATGATGAAATAATAATAATTTATAAATTATCAAGAGTTCATGAGGGGGCGGGTGGAGAAGGGAAGGAAAAAATGAAGAGCTGATACCAAGGGCTCAAGTAGAAAGGCAATGTTCTGAGAAAGATGATGGCAACAAATGTACACATGTATTTGACCCAATGGATGGATGGATGGATTGTGATGACTTATATGAGCCCCCAGTAAACTGATTTAAAGAAAAAGAAAAGAAGGAAACCCTGTGCACTGCGATTCCCTTCTGACACCCCTAGGGTTGCCATGAGGCATGAGTTGTGTTCTCATCTACTTGAGATTTGCCTATGCCCAGCAAGAAATTCAGAAACTCCATTGTTTCACTCATGAAATTACCAGAAGGCCTCCTAATCTCCCAGCAGCTTCTTCGACACACAGTTATCCTTTGGCCTAAATGTGGCCGATCCACCTGGTCTTCGTGTAGACTTCCTCTTCTCCTTCCCATTCTCTCCCATTGGGGGACACAGAAAACGTAAACAGTATAGAATTGACTTACGTTTTACAAAATCGCATAGTACATTTTCATGGTGCTTACCAATATGGAAGGAATGTAAGAGGGACTAAAACTCGTGGGAGGCAGAAATAACACTGGAAAATTCAGCAAAAACAAGTGTTATAAATGAAAAGACTCCTGGTACATTCTGAGTAAAATAAGTGTACTAATTCTAGTACATAAAGTCCCTGGGCTATAAACTCCCTATTTAAAGATAACTAGTACTTGACCTTTAATATTGTGCAAATTTGTCCTCACTTTGAAATGACTGAGTTAAGACTCTGCTGGGAACAGATCTGTATCACAAGCACCTTCACTCTCACCACATGTGCAGCTTTTCAACCACTGGAAAGGCATTGGACATGTTCTTGCATGAAAATAAGACTTATATACACCTGTTCCACCTAATATAGAAATTTGACTCAAATACATGCTTGCTGTTGTTATTGTTGTTGTTGTTTGTTGTTGTTAGGTGTCGGGGAGTCAGTTCCTACTCATAGCATCCCTGTGCACAACAGAAAGACACCCCCACTCTGCCCCATCCCTGCACCATCTTCACAACCGTTCACATGCCTCAACTCATTGGTACAGCCACTGTGTAAATCCCTCTTACTGAGGTCTTGCTCTTTTTCGCTGCCCCTCCACATTACCCAGCACGGTTTTCTTCTCACCTGATCACAAGTGCCATCTACATAAGGTGAAGTCTCGCCATTCATTCTGGTCATACTTCTTCCTAGACAGATTTGTTTGTCCTTTCAGCAGTCCATGGCATTTGCATTATGCCCAAAGTATGTAAGACAAAATCGTACCCTCCTTGCTTGAGTCCTAATATAGAACAGTTTTTCCTTCTCCAGCAACACAATTCAAAAGCACCAATTCTTCTTCGGACTTCCCTATTCCATGTCCAACGTTCATATGAGGTTATGGAATACCCTGGTGTGGGTCAGGCACAACGTAGTTCACTCCTAAAAGTAACACCCTTGCTGTTCAATATTTTAAAGAGATCCTGGTCACCAGATTTGCCTAATGCAACATATCTTTTGAGCTCTTGGGTGCTACTTCCATGAGGTTATAATGCTATTTGTAAACCAGGGACCTCCTGTACTAGGAACCCTAACATTTGGAGACTGACTGCTGTGTGTCAGCTGTGGGTCGCATCCAGATATCCTGTTTAAGGGGCTTGCTGGATGCAGAAGTTCTAATGGGCCCACTCCTGCAAAGACATCCCTAGGCTGACAGCTATTTTGGCCAGGGTTCTAGGGTTATCCAATGATGCTGTCAGACTTGGATGTAGTACTGCTGATGCTGTTATTTTCTCTGTCCAATAACCTGTCTGAACACTTACCTTACCTGCGATGGTACTGCATGATGGTGTGCTGCCTGCCTCCTTTTGCTCTTCTGCTTGGCAAGTCTGAATTGTTCAACATTTTCTCCTTGTGCTGTCCTAACTTTTGATGAGTTACCTTGAGAAACCTGGGAGTGCCCGCCCAATTTACAACTGCCCTGCAACGCTGGTCATAGGGAGGTCAGCAAGCAGGCTCTTGCTCTCTAGTGAATGATCATAAATATATGCAAAATAATTCCAGTTGTTTCCTCAATACTGGGCTTTTTTTTAATAGCCAATATTTTGAAGGAACATTATTGAACCATTTCATCTATAGAAAAGTGTGTTTAAACATTTCATTAAAATTGTTCGCAGCCGGAGACAGTTAATGTTGAATTGAAACCAGTTAGGATGTTGGGTTAATTTTTTTAATGCCTGGCAGCTGGAATACATCACTGGGATGCTGACACCGTGTTATTTAAAATAGCGTTGCCTGTGAGGCTAGGAGAAGCTGTTTAAGAAAACCCTCAAGAAGCGTGGGGAAATAATAGCTGATGTTATGTTATGTCAGCCAATTCCCCAGCAGGAACCAGGACTGGGAGGCCAGAGTTGTTATCCTTTACAGAGACATAAAATCCATACCTGGATCCTTTGGTCATTAAAGGCCCCATGGGAATTGTACCCAGGGGGCGATGTGCTTTCAGCCAGTGCGTTGGCCAAAGGTCAATTTTGATGGTACTGCTTTACCTTTTCAATATGCTCATATACAATTCCAATTACATGTAATCAGGGTATAGTTTTTGGAAGGGCTTTAAAGTTGTCATTCTATATAGCGTTGGCAATTCCTGAAAAAATGTGTTTAACTATTGGAAGGGCCAATACCCAACCTATTAAAGCTGTGTCAAAGTTTGCAAGGGGATCAACGGAATCTTTTCATCTGATGGCATGTTTTAAGTCATCAGGGCACATGAAAGGTGGTTTAAAGTTAGTTTGTTCAGTCAGAAGTTGAATGGTACTTTTGGTACAAGGTCAAGAATTAGTTTCTTTTGAGAAAGCATAACCAAACCCAAACCACCTGGTGGTCATTGATTGCAATTCCTGACAATCCCATGAGCTCAGCCAACAACTGTGCTCCCTCACTTTCAAGATGGACGGAGACTCTTTGTAAGCACAGACCCTCACCTCTCTCCCAACGTGCCTTTGGGTGAGTTTGAACTACCAAGCTTTTAGTTAATAATTGAGTTAATTGTATTATTAACTATCAATGACACTCTTATTTAGGAAGAAACATTACAGAAAGGGATGGCAATGACCTAGGTTAGAAATCTCTCTCTTCTTCCCCATCAAGAACTCTCCCGGATCACCCCCTCCTGATCAGGGAAGGGCAGTAATGGTCACATTTTTAAAAATAGGTACTTTTTATTTTCCACTTTGACACTTATAGGTTGATTTTTAAAACATGCATTAGTATATTTAAAAATAATATGAATGTTTGAGTATAAGCTATTTTTCTTCCACATTCCACAAGGCAAAACTTTTAAAAGCTCCTATAAGAGTTCCAGTGCATTATTAAGTGTGGTGAGTCTCTTCAAATAAAACAGAAGGATGGTTCCTTACTATATAGAGTTGAAAAGAATCTGGTAAAAACTCTCCAGATAGATTATTAAATATTTGCAAAAACCTTGAGATTTAAGATATTATGAAAATCTCATTTATAGGAAGAGTTCTATATTATGTCATAGGCATAATATATATTCATCTATATGCAACTATATATAGTGAAGCCATATATACCTACATGCATATAAAGAGAAAGAGAGAGACAGAGAAAGAGATATTGTTTGAACAAAATGTCTCACCGAGTTGGAGAGATGGGGAAATTCTAAGTCTGTGTGTCAGCTGTTAGGCTGGAGGCTTCGCTGACGTGTAGCTGTCAATGCCAGGACTGAAAGCCTCAAGATCCGCAGATCAGAGGGCAGGCTATAGACTGCAGAGGTGGCAGCGTCCAATGGTGGCTGTTAAGGTGACAGACTACCGGCTTACAGGCTGCAGAAGCTTAACAAATCACAAGATTGGTAGGCTTTGAAGCAGGCAGCTAGCTCAAGTCCAAAGAACTAGAGGGTAGGTAATGACTAGTTAGATACAGGATTCAAATCCAGTAAAATGCAAGAAAGCATTGCCAGCATGTCCATGCATATTGGAAGTAGGTCACATCCCTGAGGCAACTCTCTCCTAGTAGATCTCCTCCTGGAAGTCATTACATTATATTATATTTCATCATGGAGAGGACTGCATCATATCTACCAAGCCACGGAGAATCATAGTGCAATCAAGTTGACATGCAACCTTAACCATCACAGTAATAATACCAAAACTGGTTTCATCACTCTACTTAATTTAATCTATGTTGAGGACATCACAGGATGTTTATTAATTTTTCAATTAATAAAAGTAAAAACATATGTTGGTATGTAAGACACTCATCAGTTGGTGGTATTTAGAAAAATGTTGATAAGGTTCAGAGTTAATATATTAAAGAAATCAGGAAACAGATTCTCATCTCTTGGTATTATTAGAAGACATCTTTAATATTACAATTTGGGCATTTTAATTGCCTTTTTGATAGATTAATACAGGATAAGACAAATAATCATCTACACCAAACATATCTATGCAGTGAGAACACTGCAGATGTAAGGCAGTCACTTTCAGTTACAGTGATATGGAAAAGGACATGTGGAAGACCAGAGAATAATTCTAAGATTAGTCTGTCCTCTTGTTTTAATGCTGTCTCTTGGCTGGGATACATCAGCCTGGCAGAGAAGAAAAAGTAATGCATTTTGAGTGTGACAACATAGAATGGAAAGATAACTATGGATCTGAACCTCCAATTCCTAATTTTTCAAATTAGGTTTGATTTTAGGTGAGGTTCTAGCGTTTTCCTCTTTTGGACCTCTTTGATAGGTTGGCAAATCCTTGAAAAATCTATTCCCAATGATAATATAAGCAAATGATTGAATGAAAATGCATGTGATTGTGCACAAAACCAATTCTATCAAAACATTTATATTCAAAGACCTGAAAAACACACACTTGTATTTTTTTTAATTTACACTAAAAAATAAACAACACCAAACCCAAATAACTAATGAAGAGACATCGGGAATGTACATACTAACAGTCACCTTTTCAAAACAGGAGTTTAATGGCTATTTTCAGCTTCTGAAAAAATTATGAAACAAAATCACAAATTATGAAAACACCTGATTTCTATTAATTACAATAAATACACTGCTATGATCTATGTGCTTTGTGGCCTACTGCAAATTTGAAGGGAATGCTAACCATCAGAATGTTAATGAAAATACAGATGTTTTTATTTCACTTTGTTTTTGCAGTTCAAGTTCACAGATCCCAGCTTTGGTATGTGTCCTGTGACCTTCAGCTTAAGAACCTCTGGGCTTTAGGCTGAGTGTTGGTTAGTGTCCCAAAGTCAAAATGCAGTCATATCTTTCTCATCCTTCTTCTGTCCCCATGCCCAAAGTACCAAGGATTGTATTTATATGGGTTAAGGTTCTGATGAAGCAGCGACATGAGCATTGCAAACCCTCACCTATTGCAAGGGGAAAATATGCCCCAGTCGGACTCTTAAAGACAATGGCCAGAGGAACCACACGGTATAGTTCTCCTCTGCCTTGAAAATAGCCTGGATGTCAACAGATCTGGTGTTTGCTTGTTTTAAAACTAAGATTGGCTCTAAATCTAACAGGAGTTGAAAGGGTGGTGCAGGGGCTGACAGTGTTTTGTTCTGCTGTGCATGGTGTTTCTGTGAGTCGAGATCAACCCCTTGAGACCGAACAACAGCAGCAAAATTGGTGTCGCACAATTTGGTGAAAGTACACCCACTCGATCAAACTCAAACATGTCTTTCCTCTGTTCTATACATCTGGTATTAAAATCTAACTTTTCCCTAGTTCTTTCGAATGTTTTCAGATACAGAACCCATCCGTCATCACTCCATGAGATAATTTTTCCGTCAACGCCATAGGCATCGTTATCGCAATTGGAATCTTAACTACATTGTGAACTCCAGTGACAGCAATTGTTCCTACACAATTGTGGGTACAAGGAAAATGCTGAATTAAAAATGAAGGGATATTATTTTTTTCGGAATGTGTAAAATGTCACATTTTGATTTTGAGGGTCATGCTTTCCTTGCTGTGTGACTAACCAATCAGCTTAGCTTTCCTAGGTATGTCGTGGATGCGTTCATAGTAAAGCAGAGTGGAGCAGAAATAAAACTTCTGAATGATTAAACAGCATTTAAATACTTTAGAGACCTTCCAACGTGCTTTGGCATTGCCCGTTGACTCATACAATGATTGATTTCATTTCTTTATATTTCACTTAAATGATTATAGATCACAAAATGTTGACTTTCCATTTACAAGAACGCAAAGCTTTTGAATTGAGACAGGCACTTTACTTCTTCAACAGACTTGTAGTGTGACATGAAACCCGTGACATGACACAGTCACTTTATGCACTTGAATAAAAATACTTGTCATCGAACATTGACTATGGAGCATTTGAGCTCCTTGGGTGAAATACTTAATATAAATTTGCTTAGCCTTGTAAATAAATTTTAAAAAATTAATTGACTGGCACAAATTTGTTACCAACCTTTCCTCTCCCATGGTGGTTAACTTGTGGTAAAATGTTTGAAATTAACCTTCCTTCCTACTTCCCTCTTAGATATTAGTGTTTATGTGGATGAAACAGATCAGTGTTTATCACCTGATATGGATTTATTATAATCCTCTGAATTGCTGTAAGGAGAAACAGTTTAGATTGAATATAGATTTACAATCACGTAAGGTCTGTGAATTTGGCCTAGATTTTAAAGGAGTGAAAAATGAAGAGTTAGCAGATGGAATTTTTGAACGAAGAATATTCTCCTTGTTAGGGTAAATCCAGTGAACCGTGGTGGCACAGTGGTTAAAACGCTTGGCTCATAACTGAAGGGTGGATGACCTGGAACCACCAGCACTCTGCAGGAGAAAGATGCAGTAGTCAGCTTCTATAAAGGCTGCAGTCTTGGAAGCTCTATGGAGTAATTCTATTAGTTTTTATACAGTTGCTATGAATTGGAATTGATGACTGGCTATATTATTGTTTGTTCATTTTGTTTGTTTTTAAGATAAATCACCAAATGACCTATTTTGTGAAAAATAACCCTTTCTACAAATTGGGCTCCTTTTGTTCGATTTTACTCTGCTGTGACTTAGAAGGTAAATCACAAACAGAAGAAAATAAATTTAGGCTTGGGGCTCACCTGCTTCCTCTCTTTGTCACGGGCCACATTTGGAGATAGGTTGCAAATAGAGCCAGGAAAGATTACATCCTGTGGACTGAAGAGATGAGTTCTGAAGACTTTCTCAAAGACTTAAAGAGGAGCAACTCCCTTCTCAGAGAGTGAAACCTTGAAAAGAAGCAAGCTGGTTTGAGTGACTATAAAAAAGAAACAAACAAACAAGATAACCTTGCGTGTCTAGTGATTATGCGCCATATAAAAGACTCTTCATTTCTATTGCTAATATATAAATATCCCACGAAATTTGAAATAACATTAACCTATTAGCTTTCTTGTTTATAAGCATTAACCCTGACTTTCCATTTTAAATGATTTTAACTTTGTTGCTAAAATCTTTCTACTAGATACACAAAGAAAATTGAATAGGAAATGAAATATTACTATATGTTTGGATTGCAAAGTTGGGATCATTTCTTTTCTTAATATTTAAAAATCAGACACTCTACTTACCCTCCAGTAGATGCCAACTCAAGGCAACCATTGTATGTCAGAGTAGACAGAACTGTGCTCCTTGGGAATTTATAATTTCCTTTTTCCACTATAGGGGTTTCAATGGCTGAATACTTTGGTCTGATTCATAAATAGTAGATTGATAATTCTTCAAGTATTTTTGATAGGTTATATTTAAAAGGTGAAGTCCCTGGCTGCCACAGAGAATTGGCCTAGTTCAAACCCAATCAAAGAAGTCTTCAGAGTAAGGCTTGGTGATTTGTTTCCAAAAGGTCACGACCTTGAAAATCTTAGGGTGAAAGTCGACTCTGAGCACGTGGTCACAAGTTAGGATTGAATATATGGCTAATAACAACATACTTGAAAATGCTTTTTTTTAAAGACTTTTATTGGAAGCTCTTACATCTCTTATGACAATCCATACATTCCTCCAATATGTCAAGTACATTTGCACATATACCTCCATCATCATTTTCAAAGCATTCTCTTCCCTCTGACGTCAGCTCCTCATTTCTTCCCCCTCCCTCTCCAACCCACCCTTTCTCTTGAAACCTTGATAAGTTATAGATTATTTTTTCCATATCTTACATTGTCCTCCACCACCACTCATCCACTTTTACGTTATTCATCCCCATGGGATCTAAGTTGATCCTTGTGATCTTTCCCCCCTTTATCCCCCCACCATCCCCTAATCCTCCTGGTATCTCTACTCTCCTTGCTGACCCTGAGGGATTTAACTATCCTGGATTCCCCATGTTGCAGGTTCTTATCTGTAGCAGTGTGCATGCTCTGGTCTAATCTGATTTGTAAGGTAGAATAGTGGGGTGAAGGAAGCACCAAAGAGCTAGAGGAAAGTTGTGTGTTTCATCGGTGCTTTACTGCACTCTGACTGGCTCATCTCTTCCCTGTGACCTTTCTGTGAGAGGATGTTCAATTTTCTACAGATGGGCATTGGGTCTCCACTCCATGCCCCTCCCCCCCCCATTTGCATTGGGTATGGTTTTATTCTGGGTCTTAGATGCCTTATACCTGATCCCATCGACACCTCATGATCACACAAGCTGGTGTGCTTACTTCCATGTGGCCTTTGTTGCTTCTGAGCTAGAAGGCTGCTTGTTTATCTTCAAGCCTTTAAGATCCCCAGACACTATATCTTTTGATAGCTGGGCACCATCAACTTTCTTCACCACATTTGCTTATGCATCCATTTTGTCTTCTGTGATTGTTTTGGAAAGGTGAGCATCACAGAATGCCAGATTGTTAGAAACAGGTGTTCTTGTGTTAGGGGAGTACTTGAGTTGAGACCCAATGTCCATCTGCAGCCATAATTCTTAACATATAGATATGAGTACATAGTTCTATTCCCCTCTCATTAGGCCTCTATAAATGTTTTTTAAAGTTATCACGTGCCAAAGAAGCATGAGAGGATGATTGTATCGTGGCTTGGCTCAATGACAAAAATGGTTCTGAGTATCCACATTTTGTATGATATTACTTGTAAAGTTTTCACTCTTCCCACTTCACCTTCCTTAGAATTATTACCCAAGAAATGGGGATGATTTCACATTGAATATTAGAGGCAACTCTCTCAGAGGTTTTATATATATTTTTAATAAAAAAATCATTGAATTAATATTTATAAGTCTCCTTTAGCTTGTTTTAGACTTTACTTTTTATGTTTTGCATTTGTTCCTCATGCTATATATCTATTAATATAAGAAATATTTGTTTATGATTTTTATTTCTCCAAATTTTTCCTTAACTACATGGTTCTGTATGGATCACCACACTTGGCATTTATTTGTGCAATATCTGGGAATGTGCTTGTAAGATAAATTGCAGAAAGTTTCTTCAGAAGTGTTCATAAACAATTTAGTAAGATTAGAATTATATCCTACCACGTCTTCCTTTAAATGTTTTTGAGAAACACAGACCTAAAACATTTTAGAAAACCAATATTGAGAAGGATTCAAAATAAAGAATTGTTAAAAATTTCAAAATAAATAGGTGACAAAATGCTTTGGAAACAATAACATTCATCAGATCTTATTTGGCTTAGAGCATGTGAATTTTAAGAGTGCATCCAAATCATCCAAAAGGTCCTAGTAGTGATGATAACACAGTGTTTGTACCCCATCCTTGAAGTAAAGAATGTTTTTGATCTTGAACAATGCTCTGTTCTGTGATGCTCTGTTCTGTGAATTTCACTCTCAGTAACATTGATTTATAAATTACTCTAGCATTGTAGCATGTATTAACAATTTAAAATATGTTTTCCAGAAAAAGCATTTCAACTGCACCGGACGAGCTCAGTGCCGCAATACCAATGTCAGCTCTGTGCAAATACAAGGGGATGCTGATTATTTCATCAACCACCTTGGAGTTCCAGCCCTGCAGTTCGTGTATGAGGACATCAACGCATTAGAGGTGATATTTCTAAAAATGCAGCATACACTCACCTGTACAAAAGATAGCATATTTGCATAAGTAGGTCTTATCCAGGGTCCTCAACTTCCCTCTCAAAGAGGTACTGTATAGAAAGTGGCTTCGTTTTGAGAGCTATTCTTGTAGAGAAGCTTTGTAGCATATTTGAAAACATCAGCTCTTTTCAATAGTGTTGAATTCAATTTAAAAAGATTTATACTGTCACTCACATTCTCACTTTGTGCCTTGCAACAAGAAATATGCAGTACTTGGATTAACATCAAAACATAATTGTAATCTTCAGTATTCAGAGAAACAGATGACATGTGCAATAGAGTCTTTCTCCTTGCCCAAGGGAAAATGTATTCCACGTGCTCGGTATTAATGTGAGTCTTGCAGATCAGGTCACCAAAGTTTGTCAATAGTTTGCCTGTATAAAAAGATACGAGAGAGAGAGAGAGAAAGTTGGATGTCTTGTTCCCAAGGAGTATCACACAAGTATGATTAACCTTAATTAAGTCTGTGTTCATCCATCTGTTGGATTTCAATTCTTTTCATCTTTTTTCAGCATTACATTGCAGGAAACTGTTTTGTGTGTGTGTGTGTGTGTGTGTGTGTGTGTGTCTAAACCTGTTGAAATACTTCATCTTCTTTTAGAAATTGTGCGTGGGTTATTGGGAATTAGCTGAATGTCGTTGGAAAAGGCTGTTGAAATAATTAGCACATTAACGAAATAGAACAACAACAACAAAACCCATCAGCTTTAAGTTGATTCAGACTCATGGCCACCCTGTAGGCCAGAGGGAAAACTGTGCCCGCTGGTTTCTGATGCTGTGAATCTTTAGGAATGCAAACAGGCACATCGTTCTTCAGCAGAGGCGCTTGTGGCTTGAAAGGACAGATGTTCGGACTAGCGACAGAATGCTTTAACCACTGCGTCATCTGCCTACTTCTCATGAGGGTACGACTGTACAGTGCTCTTCAGTGCGTTCGCACTCTGAGTGACCCTGTGCACGACACAGTGAAGCAGTGCCTGGCCATGCGTCATCTTCATTGCTATGTTTGAGCCCATTGTTGCAGCCACTGCGACAATACAAACTGGTTCTCAATCATGATATATCCTCCTCCGGGAATTGACACCTTTTGATAACATGCTCAAAGTATATGAAATAATGTTTCCCCATCTTCTCTAATTATTATCTGGTTGTATGTCTTCCAAGACCAATTTGCTCATTCTTCTGGAAGACCATGGTATATTGCATGTTCTTCACCAACACGATAATTTGTGATCTAAATTCCTGTTTAGTTTCCCTTATTAATTGTCCACCTTTTGCATGCTTGTGGGCACTTAAAAATACCAACAGCACACCTTGGTCCTCAAAGCTAAATCATGGCCTTTTAACATTTTAAAGGGATTGTGTAGTGGATTTTCTAAGTGAAGTACTTTATTTGATTTCTTGAGTACTGCTGCCGATGGCATTGATTTTACATCCAAGTACAGTGGACTCCATGACAACTTTAATGTTTTCTCTATTTATAATGGTTATTATTAGTCCAGTTGTAATACTTTTCTGTTTTCTTGACATTGAGAGGCAATTCTAACTGCAAGCTATGACTTTTGATCTTCATCACTAAACGTTCCAAGTCCCATTTACTTTTTGGTTTCAGCAAGTGAGAGTGAAATATGGGTGTCAGAAGATTTGGTGTCACAGCACCACACTAGTCACCACAGCACAGCAAAATGATAGGTGAATGATGGCCTTTAGTTTGTTATGATCCACATAGTCAAATGGTTCGGCGTAGTCAATAAAACAGAAACCCCTTCCTGGTATTCTCTACTCTCAGCCAAGATTCGTGTGACATCAGCAATGATATCCCTCTTTCTACATTCTCTTCTGAATCCAGCCTGAACCTCTGGCTGCCCTGTCAATATATTGCAGCAACCAAAATTTTACTTGGTTGTAAAAGGAATATTATTCTATAATTTGAGCATTCTGTTGGTCGTCTTTCTTTGGAATGGGTAAAAACACAGCTCTCGTCCACTCAGTTGTTCAAGTAGCTGTCTTACAAGTGATCTAGCCTAAGTGGGTGTATTAGTCTTGGTACTTTAGAGAAACAAATCCACAGCAACCCATGTATAAGAGAGAGTTTTATGTAAAGAAAATGTGCATCACAAAAACATCCCAACCCAATGCTGCCCAAGCCCACAAGTCCAACATTAACCCATTAACCCAACACCAGTCCACAAAGTCCTCCACCTCACAAAACAGAGGCAATGATGCCGACTGCAGGAGGAAAGCTGAGTCAGTGAACGAACAAGCATCTCTGCACTAGCAGGGGTCTCCACATGGCTGCTCCAGCACCCAGGGCTGCATCAGGATAGGTCCATGTGGCTTCTCCTGGGGGATGTCTTGTAGGAAGTCAATGTTGCAAGCCGAAGCAGGGAACTGCTAAGGCAGCTGCACCCTGGTGCGACCATCACAAAGCAAGAGACCCGAGAACTAGAAAGGTGAGGCTCACCACCCATTTATCCCTCCGCCTTTCAATTAGCCCCACATTTGACTATCGGCCAGGCTGGCACAATTAACTAACTCAGTGGGCCAGTGCTTCCAGTGCTTCATCCGTTGAATGAAACATTTTCATGAATATTCCATCAATTCCCGGAGCCTTATTTGGCCTAATACTTTCAGTGAAATTTGAATTCCTTCCTTCAATACCACTAGTTCTTGCTCATCTGCTAACTCTTGAAATGTCAATTAAATTATTTTAGTATGATGACTCTGTGTTTTGTTCCCATCTTCTCTTGGTGCTTCCTGCATTGCTCAGCGTTTTGCCCATAGGGCTTTCCACATTTCAACTCAGGGCTGGCATATGCGGTCTTGAGTTCTTTCCGTTGAAGGTCCACCGAGCGTGCTCTTCCCTTTGGGTTTGCTAACTTCTGGTTTGGTTTTCTTGCTCGGATCCACAATCAATGCTCATGAAAGAAGCAGCTGTGCCATTAAATGGCACATTGTGTTTAGTACAAAACCTCCTTAAAGTATTGAAAACCAAGGATGTTACTGTGAGGATAACGTGTGCCTGACTCAAGCCCTGATACTCTCAATCCCCTCCTGCGCATGTGAAAGTTGGATATTGACTAAGGAAGACAGAAGAAGAATTGAAGCACGTGAATTGCGGTGCTGGTGAAGAGCATCGGACGCTCTCTGGGCTGCCAGAAGAACAAACGGATCTGTCTTGGAAGAAGTACAGCCAGAGTGATCCTTAAGGACAAAGGATAGAGAAACTTTATCTCATGTACTTTGGACATGTTGTCATAGGGACCTGTCCCTGGAGAAAGACCTCGCATTTGGTAAAGTAGAGGGGCAGAGAGAAAGAGGAAGGCCCTCCACAAGATAGATGGACAGAGTGGCTGCAACAATGGACTTGAATATAAGAACAACTCTGAGCATGGCACTAGACCAGGCCGTGATTCATGCTGTTTGTGTTAGTCTGGGTAGACTAGAGAAACAAATTCATAGACACTCATATGTGTACAAGAGAATGGTCTATATACAAGAGCAATTGAATATTGAGAAAATCTCCCAGCCCAGTCCAGATTAAGTCATAAGTCCAATATTAGCCCATATGTCTGATACCAATCTATAAGTCCTCTTCAGACTCATAGACACATGCGATAATGTCGAATGCAGGAAGATCACAGGCCAGTGGATGGGAGGTCTTGGAGATTCAGTGGCATTGTAAGCATCTCAGCGCTGGCAGGGTCTCTACATGGCTTCTCCAGCTCCCGAGGTCTGGTTGCATCAGGGTAGGTCCATGTGGCTTCTCTATTTCCCAGGGTGTAGTGCCATGTGTCTTGTCAGTAGAGCATCTCCCAGGAAGTGAGCAGAGAGAGAGAAGTGTCTTCTGCTTCCAAGGAGGAAATATAGGAATTCCCAGAATTCTTAGGGGGAAGGTCATGCCACACAGAGACCTCATTGGCTATATCTTGTTTGACAGCCTACACTCCACCAGTACACTCTTAATCCTCAAATTGACACCTAATTATGTAACTACCACACTGCTATACACAGGGTTGCTATGAGTCAGAACAGACTGGGCCACATCCAACAAACACAACAACAAATGGTGTGTTTTAGCAAAAGTAATATCTACTTTTATGTCTCTCTGTAGTCCATCACTCCAATGTTTCCTCTATGAACACACAATGATTACAAAGAATTAATTCACAGTGGGAGTGGGGGGTGGGGGTTAGTATTATCTTAAAAAACACGGGGAGGGGACATTGCTGTGAAGTAAATTCTTGAGCAATGCAAAAATAACCATAATGATTTATTTATTTTTTTACATTTGGATTTTGATATGAATTGTGTTAGTCTAGGTTGAGTAGAGAAACAAATTCAGAGACATGCATATGTGTATAAGAGAGAGCTTTATATCAAAGAGTAATTGTATGTTGAGAAAACATCCTAGCTCAGTTCAGGCCAAGTCTATAAGTCCGATATTAACCCATATGTCTGACACCAGTCTATACATTCCTCTTCAGACTCATGCAGCATGTGCAATGATGCCAAATCTAGGAAGATCAGAGGCCAGTAGGTGGAAATTCTTGTGGATCCGGTTGTGGTGGAGCATCTCAGTGCTGGTGTGGGTCTTCGTGTGGCTCCTCCAGCTCCAGTGCTGTGGTTCCATCAGTGTGACTTGTCAACAGGAGTGTGTAGCAGAGAGAATGTGTCTGGCCCCCATTGAGCTCTTTATTTCTGTCACACCTCCAAATGAGGTCATCAAGCTGTGACCTGATTGGCAGGCTAGACTCTACCCCTTCCTCAAGTTGACAGTAGATTATGTAACTACCCCATGCATCATTATTTGTCAAAATCGGGGTTCATGTTCACAGCTCTCATTCTTTCATGTAAACTCAAAATATGCACTTCCATGAACTCAATTCATTATAAGTTAAGTCATTTTTTATTTCCTCGCTTGACATTTTTAAACATGTCTTATCTTTACCCTTTCCCAGCCCACAGCTTCTGCCCTGTGGGCAAATTGAATTACAGGTCTGTCATAGATTGGCACCCCAAAATAGGTGTGAATTTCACTGGGCCTTGGTTGTCAGTGGTTTGGCAATTATGTATTGAGGTCATTTGGCAGTTAGTCAAAGATGTAATCATCCCCGTTGATATGCTTTGGTTGATCAGATAATCAGTTGGAGAGGATTAAAGCAAAGCGGTGAAGTGAAGAGAAGAAGAGTTTATCTCGTGAGACGTAGATGAGAGAAACAAGCAGCGAATGGGGAAAACCATGCCCTACTAAGAAGAAGTGCCAGAAGCAGACGATGTGTTGAGTCAGGACCATGGTGTGCTGGACCATCCCAGACCCAGAGGCCAATCGATGCCAAGACACAGGGAGATTTCCAGGACGCACCAAGATTCCTTTCCTCTTTGTTAAGCAGTTTGGTTTGGGTAGGAAGGACATTAATGAAGTGGCTTGAGGTAGTGCCTGCGACAATAGACTCCAGCATAGGAATCACTGTGAAGACGGTGCAGGACCAGGCAGTGTTTCGTTGTCTCATGCATAGGGTTGCTTTATGTCGAAATCCACTCAATGGCACTTAACCACCACCGCCACCAGAGCAGTTCTGTTATAGAAGCAGGCATATAACTAAGACAAACTCTTGTTCAGTAGATATCTGTCACCTCAGTTGAGGTTTAAGCCAAAAACTAAAGAGGCAACATAACATAGGCTTTGGAATTACACTGTACCTGATGCTTCACTCTGATTCTTTGTACACATAGTATGAAGAAGCAAACACACAGACAACTTTTCAGGAATATGTTATGAGTTAGGAAGTGTGGTATAATTATGTAGTCTATTTCACAGAGGTGGGATGAACCTTAAAGGCGAATGTGCATGTAGCTGTTTTAGCACAGAACTAGCAGATCACTAGGCCCAATCAATTGTATCTATCATCATAAGAATTGTTTCTGATCCTATGTCTGTCCACCATACTACTAGTAAAATTCCCAAATGTTTATTATGTAAGAAAACATAGATGGGTAGCTGAGATGCTAGTTGTAAAGAAAATACGCTTCTGAAGGTGAAAGGGGGAGCTATGATGAAGGTCAGCAGAAGGATAACAATAAAGATCAGTTTGGAGAACAAATTTCTGTGGCGTTCTAAGGGGGACAACACCATTGTGACTCTCCTAAGGATAAGAAATATCTAATAGAATGAATTTAGTCTGAAAGGGATAATCGCTTTTAAACTACACTCAAATTATACCAATCAGTGAAATGATTCTTCATTATATTTATCTCCATTAAAATAATTAATGAAAAGCCAGATGATTTATAACATTGGTATTGCTCATATTGCTTCAGTGGGGAACATATTTACAAATGGATTCATCCTTTTGACAATATAAATATTTAAGATTTGATCATGTTGCTTGGTGAAGCTCTCCAAAGAATGGATGTGAAACTTTGCTTTTTGTATTAACCTATAATAAATATGTGTGTACAGTTATTAAGAACAATTGAAGCCCTTTATTCATGATGTAAAGAAAATATCTATCTTATGCTGCTTATTAAGGTAGATAATGAGGTGAGAGTATTTTATGAAACTGCACTTATATTTCACATGTTCTAATGAAATTGTAATTAGACATACAAATTGATTTGTTAAATATACATAACTCTGCGGAGATACAGACAGACCTCCTGTGGCTCTGTGAAGCCCTCAAATACTAAGTGAAAGTTTGGCAGTTTGAGGGGACAAGGAACACCTACAGTAGACAAGAATTATTCCAATGCTGAATGATAGCTAATAACAACATATGCATATGTGGATATGGGTGCATGGGTGCACACACTCACAGGAGTCTTTTAAAAGTTCATGGGAAAAATGGAATTCAAGATAATAGAATTTTCTAACAAAATTTTTGAAGTCCTTTCATAGTTATAATTTACTTTGGTGCTAATAGCACTAACTCAGATTTCCGTCAACTATGTAATCTTAATCAATAAAAACGATTAAGGACATGTGTCTTCTCCAATTTCAACAATTGAATAGTTGGATAAGAGAAAGATTATATGTCTTGAAAGAAGACAGAGTGAACTATAAGAACATAAACTAGTGTCAGAGACACAAAAGAAAATTCTATTTTCATGGACAGGTGGGACAGTATTAGTTTAAACCATATTTTAAATAAAACATGACTTCTTATAATATCTATGGTAAATCTGTCATGCCAGCCACAGTCCATGATAAACTTTTCCTTACTAATTATCTATATGCAAATATTTATTTTTAGATTGCTTAGAAACTTCTCATATTTAGCTTTTCTTGGCATTGCTACTCTGGTTTTATAATAATAAGATCCACTAATGCAAAGCGGTTTCTGGATTTTCCAACTGTTGGGATGATTTCTTCTCATAAGATATCACCTTGTTAATTGAAATGTCTCGAGCTGTAACCGTTGTTGAAATAAGTTTTCCAATGTGTAAAGACTTGCACCTGAGAGGAGACGCATTCTGGCCTCGCTGAAGTACAGTGCAGAAAGGCTGGAAAGGAATGAAAGACAGACGCTTCCTGATTCAGAGTGCAATCTTCCTGACAGTCTGGGGTCTGATGCTCATTTTTTTGGTCACTTAACAACTGTTTCACAGAATCTTTGCTCCATATCAGTGCATTTACTATGTTTAGGACATGTCAGAGGGTCAGACTGTCTGAATGCAATCATGCACCACAGAATGGCCATTTGAGCAATGTCTGCATTTTGATCTGTTGTCCTAACAACTATAAAACATATTATGTGAGTCACTGAGGTACATGCACAGGTCATAATAACAAACGGCACTACTTTGTGTTATGCATAAAACATTATTAGTGTGTTGTTATATTAAACTGTTGTAGAGTAACTGAATGTGTTTATTTAAATGTTTTAATGTATAAAAATGTATATTATATGCTATCTATCCAAATAAGTATTTGACTAACTGATATTAGAAATCAAAGGTGCTTAAATGTTTCTATGTGACATACAAACTAATTTAGGATGTTTTGTTTGTAACCCATGGCTACCTATATGTAATATGCCGTTAGCACAACGTCCAAATCGCAGAGCCTATCGTATACATTAAGTGGCACATGATTGTAGTTCAAAAGAGCAATTCATGCCCTTGCAAGTTATAGTTCACAAAATCGAAAGCAATTATATCCAAAACAAACAATATATTGATGTGTAAGAGGGCGGCTGGAATGGAGCCCCAAAGCCCATTTATAGACAATTGTAGCTCCCTCCACAGAAGGAATGATTCAGCAGCAGTGCAGTGTAGCACCAATGAAACAAACATCATTCCTCTAATTCAAGAATGCGCCCTCCCCCCACTACCATGACCCATTCTACCTTACAGACCCAGCTAGATCGGAGTACACACATTGGTACAGATAATAGCTCTCGACACATGGAAATCAGGACATATAAAACCCTCAGGAACAGTAGTGGGAGTAGCAATATCATGAGGATAGGGGGATGGTGGGAAATGGGGGAAGGGGAAGAAAGTGGGAACCCATCACAAGGTTGGATATATAGCGACCCCCACCCCTACCACCGCCAAGGGACGTGAATAACAGAAATGTGGGAGAAGGGAGACAATGGGCAGTGTAAGACACAAAATAACATATAATTGATCAAGGATTCATGAGGGGGTGAGAGGGAGGGTGGGAAGGAAATAAAGAAGAGCTGATACCAAGGGCTCAAGTAGAAAGAAAATGTTTTGGAAATGTTGATGGCAACATATGTACAAGTGTGCTTAATACAATTGAATGATGGATTGTTTTAAGATTGGTAAGAGCCACTCAATAAAATGATTAATTATATATGTAGAACAATTTTTTAAAAAACAAGAAAAAAATTGAATATGTGGCTCCTCATTTTGTTTAACTTTACAAATTATTTTCCTTCTTTAAACCTTCCATTTTAAACCCAGTGAAACCCTAAAATGGAGCATTTAACTGTGAAGTAAGAATGTGATAGAGCTGTAGGATCCACATTTGAACTAAGGTGACCCATTATAGTATACAAATTATAGAACAACATCTTTAATATAATATGCAGCCAAATTTAGCGGAAGATAATTCAACAGCAGTTATTGCAGTACATTGACAGGGAGCTGTCAGAAATTCAGGACCAATTTGAAATAGAATGCTGATGATATGAGAGGAGAGAAGGGAGAGAATTCCAAAAAGATGTTTACTTGTGTTTTATTCACTATACAAAGGCATTTGACTCTGTGAGATACAACAATGAATATCCTTTATAATAATGGGAATTCCAAAACAGTTTCTTGTGCACATGCAGAAACTGAATATAGACTAGAAGTAGTTGTTCAAACAGAACAAGGTAATGCTACATGGTTTACCCTCAAGAAAGGTATATATCAAGGTTGTATTGATCACCATACCTTTTTAATCTGTGGACTGAGCTAATAATCACAGAAGTTGGATTACATGAAGAAGAACACAGCATGAGGGTTAGAAGAAGACTTGTTAACAACCTGTAATGTACAGATGACATAATTTTGCTTGCTGAAAGTGAGGAGGACTTGAAGCACTTGCTGATGAAGATCAAGGGCCTTCATTATGGATGACACCTCAATATCAAACAAACAAACAGCATCCTCACAACTGAACCAATAGGTAACACCATGATAAATGGATAAAAGATCGAAGATGTCAAGGATTTTTTACTTGGATCCAGATCAATGCGCATAGAAACAGTAGTCAAGAGATCAAATGACATATTACATTGGATAAATCTGCTGTACAAGAGGTCTGTAATGAATTGAAAAGCAAAGACATTTTGAGGATTGGCCCAAGCCATGGTATTTTCAATAGCCTCATATGCATGTGAAATGTGGCCTTTGTGTAAGGAAGACATTTGAATCATGATGTTCGTGGAGAATATTTAAAGTACCATGCACTGCCAAGAGAACAAACAGATAGGTCTTGGAAGAAGTGCAACCAAGATGTTCCTGATAGGCAAGGATGGTGAGACTTTATCTCACGTACTTTGGACATGTTGCCAGGAGTGATCTATCCCTGGAGGAGGACTTCATGCTTGGTAAAGTAGAGGGGCAGTGAAAAAGAGGAAGGTTCTCAACAAGATGGATTGCCACAATGTCTGCAACAATGAATGGGCTCAAATATCAGAACCATTGTGAAGATGATGCCGGGCCAGGGGGTGTTTGCTTCTGTTGAACATAGGGTCATTGAGACAGCACCTAACAAGAACAGCAAAGATTTTTTTTTAATAGTGGTGTCTTTGCATAATGTTTTTGCGTAATTGTTTCAATATCATTTAGTAACAAAGGTACAAAGTATCAAGTTTATAGATGTTTGGCAACATTCTAATTCTTAAACCAACAATGATTCTTAGAATGATATATGTATGTATACATATACACACACGATGTAAATTAGGAGATAGTGTACTCAAATTCTGCAGTGTGTTTGCCCAAGTCGATTATTACTTTATACCATCAAGTTTCTTCAAGAATTAAGAGAGATAGTCCTTAAATATGTAAATATATATCTTAAATATTCAAGGTGTCTCTATATATACACATGTAAGGTTAATATATATATAGTATGTGTGTATATGTATATAATATATATGGAGAGATGTCTTAAACCTTCAGAGCTTAAGGTGTATACACATATATCTGTCTCTATCTGCGCACATATATATTCGTATGCCCCTTAGACCTTGAAGTAACTTAATGGGATAAATTCATAATTCACTTGCATAGACACTGCAGGGTTGGAGCAAAGTACTTCATAGTTTATTTTAGTTTTTCATGTTTTAATTTGCTAACTAAAAGAAAAGTTTATTTTACTTAAATTAGAATTTATTCCTTGATTAACTTTTCTGTTTAGAACCTAGTAATCATTTTTAATGTTAGCAGATAGTTTCAATTCAAAAGTAGGTTTAAAGATAGTTGCTTAAGAATATAAATATAGGCCTTCTCTTACTTATTAAATATCTTTTTTGGATATTGTTCATTTATGAAAGTAGTAAAAAATCTATATTTTAGAAGATTGCATATTTATGATGTGTGTGGCAGTAATAAATACCACAGTATGAGCTGAGAGAAAGTCTGGTTGTGATCATTGGACAGAGGTGGGACCTTGGCTAGGCCATGATACTCTGTGATTTGTTAGTTATGAAATCGTGATTGACAATTATGTAATGACATACGTTGGCAGCTATCATGATGTAGTTAGCCTTCATTTTGTAATTTTAGGAGGACATCTCACATTTTTGCCCAGCACCAATTTCTAATAACCTAGTCTTTGTTGGAACTTAAGCATGTTGATAAATGTGGAATGTACATATTGAACTATGCCTAAGTTGTTCTAGTGTTTTGTAGTATATTTTGGAATATCTTTTACACTGGCATTTATAACTCTTAAGTAGAAACTGCCACATAAGAATGAAATTTTGCCTTTTCTACTTCAATATCTACAAATGAGATGTAGAAGAGAAATGACTTCTTGAGTGTTCTCTCTAGCTTGTTACCTTTCTTTGGACGTAATTAAGAACGTTTTTATATAGTATGGGACCGAAGTACTGGCATCATTATTTTTTTTTAAATTTCATTCATTTCACGTAAGATAGGTTTGGAGACATATCAGAATTATGTAACTACCTGATGTTAGGGGATGTAATTGCATTTCCTTACTATGAAATATTGTTTAGAGGAGTTGCATTGCTATGTTTTGCAGATCTTTTTAATGTGAGTTAGTACAAGGGATCATGGTGACACTTTGGGTCACCAACCACTCTGAGGGAGAAAGGCGGAAACTATCACGACAAGATTTGTAGTTTCAGAAAAGCCACCTGGGGCTTCTGTGAGTCAGAATCAATCAATAACTGCGGATTATGCATCAGAATTGAATCAATGGCAGTAATTATTTAACACAAGAAATCCGGCTGGTTGTATTTGTTTCTCAATCTGTTGTACGTGTTTGTTGTTTAATAGAAATGTATGAGGAAAATTTAGTTGAACAGCCTTTTATTATGTTATTATTATTATTATTTCAACATGACACCAAAACTTAACAAGCGGTAATTTTCTAGATTTTATTTGTATTGTAGACTCTAAAGCCATATTGATAACTTCTTATACCCAAACATTGTTTGAGAATGAGTGTGAAAAAGTCATGGAGTGTTCAGTGTTATTACAAAAATAATTTTTATATCAGGGCCCCTTGAGAGTCTTCGGGATATACTAGAGGAAGTCTGGTTTAAGAAAACGGCTCTGGTTAAAACCGTTTCCTTCATTGTTTATAATATCTGACAAGGTCTTCACCTGTTCTATCTAAATTTGTGTGCTGTGTCTTTTCCGGTCATCTTTGCGTATTGCCATTCCCTTCACCTGGCAAACGACATGAAGTAGAGGCTATAACCCTCTCATAAACCATGGGTCTACAAAGAATTCTACTTCTTAGAGTCATTCCTGTAGAAGAAAAGGCTAAACACTAATCAACAAGTCAACAGTTACAGAGCAGACCCCAAAAGCTTTGCTTGTACAGTGTATGAAATGCCTGTCACAGAGGGAGTGCTATTAAAGGTGCTGTATGATTCTGAGGGCCTGAGGAGTAAACACGAGAAATTGAAATATGAGACAGATATTGCAACAACAAAGAATGAAAGAACTCTTAAGACTCAAATGGGTAATTCAAAAGATCATACTTCAAATTGCCTAATATTTTGAAATGGCTGAAAGGAGGACCGATTTCCCCTAGCACTTGCCCTTGCTGTGAATTCATTTATACTGAACAAGACATTTATAAGGAAAGCCCATCATCGGTGGATCAAATTCAAAAAATTCACACTGAATTTTAACACTAATGCTGATTTCAGGGATTTTCTTGTGATAAATGATGTTTTGGATAATTTTAATAATAATATTTGTAGATGGATTTTATGATGGATGATCTTATAAATTTGATCATACCCAAAGTGAGACAATAAGGTAACTCTGACATGATTTCTTCAAATATTTATAGATTCAAACTCATTTATTTATTTAGCAGGTTATTATTTGCTGTGTGATTCTGATACTATTAGAAATACCGAATAAAATATACACCCTTAACTCAAAGTAGTCAAAGTAACTCAAATATACGTGCAATATATAAACAATATGTATAAACAATCAAATTGAGTACAGTAGTAGATCTCTTAACTGACTTCCACTTAGTTATCATGCAAATTTATTTAAAAATATATTGCCTTAAAATGTTATAATGGATGTTGCATATATCTTGAAACTCATGGTAGGAGGGGTCTTTAAATTTCTTCACTTCTGTATTTTCTCAGGTTTAATCATACACTTGCCCAGAGTAGGCTCTCTTCTCAAATCTATATATATCCTTTTTTGTTATAATTAAATAGGTAAATTAATTAGGACCATAAGCATTTAAAAATGAGTATGAAAAAAATATTCCTAAAAAATTTATTCTGAAAACTCTAAAAAGAAACTTACTAATATGAAAATAATTGTTGTCTTGTGGACTTAGTGATTTTCAATGATTAAATTATACTACTCTAGATGCATTCTGTACTCGGTTTATTTCACAATTATCTTTAAGAACCTCACTTTAGATTAAAAACAAAACAGACCCCCAAAAAAGGAAAAAAAAACTTGAAAAGCAGGCAGTATATTGTGAAAGAAAAAAATAATAAATTTTAGAGTTGATTAGTTCTCAGAAAGTAAGTCCTCTATTAAATCAATATATGGCTAATAAATATGTACTCATGAACTTCAAATAAAAATATAACATTTTACCTATGTATGACTTATTTTTCTTTGTTTAAGGGCTGCCTGTAAAAGATGGCATAGATGCACAGTTTTTTCCCTACAGCAAAGAAGTCAGAAGGTCCATGTGGAGCAGTCATTTGGAACCCTGGGTCTCTGAAGAAAGTGGAGCCAGACACACCTATGGGGAATTCCAGAAGCAAAATCCCAAGCAGTCACCAGCAAATTCTGTGCTGCTGGTGGAGATGTACCAAAGTGCTAGGCCTTAGTGCTGGACAGGCTCGGTGCTCAACAACCAGAAAAAGACATCAACGAATCATCTCCAGACCATCTACCAACAGAACAATTCCTTGAAACTCACAGAGCTGACAAGAGAGAGAGAGATGTATGCCGCTGATTCCCCATAACCCCTAGGGTAACGGTGCCAGGTTTGGCCACACTTGGTCCTCTCAGTGGCTGGCTGTTCCCTCCTTGTGCATACACAAGCACATTTGATTTGTTTGTTTTAACTTGTTTTGCTAGTATTTTTGTTTGCTTTTTGTTTGGCTCTGGTTATACCTTTTATACAGCACTTGATAGAATTAATGGTCCCGCCAGGATCTATGACCTGCCTTCTCCAAAAGGTGCATCTCGATGTCTCAAAGGCCACAAGCCATCATTTCGCATGAAGACGCAAGATCGCTTGACAAAAACAAATGAACAAGGTATAGAGCAAAAGATCTTCCAGGGGAATAAAAGTCACTGGAACTACTGGAGAGGGAATTGAGAAGAATAAGTTTAAGGGACTTTCAATGGGTGAAGAAAAGATCAAGAGAGCCACAGAAGAAATAAATGAAAATTACAAAGCATATAAAAGTATCAGCTTGAAATGCAGAAGATTGACTAAGTTAACGGAATTAGCCCTTCACAAGAACAAAACAATCGAACTGAAGGAAAGTAAGGCTGATGATACCTCTGAACAAAGAATAATCCGTAAAAAGAAAAAAAGTTCCACAAAAAGTATAAGAATTGTATGAGACACTCTCGAGAGGAATAAAACACACCTTTTGGCATCCCAGAACAGAAAGAAAAGAGAATCCACAAAGAAAATAGTCCAAGAATTTCTGGGGAAACTGCCCTACACGATGAAAAAGGAGAAAATAAACATTCAACAAGCTGAAAGGAACTCCAAGCGGAGTAGATTCAAAAGGAGAGAGTGCAGAGATTGGAAGCCGCATCATGCTGGGAGGATTGTACGATTGTGTAACCACGGCAGAAAGCAGTATCGCACTTCCGCCAACAACGTGGATAGAAATACGGTAAGGGCCAGAAATCCCTTCACTTGGTATGACCGTAGAGAAGGAAGAGCCATCGCTGGACAGAGATATGTGCGCTCATATCTGCCACAGCACTCATCGTGATAGCAAGATGGACACACCTTAATGTCCATCACTGGGAGAGTGAGTAAATAGCTTGGGTCCATGCACACCATGGAATCCATGAAATACTGCACCTCATTCCGGAATGGTGAGGAAACAGAAACACTTCGTTGCATGGATGATTTGGAGGACTTTATTTTGGGTGGAGTTAGTCAATCAAAAAGTGCCAAATATTGTGCCGAGACCACAGTTACAAAGAAAAGGAACATAAAGATAAATTTTTCATACCCAAGGAAACAGACTTCGATGGTTACCAGGGGTGAGAAAGAGAGGGAAGGGGAAACGATAGGCTAGAGGGTAGACAAGATGCCAACTTAGAAGAAGATAATGGTCTACAAGACGTGGAAGAGGGCAATGGGTAGGGCACCCTATTGGGAGGTATGTATTATGTTACAGAATACAAAATTGCTGATCTGATGTAAACCCCCACCTAGTTAACAATATATTTTTTGAAGTCATATAGCATTTGTGATAGGAATATTCTGTTTTTAGTCTTATGAACATATTAACTCGTTTAATTTAATATTTTCTTATAATTAGTACTTATGAGGAAGGTGTCAGTAATACCACATTCTTTAAAGAAGAAGAAGAGCATGTAAACAGGTTAAGAAATCTAACCAAAGTCACACATATATAACTTGGTAGAATCTGGATTTCAACCCATTGCTTTAGTAACAGACATTTTGACCATTTTCCTCTGCTATCTCTCAGGGTTTTCTAGATAAAAGTAAGTAGTTCTGAAATATTTTCCACCCCCTACTATATCCATAGTAGTGATATAATGCTCAAGTATCAATTCTCTCTGTATTCTATATAAAAATATAAACAAACAATTCAGTTTTGCTTAAATAGATCACAGCTAGACATGAGTAACATTTCTAACCTACATTTAAAATGATTGTATCTATGCCCTTAAATGTTTTATATCCTTGTTTTAGATTATAAAATACTTGAAGTTTGCATTCCAGCAAATAGAAGTATGTGCATTAGAGCACTAACAGAAAAATCATGATAACCATATCGCACTAAAGTTGACTATTTCACATCTTAAAATTGGCAAATGAACAGAGAGTGAAATTTTTTTTACAGATATATTTTTTACTCGTTTTATTAGGGGCTCATACAACTCTTATCACAATCCATACATACATCAATTGTGTAAAGCGCATTTGTACATTCATTGCCCTCATCATTCTCAAAACATTTGCTCTCCACTTAAGCCCCTGGCATCAGGTCTCATTTTTTCCCCTCCCTCAGAGAGTGAAATTTGTGCTTCTATCTCTTTTCTGTTGTAAGATAACATCTTACTTGTCCATAGATTGTGAAGAGTAGTAATTTTCATATATGTATTTATTCTCTCCCCTGGTTTCTAAATTTATCTCCCAGTTGATTTTAGAAGATGAGGAGTTGGACAAATGGATTCCTTCTCATTTTATTGAGAATGCCACATTTTTTTGTAGTAGAATATTTTAGACCTAAAGTCATTTGGGGGAGTAAATTATTATTTTTAAAAACTGAGTAATTAAACTGTGAATAGCAGTTCTGGTACTTATATGCTCTCCGAAAACTCCAGAAGGAACTGTCATCCTTAGAACTGCAACAGCTGTGGATAATGAATGTGGTCAGGGAGTGAATTTCCTTGTCCACTCCTTTCATGCGATAGGTTTTTCATTCTATTTTATTTGCGTATGCACTTTCAAGTCTAATACATCTGTTTCCTAGCTTGCATGCACATAAGCTTATAATTTTATTTTTATTTTCATTTTCTAATAGGCAAGCGTTTCTCTTTAAGCCTCAGAGGACCACACACTGGTGGCCTTGAAGTCTCCTAAATGTTAAAAGTACGAAATGATTGAAGCCAAGGCCAATTGGCTTGTAAAGACCACTATTTTTCCACTGGCTTTTATATTAATCTCAAGAGACCTACAGTTGTGTTCCGTCTCCTTTCATGATGCCTCTCTCTCTCTGTGATTTTAAATGAATAGCAAGGATTCTGCTGAAAGAGAACAAAGTATTTATCAGTATTTTGATTTCTATAGTCTCTTGTCAATAGCTTTAACCTTGAAATTATTCAGTGCCAATTTGGTCTTATCAGGGAAAAAGCATTTTAAGTCTAAAGACTGTAGTGTTTATGTAGCATGGAGAAGTGGGCAAAAGTAGGACAAAAGCTTTAGTTTTATGCACAAGGTCACCCTCACTTTTTCTTTAAAGCCATATTGTGTTGCTATATTTTTATCCCTTGATGGTTCTGATCACAGCTTCAGAAATTTTACATGCACTTCTTGTTTAAAGATAATAATTTTTATTCTCAAAAACTCTGTGTACATAAGAGTATCTATGGAAAATTTGGATGAAATGTTAATGGAATGTTCTGCCTCTTTTTGAAGCCCCTTCATATATAGAAGTTGAATGAAAGGGAATTTGTATTAGTTTCAGTATTATTAATATTGAAATATCCAGTATTATTAATACTGAAGTTTTATATTACTATGCATTATTAATAATATTCAATGTTATTAATTCTTAAACCTATGCGTAGGATAATAAGATTAGTGCTTTGCTTCTGAAAAAAAAAAAGATTTAAATTTAGAGCCCTGACACTCTCTATTGGCTTCACTACCCCAGTAGGAACCGAAGCCCCACTGGCCATTCTTTATTGAAAGACTAATTCAGATGTGATTTTAGACAATAGAGAGTGGTCAGTGTAGTTCAACTTTGACAACATTATAATAAATAAAGAACACAGATTCAACATGTCACATATTGAATGATGCACTTTTATGAAATGTTCGGAATCGGTAAAGAAAGCAGAAAAGTAGTGACCACAGGTTTGGGGCGGTGAGAAGAGGCACAAGGACTTACTGAGAACGGAGTGTCTGTGGTGATGAAAAGGTGCTGTACGCTAGATGGAGTGCACATGGAATCACATGAGAAACACTGCATCATACACTTTAACGTGGTTACCTTTATTGATTGTACCTAAGCTAACAGCAACAAAAACAATCTACAGTTAAGGAGACATGGTTGCTACAATGCGTGTTTAAGCAAAAGATTATTTTGTTCGACTATTTAGGCAAAGAGTACAGGGTCAAACGTTAATTAACCATGGAACAAACATCAAATGCAAACTCTGATGTGCACGTCATTTTAGAGATTATAACCAAGTACCATGTTGAAAGATTTTTAAAAGATGTGTATGTTATAAGCTATATATTGTGCAGGTATAAGTTCCAAACTGTTTTGAACAAATGAACATGCAAATAATCAAACAAAAATTCATTAAAATGGATTTGTTTGGTTTTTACTGCCCTCAAGTTGATTCCTTCTCATAGAGACCCTATAGGACTGATAGAAGTGCCCGTGTGGCCTTCTGAGAATGCAGCTTTTGATGGGAGTAGAAAGCCCAGTCTTTTTCCAGCAGAGGCCTGATGGCTTCCAACTGCCAACCTTGAGGTTCATAACCCAGCATGTAACCACTCAGTATTACCAGAAAACTGTAAGCTTAAAACCAAACTATAACTCCTAAGGCTAGAAAGAGTGTAGGAAAGGTTGCTTAAGACTTTATTATTCTGATAACTAATAGTAATATTTATTTATTTTATGGACCTACTTAGAGGCAAGGATTTTGAAATATATATTTTGGCCTAGATGAGAGATCAAGAGAAATAAGTTGTATCTCAGATTTCAAAGGAAAGAAAGGAGGAGGTGGTGGGGGAGTAAATGGGAGCTGATATCAGGGAGTTCAAAATGGAAGACAACGCTTTTAAACAGATTTTGGTAGTAAGTGTACAGCATGTCTTGATGTGATGGAACCACGGAATGAATGGTATGATGACTGGATTGGGTCCTAATAAAATAGGTGGGGGAAAACTTATAAGGAAGAAGAACAAAGGGGAAAAATATGTCACACCTGTTTGCTTGAGAACCTCCCATAAAAGTGGGAACTTGTAAATTAGTTATTAACCACTACTACAATGACATTCACAAAGATTCTATGGTCATTCTTGGCAAAGAATGAATCTTTCTGAAAATCAACATACTCACATTTTGAAAGCTGAAGTTCAAGAGGCCTTTGGAGTATTAAAGCTGGAGAAAAATAAAACGGGTGATGATCAGACTGACATTGGCTTATCAAAGTCCCAACAAACTGCTTTAAATTACTACAATGATGAGTATATATCACTTCTCCAAGAAGGTGATTGCAGTTCCCAAGGAGGCAAAAAAGAGGTATGAGAAGAATAATGGGAGCTAAGTGTGTAACATAAATTGTGGTTTAATATATCCAAGGTCATAATTCTAAAATTATATGTATTTGCTTCCAGTGCCAAACAAAGCTATATGTGTGTGGTTTAGGAGGAAGTAAGTGGGCTGGTTAAGAAGTCTAGGGCATGATTAATGTCGCTGTCTAGTGGGCATGCCACTTCTTCAAAATAGCTTGTGCTGCACCTGTACTATGATTAACCTGTAAGGCAACAGAAAAATAGACTGATACTGCAATGCACTTTATCATTTCCTGGTGTTAGTTTTTAGGAGATGTCAAAGGAAAAAAAATAATGACACTTCAACGTGGTGGATATGGGGTTAATGCTGCAATATACAGTATAGTTTCCCAAGTTTAAATGTTGTCTCAAAGGTGTCTGTATTTTACTTGTTTTATTATTGAATTATAACTATAATTTTATATACACATATTTTTTCCTCTAAAGAAGAATGGGATTTAGTCCATTCTAAGCTGTAGATTCCACTCTGAAGATAAATACCAGACTCAAAAACCTAGAAAGTTTCTTTAAAATGGTATTTTTGTTTATATATGTGAAGTATATTACACAGAAATGTATTACAAAGAAAAGATTGAAAAGTAACAAATACCATATGGTAAAGAAGAGGAACATAAGCTTTCAATTCCTTAAAATTATCAATTGCAATAAAGTTTAATCGAGCACAAACTATGTGCAAAACACTATGCTATATACTAAGAACATAGACACTATGATACAATCCATGGTGCTCAAGGGATTTATAATCTCTTTAGAGCATTCAGGCATAAGCATAAACAAATAAATGGCAATAAAAGGAAGCTATGGCTTAATGCCAAATGAGTTCTATAGACATTAAGAAATCTGAACCATAACAAACAGAGTGATTCATTTAAAATTTTAATTATTTTTATTTTCCTAGGAAACACACACATACACGCAGCAAAAACAAAAATTAACTGTCATTAAGTCATTGCTGCCCCACAGTGACCCTCTAGGACAGGATAGAATTGCCCCATGGGTTTCCAAGACTATAACTCTTTAGGGTTATAGAAAGCCTCAACTTTCTCACTCAGAGCAGTGGATGATTTCAAACCACTGGCCTTGCAATTAGCAGCCCAGCTCAAAACCACATGACACACCTATGTGAGCCTTGGCATATTTCTTATACTCTTTATTTGATATAGGTACACACACAGTACAGAAAATGCATCTGAAGAGTCAAATGTGTAAAAGAATAGAAATCTGAGGCTTTACTTGCCAGATTTCAATCGAAGAGTTTCAATCTTGAATCTCTTCAGATTGTGCTGTCTTAAAGGGATGCCCACGTGACAGGCATCACAACGAATCCCATTTTTCTACATTTAGCCTTAGTTCCTGGAACCATCCATGGATTGGCTAGTGCAAAAAGCCAGTTTAATGCATCCAACAATGTCCTTTTCATTCAGTATCCATGTTTCTGGTAACGTCTACTCTCTAGAACAGCGATTCTCAACCTGTGGGTCATGACCCTTATGGGGGTTGAATGACCTTTTCAAAGTGGTCACTTAAGACCATCGGAAAACAAATATCTGATGGAACCAAGACACTGCTCCTCTATTGGTCTCCAGGCGGGTCCTCCCACCTGCAGATATGCCCACAGAAGAGTACCTGGCGCGAAGACTGTTACCCATGTTATACCATACTTCAAGACAAAATTTCATTGATTTGTCATTAGAAATAAATATTTCACAATATATAATTGCATATTGCTTTATGATGAATCACTATGCTTTAATTATGTTCCATTTTTAACAATGGGGGTCCTCACAACATGAGGAACTGTATGAAAGGGCCACAGCATGAGGAAGGTTGAGAACCACTGCTGTAGAAGATAGCTGTAAGTCCGTCAACACAAGTTCCACTTCTTGAAATTGTTCATTATTTTCTTGAGCACAGGCAACCAATTCCTTTAATGCCTATTCTGGTCGGCCACTTAGCTGCTAAGTTCAGTTTATGTTTTCATTACAATCTCAGAGTTGGTGCATTTCCAATAGTCAGTCCTCTAATTCAGACCGCACCTTATTCTTCACATCTGAACTTCCTTCTTCTAATTTGCTCATCTCTTGTCCTTTCCTGTCAATCGATTATGTAACTTTTGCACACCTATCCCTTGATTAACATGCTTCCACAATTTTCATGGGACAATTCTGAATAGTCCCATAAATAACCATATTTCCCTTTAATGCAATCTTTCTCATTCTCCTGCTATCTAAAAGGGTAATCCTTTACGGTTGTTTATATTCCTTTATAGGAAGTTGTTTCATAAATCTTGCTTTGCAATGCTGAATACTTCTATTCTTGAAATTGTTCATAGGATCCTATAAATTTCACATAAAATAGGGGAATTTTGTATTCCTCCCATTAAAAATGAAACCTAAAAGAGCATTGGTGAGAGTATTCAACTCACAACTCCATGCAGGTCAGAGTGGGACTCACAGCAGGTTTCTTTTCTTGTTTTTGCCAGTGGGATTTCAGTGGTTGATTTTGGTGGAAGTAGATCATTAGACCTTTCTTCCAACCTTTCAGTTAAGAGTTGAGGAGTACCATGAAGGGATTCCCAGTGCCTCAAACCCCCCTTGTCCTATATTTTAGTATAGGTTTGGAATACTTCATGTGAATTTTTTATCCTGTTCTTTAAAAATAGCGTCAGCAACTTGGGTCAGGAGGCTTTAATAAATTGCTAAAACTTTTCCAAATGACACACTGTACATTTGTTTATGTTCCAGTTAACTGGGTTCATTGGTCTGCATGATTATCTAATCACATTACTATACAATATTGCAAAGGAGAAGCTTTTCATGATTGGTCATGATAGAAAATAGAATCTTGATTTGCTCTGGTTCCAGATGGAGGTTTGCTTATAATGGTTTAGATTTAATTATGATCATTATAAACTAAACAAAGCTAAATTATACTATCTTAGAGCAAATTGTCATGTTATTTACCACCATAGACATATCCATTGTAGAGATGGGAATGGATGTCTATTGCTAAGTCATTTTCTGAATGCTGTCCTTTTTCTTGTTAAATTTTTAACCATATGAGGAATTTAGTTCTTAAAGTTAGTGTTCCCCAGCTTTGAATGTTATTTATGTTCTGTTCGCTTTTTGAGCACATTCGGGCTGAATATTCTTTTTGGTATTGAGAAGCCCACTCTCCAGTAACATGATAGCTATGCGGAGATTTTACTAACATTATCAATTTGCTTTGAGAAAATATTTTAGTGTATATTAGTATAAAACCTCCCTATTTAAAAAAAATATTTAATGGTAGATATAAATCCAGTACGTAGTATTTAATGCTAGCTGTCCAGAACCTAGTGCAGTATGACTTACAGAACATTTATTTTTACCACCTAACTCATAAAAGTTGTTTTCAATATCTTCAGTCAAACTTAACTATAGGCAAGAAGAGGTGGAAAAATTACCTGTCACATTATTCACAGGCCAGACCAAGATAATGTAATACCATGGCCCACTAAGCTAATTTAGAAGAAAAAATGGAGAGAGGTTTTTAAAAGATGGCATTTATATGTAATATATGTAGAAGAGTTTAGGATTTTGACAGTTTGAGATTGTATCCTCTTTATAGGGAATGCATAATGACTTTTATTTCTTCTGAAATATGCATAACTCCTTGAAGGTAACTTTCAACTCTCATTAGCACCTTTCCAAAGCAAATCCTCTGTCTTTGGGAAAGCAAAGGGGACAGCATATCTGAACTTGAATACAATGTTTACTTATGAGCAGTTCTGTCGTTTCTACTCTTCTTTGAGATTTTTGCTTCATTATTTATGAATGAAATGCCCAACCATGGACATAGTAGTTAAGGCTTCCCTGTTAATTCTCATATCTAATCAATATCATAGAGAGATGTCTAACTTGACCTTCATTGTTGGATCTTGTTAATAAGGTCTTTCAGTGAGAATGGATCCATGACTAAAAGTGTTGCTTCTGGGAGAGACTCTAGGTTTGAATCCTAGCTGTTTTTATTAACCCTTTGCAATTCATTTAATTTCTTAAATCAGGATTTCATAATTTTTAAGTGAAAGTTAAGATTATACTACCTCACAGTATTTTTGAGTAGTAATTCTGAATTTCTCAATCTGGCAATACTGACCATTAAGGTCACAGAATCCTTTGTTGTGGGAGGCTGCCGGTTTAGGGACATTGTTGGCCGCTGCAACCTAGGTATCAGCAGAAGCTCCTGCTCCCCTGTTGAAACAACCAAAAATGTCTCTAGATGTCCCTAAATTCTCCATAGGGACCCAAATCACCCCAAGCTGAGAACACTTGGATTACACGAGTAGCCATATCTATATCTACATGTAAAAAGAATTTTGCACTGCTCTTGGAACATAATCATCACTTAATATATTTTAGCTGTATTATTATCTACAAGAAATAGAGTTCTGGAATCATCTCTAAAGAGCCATACTCTTGAAGTGCACGGCCACCATCCTGTCTTCTCTCTATGTGTGCTCTCATCTCTCTGCATAAATGAATATATACATATACATGTATATTGTCTGCATATATTTTGCTTAATAGACAAAGTACTGATGGGCATAGCAAATTAGCTAAAATCTAGTCATTCTCCCTGCTACTAAATACTGTATGAACAATGTGTAAAATAGATTGATTTAAATTTGCCTCTTTCTTTGTAGCCCAGCAGAAAGTCTATAAAGTTAAAGAATGGCATATAATATATTGGAAAAGGTTTCACTTCTTATGCAGTATCATTTGGACTGTGGCCTGAAAGGATTTTTGGGGGTTAGCAGAAAAAAAATATTTTTCAAGATATTACTTTAAATGGGACTTGATTTCTAAAAGCCTGAAATAGGAATTTAGTAGAAGATAAAAATGAAAACATACAAATCCGTGTATCATTTTAAATGTTGATGATAGAAATATATGTATTTGTAGTGGCATAGTGGTGATGGGTTGGGTTGCTCACCACAAGGTCAGCAGTTTGAAACCATTAGCTACTCCAAGGCAGAAAGAAAAGACTTGTTGAGCCTATAAAGGGTTTTAGTTTCTGAAACCAACCAGGGCAGTTCTACCCTGTCCTATAGGGTTGCTATGAGTCTACATTGACTCAATGGCAGTGAGTTTGTTTTGGGAGGGGTGGGGGTATATTAAAGGTCTTTTATTCATAACATAGTCCTTGTCTGAAATAAGTGGTTCAGGGTTTCTATCTGTTGTTCATAAATACCACCCAGTCCCCTCCAATGCTTGACAACCATATGGACAGCAGGGGTGGACTGTGTTACTCAATAGGGATTTCACTGGCTTATGTTTCAGAAGTAGATTATCAGGCCTTTCTTTATAGTTCATCTCAGGCTAGAAGCTCTTCTGGAACTGGTTCAGCATTATAGCAACATACAAGCCACTGCTGACAGTGGGTGGCTTGGCTGGAGGTGCATTGGCTTGCCGTTGAACCTGGGTCTCACATGGAAGGTTGGGGTTCTATCATTGACCACTGTTGCCTCATCTATAAGTTGGTGGAAATAATCCATGCCTAAATAGTACTGCAGCTCAATGAACCATCTAGATGGGAATTTCTCTCAACTTCTTATAGAGGAGATTGACAGTCAGAGGGTCCATTTCCTAGACAGAACTAGAAGAAATATTTTGACTTAAATATGGTAGTTTCTCCCACTGGACTAGAGGCTTTCACATGTTTAAGTTTAACTCCAACAGCCTTTTGCTGTTCTGAGAAACATACATTACTTTTTCATGCTTAGGGCCTTTGCCATATATCCACCTTTTATTCTAGGTGTTTCGAATAACTTAATTCTTTCCAGAGCACTCAGGGTTTCTTCCATCTAACTGGCTAGAGTAATGCTTTTAGTGCATTACTCCCCATGAATCGTGCTCTTCAATATTCCCCTGGACACTCATTCAGTTGAGTTTCCCTAGTAAGAGCACACTGACATTGCTAAGGTTAATGACTCAATGTTTTACAAGTTGAAACACATTTGGGTTTAAATTGATTGTTTGGGTCATTTTATTCAGCAACCTGCAGGCCTTGCGTGCTGGTGTGACTTCTCAGAGACTGTCTCCGTTACACTCTTCATGGTGTGGTATAGACAGTGATACTATGTCAGAGAACTTAGCATTACTCACACAAAGTCTCTACCACACAGACGTGGACAATCCCTGCTAACTCACTCACACTGGTCTACAGACATGATGAGATAATAAATATGGGTGCAAATTTCTATGTGTTGCATACTATGTTCATTTATAAACCTGGCACAGGGGATCATGAATAATCTTAATGTCCCAATGACAGTATAGGTGAACAAAAGTTCAGTCTTGTGGTCCAGTTGGACAATTATTAAACAGCAATGGTGATACAATAATTAGAATTGGAATACTATAAATGTCTATAGCTCATATTGTTTAGTACATACTAGGTACCAGGTGAAGCAAGTTAATATCTATAAATTTATTTATTATGACATTTAAAGTTATATGTTTAATACCATGTAAATATGAAGAAGGAATCTGAAGCCAGGCAGTCTGATTTCAGAGTACATTCCCTTATTTCTCATGCCCCATTCCTTCCCCCAACTACATTCATAAAACTGGGTTATCAATCAAGTTCTGCAAATTCTTTTGCCTCTAACATTCTATCCATTTGTTGACATTCAGCCTTCTGCACCTTCATTGCAATTTCCTATCAGCCTCTCTTTGCTTTGTTGTCTTTACTACTCTAAAAGTTTATGTTGATTGGCAACTACATTCTAGTATCTTAGAGTCTTGATGACTAATACACTGATGCCTATAAATGCTGTAAGCTACTTCTCGCGTCGGAAGATGTTTTGATTTAGGTGAAGATTGCTGATGTTTAATGTACTTGCTAGTGGACCCCTGACGGTGCAGTGGGTTATACGTTGGGTTGCTAATTACCACATCAGCATTTTGACTCCATTAGCTGCTCCGTGGGAGCAAGATAGGCTTTTGCTTCCTTCCAGATTCAGTACACAGCCTTGGAACCCACAGGAGAAGGTCTACTCTGTCCTGAGGGGTTGCTCTGAGTCTAAGGTGACTGGATGCCACTGATGTAGGTCTTTGCTTAAGCACAGCAGATGCTAATGATTGAACCCATTCTTTGCCTTCAATTTTACAAGTTCAGAAAACACTGAATTTCTAATAATTTTCAATGTGTATCATTTCTGTATGCTTTGTCCTGTCACTGGTGAGCAAAAGCAGGCCTTGATACCAATGTCAATAACCGTTGATAAAACCTGCTCAGGTGTCCAAGTGACTAAGTAGGCTCAGACATGGTGGCCCTGGGTTCCCATCATTGTAAGGAGGAATTCTGCAAATGCCTGGCCAGGTTTCTGTAGCAGAATAAGCTTAGTTTGACCAAAATGATTAGGATGTAGTGCCTAGCACTGTGTGCACAAATTACCTTTGTTATAGAAACAGTTTGTGGTAGTTGCCTGTTTTAATATCAAATGAATATTTTAACATTTAACACTTGCTTGTTTTAGGAATACAGATCTTGTGCCTATACAAAGTGCATGAAACAAAAACCAATGTTAGAAGTCACAATCCCTAGTATTTGAATTCCATAGATATGTCAAATGCGACTTAAGTGCATTAAAGAAACAAACAAATAACCAAGCCCAAAACATTAAATCAAATTATGCATAATTTTAAGGACTGTTACCTATATTTTGACTTATCTTAATTATTTTACATAATTCTCAGTTGATAGTTCCTTGCTTTTAAGTTAAATCTAAATGTGACAGAAAACAAAAAACATGTCCTCTACTACCCCTAGATTTAACAATCATTTATAAACGTATAAATATGTCCATATGCATAATCTTAAGTTTCTAAAGAATCCCATATCATTGTTTAACCAACTTTCCATTTTCTCATGTGACAATGCCCTGTACAAGAAGGACAGAGTCTGGGGGGGATTTGGGAAGTCTTTATATATTAGCTTTTAGAAACTTAAACTGAAGTCATTTGTTTTGTCCTGAGAGTCCCGGGTGAGTGTTTGCTCTTCATTTGCTTTATGTCTCATGGATTCCTTTCAGTCTTAACTCAACTGGAGCCAACTAGCCACACCAGACGCTATTACACTGCCGTCTGTGACAAATGGACCTTGTTTCATTTCCAAGGATTTGAACTTGAAATCACTGCCAAACATGTTAAAGCAAATGTCTTTCCTCCTGTCAGCCCTTGCCGAATTTAAACTTCCCATCTGTATTTCTAATTATGATACCGAAAAATCTGTGTCGAGCAAATAATTGTTGTTTTTTTTTCCTCCTTCAGGAATGACGAATTTAGGCATGTGGTTAAATAAAGGAGAATATTTTCATTTTGCACCTTAACAATGCCTTCTAGTGGTATTTTTAAATTAAACATACCTGAATTTCATTATAAAATACATGTTAATATTCTAATAGTTTACCTGACCATTTGTCTGTAATCTTTTAAAATATAACTATAGTAATTTAAAGTACAATATTTAATACAAAACGTATTTTTATACATTCTAAGTTTTAAGTTTTTGAATCTTACCTATGTACTTGGCAAAGTGGATGGATGTTTTCTTATACCAAAAAGTAAGAGTGTTTTATTATTTTCAGTTCTGTCGTGGTAGACAAAATCTGAAAAGGCCTGCTTTATTTCGATAAAGTGATTGCAAATAATGCGTGTGTCAGGAGCAGAAGATATCTCATGATTTGGGGCATGTAACAAGTTCACAGCAATATGCCGACAAGAAGGTGTCAGAATCTGGCATTTTCGATGTTTTTACTCTTAAAATACCTTGAATAGAATGAGCTCAGTGAATGAATCATACTATCACCCATAGAGAGATTTATTGTTATAGGTAAAAATTGAATTCTGGTGCTAAAATGGCTAGGCATACACTCCCAGTAGATGCCTGTGGATAAACGGAGGACTTCATTCATCAACATATAAATTCAATACTTTCCTGAAAGACTAAATACCAAATCAAGATGGTTGATTGTTGATTCTGTGGGCTTATAGTATTTCTAGCTATAAAACTATATTTGCAGGTTGATATATGATCATAGCTATATTGTAAAAGTAAATTGTTTGCCAGAAGTCATTACAAAAATAAAAAAACACTTTAACAAATTTAAGCTCTGTGCTCCTTACAATTCATCAGCATTTATTTGAATTCCCATCCATTTTAAAATTAAGATAATAAAGTAGTGTCCTTTTTATAAGCCAGGCTTTAGATTGGTCTATTTTTATGTGAAAATGGGTATCAAATTAAACATGACATTGGTTCATTTGTGTACAGGAACTTTTATCTAGAAATATGATTTTAGCAGCCTCTTGGTCCAAATGGGTGAGCACTCAACTTCGAGCCAAAAGTCTGTAGGCCTAAACATATCAACCGATCTAGCAACCTGCTTCAGAAAGACAATGGTCCTGGAAATCCTATGCACTCATGGGTTTGCCATGAGCGGGAATAGACTCACTGGCAATGAGGAAAAACAATAAATCTCCTCTTGAGAAAATCTACATTAAAAGGGGCCCATTATTTATACCTACCTCCATTGGTCTTTCAGTTCATCATAGCGGGGTAGCTTGCATGTTGCTGTGACGCGGGAAGCTATGCTACAGGTCTTTCAAATACAAGGAGATTTATACTGGTAGACAGGTTTTCGTAGAATTTTCAGACTAAACTAGACTAGGATGATCTATAGTGACCATGTGTTTTTGATGACATATTATGCCAGGAATGACAAATTGAAAAGGAATGATGTCATATTCATCATTACAAAGAACATTTCAAGATCTATCAATAGAAGGTGCAAGTCTTATCAGTGATAGGATAATATCCATATGCCCACAAGGAAGATCAGTTAGTGTGACTATAATTCAAATTAATGCATCAACCACAAATGTGGTTGCATCAAATGCATCAACACAAAATGTGTCAAAGGAGAGGAAAGTGAAGATTTTTTACCAAATCCTTCATTCTGAAATTGTTCATGCCTGCAATCAAGACACATTGATAATAGTGACCGATTATTGGAATGCAACCATTGGGAATGAAAAAGCATCGTCCGTTGGAAAGATGCATGGTTTCTGGAAACAACATGGAGATAGCATGAGCAAATTGCAAGATGAATAACTTCCATTGCAAATAATTTTTTTTCAACAATGCAAAGGGCGACTACTTTCCTGGCTCTCTTCAAATGAAATACACAGGAATAAAACAGACCATGTCTGTGGAAAGAGTTAATGAAGTAGCTCATTAACACCAGTCAAAAGAGAGCCAGCGTGGTGACTCTGGAACCGGTCATCAATGGCTCACATGAAAGTCCTAAAGAAAAATTGTGAACCTTCACAAGAAACAAAATCTGACCTTGAGTGTATTCACATGCTTTTAGAAACCATCTCATGAACAGATTGGTTAACAGAACGCTAGGGATCAAAGGCCAAATGAATTGTGGGATGACATCAAAGACATCATACATGAAAAAAAAAAAAAAAGGTCATTAATAAGATGGGATAAAAAGACCAAATATCTCTCTCTCTCTCTCTCTCTCTCTCTCTCTCTCTCTCTCTCTCTCTGCTATTGAGACAATCCTGACTCATAGTGACCCCCTGTGGATTTCTGAGACTGTCACTGTTTATGGGAATGAAAAGGCCCAGTCTTTCTCCGACTGAGCTGATCTTGATTTTGAACTACTGACCATGTGGATCACAGCCTAATGCACAACCACTACACTGCCAGGGATAAACCAATAGGAACAAATAATGAAGTAAAGACAAGAAAAGAAGATTTCAAAGTGAGGTATTTTAAGGAGCAAAGACTTGTAGTTAGAAAATCAAAAGGGAAGAACTTGTACAGAATTCTTGAAGCTGAAAGAAGTGAGGCAAAGAATCCATGCAGTGTTTCAGACAAAATCCTGGGTAATTGGGAAAAGACTATGGGAAGAAAAATATAAGGCCAGATTGTGGAAGGCCTTAAAACCTTCAACCGAGTATAGAGCTTGATTATGTTTTATTTTGTTTTCAGATTTTTTTATTTGGAAATAATTTTAAAATTACCAAAAAATTTCAAGAAGATGAGTACTTTGCAAAATTCATAAATCTCTCTCTCTCTCTCTCTCTCTCTCTCTCTCGCTCGCTCGCTCGCTCGCTCTGCTCTTGCTCTCGCTCTCTTGCTCTTGTGCGCTCTCTCTCTCACACACACACACACACACACACACACAAGGGGACTTCCAAATTCCATTATATGTGAATTCAACTTTTCCATGAACTTTTTGAGGTAATAGGTGTAAAGTATGTGAGACAAAGTCCCATCATTCTAACTTCCAAGGAGTATTCTTCTGGCAATATAGGCTGTATTCTTCCACACCACCATCATTCAAAGGCCATTTATCTTCTGTTTGTCTCATTCTTTGTTCAGCTTCTGCATGAATAGGAGGCATTGAAAAAAAATGAAGGGGGGGATACATGTGGCTTGAACTCTGGGTGAGACTTTGCCAGTGGGTGAGGGATGTGAATAGCTTTACTATCATTCTAATTGCATTGGAAAGTGGATTGTGGCTGATGCAAGTCGGTTAACATTTAGCACCTTGCCATTTTATCTTCTTTATGATCCATTTCAATTTGTTTTAGTTTTTGATATTTCCTGCTTTCTTTTCAGTTGATATCTTTCTCTGTTTATTTCATATTGTTGTTAGTTTTTATTGGGGAGTTTGTTTCTTAACTTTTTTGCTGTGTGGTCTATGAAACCCAGGACAGGTAAATCTATTCAGACAGTAACAGGACTAAGGGTTCCTTTGGGGTATGGCAGGGAAGGTTGAGGGGAACTGGGGGGGCGGTTAATAATGATGAGCATATTATTGAATGAAGGAAATGTTCAAAACTGATAGTGGTGATGATTATACACCTTTTCTTGATGTGATTAAACTATTCAACTCTCTGATATGTGACATATATGTTAATGAAGCTGTTGGGATAAAATTTAAAGAGAGATACTTGTCTTTCTTCCTTTCCAGTCTGCCAACTTTTTATTTCTTGCCTTCTTGTAGTGGGAGACAATTATTGGATGTTCAATAAGGGTAGGATGAGCAGATACAATACCGGGGAAAGCATTGAGTCTATTTTACTATTAATAATTAGGTTTGATGATGATTTGATGCTTTTTAGCCAATTGAGATTATGCTCCTCTAAACAAAGAAAATCCCATGAGTTATTCCAGATGCACGTTTGTCTCCAAAGTAAGTTTTGCTTTTTAATCTTTCCATCAGGTCCTTTGCAGTAGATTTGCTCAAATGCAATGCACCATGTACTTTCTTGGCTGCTACTTCTATAAGCATTGATTGTGGATCTATGTAAACTAGAATCCTGGACAACTTCAATGCTTTGCCATTTATAAGGTTGCTTATTTTGCCAGCTAAGAGGGTTCTTATTCTCTTTATTGAGGTGCAGTTCGGAATGAAAGCTGCAGTCTTTCATATGCATCCCTAAGTGCCTAAAGTCACATTCACTTTTAGCAAGTAAAGGTGTATCATTTGCATATTACAAGTTACTAATGAATCTTTCTACAATTCCAATGCAGTGTTCTTCATCATATGGTCCAGCTTCATAGATTATTTGCTCAGCATACAGATAGAAATATATATATTATTGCCACAAGGAAAGTTCAAATTTGTCCTATATGGTCTCTATGAGTGGGTGAACCGGCATCAATTCAATGGTAATGTGTTTGTTCACTATCCAAATGAGAAGACTTCAAAAACTCATGCAAAAATGGAATGAAATATATGGAAATTTTTCCTTGAACTTTGTGTAGCTTATATATAAAAGTATACAAGATATACTTTTGTGTGTATAATTCTATACAATCTTTTAAAATATTTAAACATACTCAAAGGTGAAAGTGCTGTGTTAGGATCCCCAAACCAAAGCAAACAACACGGACCAAACCAAACTCATTGCCACCGATTCAGTGTCAACTCATCGTGAGCCGCAGTGGTCCATGCAATCCAACCATGTGGATCGCAGCCCAAGTTGTAGCCACTCCACCCCAGGGCTCCTTGTATTAGGATCTAGCCAACTCAAACACTTTGTGGCAATATGTCAAATATATTTTTATAAATAACAGAAAGAAAGTTTTTGAAGCTGGGAATGTGGCAGATATTAATGGTGAATTAATCTAGCTGAGCCCTCCTGCATCTTATATATGATATATTCCTATATATTATACATGTGTATGTAGATATATATATATATGTGTGTATACATATATATATGTGTGTAAACTCACAGGCATATATGCATGTGCATGTATGCATGAAGGACCTTTAAAACCTTTAAAAATGGATTTTAAAAGGAATGAAATTTTTAAAACTACACCAAGTATCAGTTTTAGTAAAGTTATTACTACAGGGCTTTCTATGTAATCAACCATTCGTATTTTGTATTTTCCAGCTATGCAACATTATCACTTATAGTTGTTATTGTTGCCTAGCAAAAGACCCTACTGAGGATTAGGTATGCATTTAGTTATCACGGTTTTTCGTTTATTGATCTCAGATATTTCTACAACCTTCCTCTTTGTTTTATAACCCTGAATGTTTTCAAGCCGTCTCCCATTCTCCCTCCTTCACCTTTCAAATACCACGCTCCTCCTTGTGTGTTTTACACTCTTTCCTCGTGATTGGGCTTGTGGTATGTGGTCTCCGCGGAAATCTTATATGCGGATGCTTGTGGCTCCGTTCTTTATAAGATGAAGCCAAGCTCAAAGCGAGGAAGCCTGGTCATGTCCTCCGTAGGTCTGCCATGTCAGAGATGCCAGGGCTGACACAGAGGTGGGACTGGAGTCACACAGAAAAGCTAGGGGATAATTACAAAACTCCAGGCACACGAACATGGAGGTGGATCAAAAGTCATGGCCGTGAGACTGCCGTACTCTTGGGATTGCATACATCACACATACAGCTAGCTCTCTGGGAAATTAGCGTAGGCAGGTTCTTATCCACATAGAGTTGGCACTAAGGTAAGGATCCTCACATCACAATATTGGCATGCTCACTTTTGGTTCTTTGCTATGTACGCTTTCAGGGAGAAACTTCTTTGCTTTCATGCTCATTGCTCCCCCTGCCCGGTTGAGAATCAGTCCACTGCTGGAGATTGCAAAGCCTCTGAGGCACTCATGCCACATGGACTTCTTCAGTTCCAGCCCTTCCAACTTCCCCCTGAAGTGGCAGAAAAAAAGCAGGAAAGATGGCAGTGACTCCACCCCTCCACACCCCAAAAAGGCGATTTCTCAAAAATGACTAAGTCTTTTTTTTTTTTGGATGTTAAAGCTCCAAAATGTTTATGTTTGACTTAAAGCCCTCCAAGTGCAAATGAAGATTTCAGGTTAACATGCAGTAGAAACGGGTGCTTTGTAACTAGGAGTTTGGGGAGGGATACTTGTAAAACAGCAAAGGCAAAGGGAGTGCTAATGTTGGTACGTCTTTTGTCGTTGTTGTGCACCGTGGAATTGGTTCCGTCCCCAGCAATCCTGTGCTCAACCGCATGGTCTTGAGCCGTCTCAGAAGGGTTCCTCTGCCGGAGCCCATGGTCGCAGCCACTGTGTCCGTGGATCCCGTCGAGGGTCTTCCTCCGTCTTGCTGCCCCTCGACTGTACCACACCTGAGGTCCTTCTCCAAGGCCTGGCTTCCCTTTACTGCTGTTTCTTTTTCCCCTGTCGTGAAAACTCTCTTGCTTCAGGTTGTCATGAAAGCCCAGAGAGGGGAATGCATAACAAAGATCATTTCTGTCTCTTTCAAGACAAATTTATTTTCCTTCAGAGTCAACCCAGCTACAGTGGACAGGATGACGAATAACAGCGCAGTCATGACTGCAGAAGCCACTGGGTGTTCGCTTCCTTCTGTGAGGGCGGGAAGTTGCAGCGCCCCAGCTCTGGCTTTACTGTTTTGGAATCACAGCTGCACATTCAGATATGTGAGCAGAATAGGTTGGATTTGTTCTTAATTCTTATGATAATTTGCCTCTTTCTGAGACACAGAGAATAGTGTCAGGGAAGCCTAGCCTACTTCCATTCTTGGTTCAAGTGTACCAGCTCAAGTGGCAGAGACGAGCAAAGCAATTGCAGGTTGCTACTTGCTTTCTCTGGAAACGACAAGTCAGTAGGTGGGCAGACATGCTGACACTTCCGAATCACATGTGGCTGTCTCTGGAGCTTTTGCTGGGCAGTACATATCCTTAACACAAAATTGAACAAGCATTTGAGTGGTTTATGTTCTGTTTTTGAAATATCTTTCATGCCACACCAAATGGGAAGAATAGAAAGATTGTAAAGTCTATTGAATTGTAGCTCACTTAGTGAATTGGAGAAAAATATATACAGCGTAGAGGAAACAGGTGTGCAGTAAAGTTTAGCATCTTGTATGCACATGAGGAAAATTCTGACTTTAAGCCAAAAGTTTTTTAGATGAAATTTTTCTTAGAATATATATATATTTCAATTTGAATATTTTTATTTTTAAAATTAATACTTGCACATTGCTAAAAATCAGAAGGAAAATAATATATTTCTAAATGTGATTATTCTCTTCTCTTCTAAAAATGAGAGCCAAAAATCCTATACCCATTGGTAAAGCATATTTTTTTCCTTAGATGTTTTTCTAAGAATTGTACATGGATATTTTATATATACATTTAATTTATAATTATACTTTCTCACTCTGTTGATGTAAAATATTTTTTATTGTTGAAAACTTCCTTCTATTCCTTTTATGTAGTTGAGTAACATTTGTAAAATCGATGAGAGATTCCATACACATAATAACTGAACTTTATCTTTATTTGGGGACCCTGTTGTGTAAGCATTGAATGGTTATGCCGGCTTCAAGGTTGGACGTTCCAAACCACCAGCCCCTCCATGGGGGAACGATGAGAGGCTCCTTTAAAGATTGACAGCCTCCTTTAAAGATTGACAGCCTCTACGACTCAGACTTCATTCAATGAGGGTGGGTTTCGATCTTGATTGGGAAGCAAGGCCTGGCAATCTATGTGTTTTGAAAGTCTTATGGGTCACAGTCAGATGCTAAGACACATGATTGTGAGTTGGAATTGAATCATAACTAGCAAGGAAACTATACCTAGTATTTAGAATAGGCAGTAGAGACTGTAGAAGTAACAATTGATCTAGGTTTCGATGTGTTACGTACTTGTTTTTGTCAGGCATTTATTTCCAGTGTTTGAAATGTTATAAAATCAGATAACAGCTTCCATGAAAGTCAAATTGGTAATAAGTAGCAACTGTTTGAAATCTGTGATTTGCCTTTTTTCCAACCATGCCTCCAGATAAGGAATGACATTGATTCTTACTAAATAGGATTTTTTTATCAAGTATTTTTTTATTAATTGGGAGTTAATACAGATCTCATATCATTCCACAGACTAATACCGTCACCAGAATTGTACCATGACTACCATAGTTTCTAAACATCCTTTTTCTTCCTGCACTCAGGTATCTCTTAAGATCAATCTTTTGATTCTAATAAACTTTTTCTGGGCTGGGGCCCAAGTTTCAGAGGCTTTTAGTAGTTCTATAGACAATTTTAATGTGCAACCACAGTTGAGGAACAATGGATTAGAGAGAACAGAGTAAATTAACAGGGTGTGTGTGTGTGTGTGTGTGTGTGTGTGTGTGTGTGTAGCAAGAGCCTTGGTCATGTATGTTGGGCTGCTATCGAAAGGCTCAGCAATTTCAAAACGTCAACTACTATGAGGGCAAAGATGAGGCTTTCTACTCCTGTAATGAGTTAAGATTCTCGAAAACACACAGGGAGAGTCTTACTCTGTCCTATTATGAATCATAGTCAATACAATGGTAGTAAGTTTAGATAGAAAAATGATAGAGAGATTGATGTTAGAGACAGAGAGATATTCTTAGAAATATAGAATTTTTAAAAAGTTGGATGAGAGCTATTTACTAGACACTATGATGTAATAATGGGAGAAAGACAAAGTTTTCTACTTCCTAAAGAGTCTCAGTCTTGGAAGCGCATAGGGGCTTTTGTACATTCTCTTATAGGGTCACTGTGGGTCAGAATTGATTCAATGGTAGCAAGCATAATGATGCAATCATGTATAATTAAACCGCTGTGTAAGATCACCAAATTAGTATAAAATCCTGGGTTGGAATCTCATCTTTTATTTCTCATTCCTGCCAGAACATGCAGTCTTTTATGTACCATGGCCCATAGATAATATTTTGTTTTTCATTTAGTGGAAGATCATATTTTTCATCTTTTAGTTGTGGTCTATGATCTAATTTATTCAAAATAGTTTCGATATTAAAATATATTTTCCATTTTAATGTCTTAAACTATATGAGTTTCATTTTTCTAAATTGAAATTTCCTGTTTAAAAAAAGTCCAGAATGTATAATTTATTAGAGGCAGTTCATCTGCAAAATGTGTCCCATGCCAAGTGTTTTATTTATTGGAAAGGAAATCCATTTTAGTAAGAGACAGCATGCCTGTAGTGCAGACATAAGGCTTAATTGTGTTATGCTTGCCTTTTTATCTTCTCTCCCATCGTATCTCTTTCCTTCATGATTCCCCAGATTCTCTGTATGGCTTGATTGTAAAATAAGACCATCTATTAAGAATATTTATAATAATTGTATAGGTTAGCGAACATTGGGGCACAGCTTTATAAATGTAGGTTGATTTGAAAATAGTATGGGATTTATTATCGAATAAATTCATGGAAATTGACATTCTTTTTCTCTTCCATCAAAAGATTAGGGAATGTTTTATGCAAGTGTAAATTGTTTCCAGGGTGGTTTCTTGTTGTAGATAGCAAACGCTATTGTTTCATTGCTAAAACTTACCTTTGAATTCACTCATTTAGGTCATTCACTCATATTTCTAAAATATATAGCAAACATACAGAAATAAATGCGGAATGGTTTCACTTCCCCTGTCATTACCTTAGTGCAGACACCCAAAAAGATGATCTTAGTGATCCAAAACTCCAAGTGACTTGGGATTTCTAGCAGGGATGATAATTTACATGAAGCCATTTTCTGTGTGTTGTATCAGCTTACCTAATGGACAGCTGTGTCTATTTCCCAGCTCCCTAACCAGGAGGAAGCTTAAACCCAGAAAGCACATGGTTTCAGTGATGAGCAAATTAGCCCACATGACATTGAACTCTGGCTTTGGCCTTTTTTGTTATTATTCAACAGAGGTAGCTGTTAGGGACACATACCAAAAAATCATGTGTGGTTTGAAACATTAGTTGGGAGTAGTAAAATGTAAAAATAGTGAATTCTTAAGAATAAGCAATTAAAAACCTTATTTTTAAAAATAGAATGGTTTCAAGAAAGGAAATATTTCCATGGCAAATTAGGTAAGTCTATGTGATCCTGACATTATTTAAGAACTGCAATGTAAGCAGGTGTTGCTTGGTTTCAATTGTACTTGCAACAGAAGTAGATTTGGGTAGCTGTGACTCTTTCTAGTCTTCTTCCATATTTGGGAAAAGTGGGAATAACAGAAATGCCTTTCTAGAGTTCACATCTCTACAATGGTCATCTATTTCAGTTTCATTAAAGTGTGTGAGATCTAGATATCATATAGTATAGCCTTAACATAGTGGACCAGGCATGGGGCCGCGAACCAGAAGGTCAGCAGTTTCAATCTACCATCTGCTCATGGGAGAAGGTGAGTCTGTCTATTCCTGTAAAGACTGAGAGCCTCAAGCACTCTAAAGAAGGATCAATTATGTCTGAGAGGGTTGCTATGAGTTTGAATCTACTCAATGGTGGTGCGTAGTAGACACGACACAACTCAGAGGGGAGCGAGTTTCATAAAAGGAGGGCTCTTTAACCTTTCCAGTCTATTGGAACTAAGCCATTTCTATGCAATGGGAGACTGTCGATTTTGATGAGTGATTTAGATTTGATCTCCAGTACTTCTACTAACCACCTGTTTTATTACTGGGTAAGTCAATCATCTTTATTGTGCAGTTAATTCCTATGTAAAAATAAGGAATTCACCTGACACATTCCTAATGCCATTTCCAGTTCTGGGATACCAAATCTGAATTTAAGATGGGAAGTTGAACAAGCATTTTAAGAAATCATTAATAACCTTAAATTGCTGATACTTTACTGATTAATTAATTAGGGACTTATCTATTTATTGCCTTATTCAAACAACAACAACCAGAGAAACAAAATCAACAGAGAAGAAAAGATTTTCCAATGAAATATTTGTATCAACTTTCTTTCTTAGTTAATTAGGAAGTGAGAGTTTCACTATAAATATGCACAGTCTGATGGTATGTCATTATATAAGAGGGATAATTATATGGGAAAAGATAGAAATCATATTTTTTTAACCTGGATTATATATTTTACACATTTCTAGATGCAATTGTATTAACCAAATTCTCCTACTGCAGTCCAGGAATTCAAGAAAATAGCTTTGTTTTGTAGAAATTACCTATGATGACTTGCTGTAGATTTCTCTCCCAGGGTGGTTGGTGATAGTTTACATTACTGAGTTATCATAATAAGGTTATTTTGATAATTTTAAAATCAAATATGACTCCTTTACTAGTTGTACCTGCTTTGTGTAAGTATCTTTTCCAGCACACACTCATAAAACATATAAAAAAGATAATTCTTATTCTCCATTTTATAGCCATATTGTGCCTTAAGCATATCTTATAAAAATGGAAAAATATATGACTCTGAGCTTTTGTTATATTTTATGGTATTCCCAGACACAAACCATTTTGAAAAAATAGTTCTACCCTAACAATAAATTATTTACTCTTTTGATATTAACTTCCAAATGATTCCATAAAATATCTCTAAAATCTTGTATATATATTCATATAATATAAAAGTACTTATTCCCTTTTAAGTGTAATTTTTTGATTCTGATACAGGTTTTTAAATTCCATTCACATGTATGTATTTATCAATGTATCTCAAGTTATAGTAATGATAACGAGCTTAATCAGAGATACTCGTATAATAATAATATGTTATCTTATTGAACAGCTTTTAATTGCCATCTACCATTCAATGTAATATGCTTATAATATCTCATTTAATGCATACAATATGACCCTGAAAGAAATTAAATCAAGATTTCAGTTACACACTAGAGATTGAGGGGCCAATAGCCAAGGTGCATTGATCAAGATCATCATAGTCAATAAGAGCCAGATTTCACACTTAGTTCCAAAATTTTCATCTTGATCAGTGTACCATTCTGCCTGCCTAAGATAATAGTAACACTATTGCCTCCAGATGCTGTTTTTCTACCAAAGTTTAGTGAGTCAAAATAAGTGTACACTGAGATAGCATAAACAGATGAAAACTCTCCTTGAAAGGCAATAAATAATCTAAAACTCAGATTAAATTTGAATGACCACATTTCCTAAAAATACCTAATAGATGAGAATTTTTCTAAAGTACAAAATATGCATATTTAACTTTAGAGAGTTAGAGACTGTATTTCTGTTTATCTTAACTATTTATTTATCTATATCTTTAATGAGAATTTAATCATCTTTAAAATGTTGGTCATGAATTAAGAAAAAAATAGACAGTTTTTCTCCTTTACCCCCAATTTGTATCTCCTTCAGTTGATTCATAAATCAATTAATTACAATCAAGAGATCCAAAGGCACCAGGAAATTGGGTCCCCATTGAAAAGAACAGGAGGCAATTTGCTTTGAGTCTGAAAGTTTAATATTCGATCGAAGTTTAATCAGAAATGAGGCATTGTTTGAAAAGTGGAATATCAGTTTCTTTTCATTTTACCGTTATTAAATGAGGACTGGGGAGTTCAAGATAACTAATCATTCTCCAATGAAAATGTAGTAAAAATGTGAACAGAAGCCTCCTAAAATCATATTGTCTTTCTTTGTATTCTAATGCACATAGAAAATAGTCTATTTTATGTGTCAGTTGTTTACTTATTTGAAGTCAAACTTAATATACTCCTTAGAGGTTTTAAACAAACAAATGGTGTCACATATGTTTTATTCCCTGCTGTTAGGGTTGTGCGCCTTTTCTTTAACATATACTGATTTAATTAAATGGGGTGTTGTTTATTGATTGCTTTGGTGAATTACAGCATTGATTTTGTGTCTTTACTGATATCCAAATGAAGAAATGGAAAGAATTGTATAAATGCATCCTTTCAGAGAAGAGAAGGTAAATCATAGCTCCATATTAAAGTTACCCCAGAAGTCATTCCGTCTTTAAAATTAAGTCTACCTACTTTTTGAGATCTGTATGGGAAATAAAGACTTTCATTTTGCATGAATAAACATATATTAATTGTCAGGGATCTCTGAGTATAATAATGTGAAGTCATTTATAGATTTTAAAATAATGGGCAAGTAGGTTGGGATGGGAGAGAGAAAGAGGACGAGAAGGATTTAAATAATCAGCAGCTTCCAGAAACGTGTTCCTCGGACTTCACTATATTTTACCTACCGTGGTTTTAAGAATGTATATGTATATATGTATATAAAATAGTAGTAACTGTAATGCAATAAAATTCAGATAGGCAAGTGTTCCAGGTTTAATTTCCCTGGGTGCTTTCACCCAGATTATGGAACATGAGGTCAAAGCTATAACGGTAATCTCTTACCATTTCTAGCAAAAGAAATCGAGGGACTACACTATCTCTCCTAGGATTTGAATAATGTATTTGTTTCTTCTTAACCTGATGTTTAGACTCTTTTGCCCTTAACTTTAAAACCTTTAAATCCCTCATTTCTTCACAGTTGATTAAATATAGCCCCGAGAAAAGCTCTGGCTCGCTGTTCAACAGAAAGCTTTTCAGCAGGCTAACAGGCTCTGACCTCAAAGAAATGCCGTTGTTAAATTGACTGCAGCCCTGACAAGGGAGACCAGGTTTTACGAAAGACTGTATTAGAGTTTGGATTCCTCACGATGGAGAAAACTTCTTCCCACCAAAATCTGAGAATATGCTTTTTAAATTTCCTTTTTCCCCTACTCAGGGACTTATTTAATTTGATTTCAGTAAAGCATAAAATGCTATTGTGTTACATTGGCAGTAGGCATCACATTGGTAGTGCCAGGTTGGGTGCCTGGGTGGTAGAAACAGAGGTTGGAGATGTAAGTCCACCCAGCGATAGCTTAGAAGAAAGGTCCGGTGATCTGCTTTTAAGAAAGAGGCCTTTGAAAAGCCATCTCTGACGTGGTGTTGGCAGAAGGTAGAGCTGAAAGATGGCAGCTGGTTTAGCCAGTAGGCACCGTTAAAGCTGAGCCAGCAAATGGGCTTGCTGTTGGTAGATGCTGTGAAGTCGGTCCCAACTCATAGTGCCCCTACGTACAACCGAACAAAACACAGCCTGGTCCCAAGTCATCCTCTTAATTGTTCTTATGTCTGCGTCCATTGTTACAGCCATTGTGTTCATCGACTTCATTGAGGGGCTTCTTCTTCTACACAGGCTTGCTACCTTACCAAGCATGATATTGGTCTCTAAGGACTCGTTGATCCGGACTACATGGCTAAAGGGTTGTTAGACGTCCTTGAGTCAGCTTTGACTCATAGCAGCACTATGCACGGCTGAACAAAACACCACCCGATCCCACACCGTCCTCACAACTATTCTTGTGTTTGACCTCATTGTTGCAGCCATTTTATCAAACCATCTTGTTTAGGGCCTTCCTCTTTGTTGCTGTGCCTCCACTTTACCAAGCATGATGACCTTCTCCAGGGACTCCTCTCTTCAGACTACATGGAATGATGAGTACATCCCCAAGTACTTGGGAAGAAGTCTCACCATCCTCTCTTCTAAGGAGCATTCTGACTATACTTCTTCTAAGACAGATCTCCTTCTTCTTTTGGCAGTCAGTGGTACTTTCAGGATTCTCTGCCAGCACCATAGTTCAAGTGCATCCCTTGGGTCAGGTGTACCTTAGTCTGTTAAGTAACCTTGCTTTTCAATATTTTAAAGAGGTCTTGTGCAGCAGGTTCCCTCAATGTCATGTGTTGTTTTATCTCTTGAGTGCTGCTTCCATGAACATTGGTTGTGCATATAAACAAGATGAATTCTTGAGAACTTCAGTAGTTTCTCTGTGTATAGTGATGTTGCTCATTGGTCCAGTGTGAGCATTTTGTGTTTCTTTACATTGAATTGTAATCCATACTGAAGGCTGCAATCCTCGAGTCTCATCATCAAGTACCGTAAGTCATCCTCACTTTCAGCAAACAAGTAATGGAGAAATTGAAGAATTGTACCATCTTCAGTCTGAAATAGATCAAACTTGAAAGCAACATGCATTGATAGTAAATTGCAATTGGGACGAAAAAGTTGGCAACGACATGGAAAGAAAAGTCATTGGGAAATGTAGTTATAGTAACTGAACTGAATCAGTAATCACTAACATAAATTAGTGGCGCACCACAGAGTTCTCCAGAGCCCTGATCATGAAGGACCTTCCCTCAGACTTAGATGCTCCTGCTGGATCCTTCCACGTGTCTTCTGATTTGTTGCTAAATACTCTTTGAAATATCTATTGGTGCATGTGATTTTGAAGGATCATTTGTCTCCCGAAAGAAAAGAGGAGTGTGAAGAGAAAAAAGCACTCCGCTATCTATCCAGTGACTTGAGGTGACAGAACTCCTTCTGTACTTAACAGTCATTTAAGTTCATCTGACAATGTGCATCCTATCTCAATTACCAAACCCAGTTAATACAAGGATCTCCAACATTTAGGTGTGTTTTAGTTTCATGTTTTCTGTTTTCAATTCTGGAATATGTTCTATTAGTGTATGGATTTAAAATAACTGGAATAGGGATGGTTTTGTAGGCTTAAAAACAGCAAGGCCAATGGATGGATTGATGGAATGTGATAAGAGTTGTAGGAGCCCCAAATAAAATGATTTTTCAAAAACCAGCAAGGCAAGACAAGAGTATACATTAAAGTGCTTTAAAATGTATGTCTACATTTTACTCTATTCAATGATTGCTATTGTAAGTTATTGTCAAGTCGGTTCGGACTTGTGGTGGACTCACGTTTGCAGAGTAGAACTGACCCATAGAATTTTAAGTCTGTAACCTTTGGTAAACAGCTCAATAGACTTGTTTTTGGAGAGCTCATGTTTCTGTCTCAGAGTGTCTGCTGGGTTTAAACTCTCCACCTTGCAGCCAGCTGTCCAACCCTTACCTGACAGCACCTTCATGACTCTTTTTTTTTTTTTTTTACTCTATCTTTCCCCCCCCCATCTTTAATACCTTGGTGCTATATTCATAAAATTAAAATGTTGACTATTGAATAACTCATGGTTATTGAATTTTATATATTTTGAATGCTTTCAAATACTACCTCTTCAACAATAAACATTGGTTATTTATACATAAATATTATTTCATATATGTTAAAATTAGGTATTTATTATATTTACTTATAGGACCATTGCCATTGTTAATAAAGAGCCTAGTGTTGGTAAGCTTTTATAGCTGCACTTGTTCATATTGTTATGGATACAAACTTGTTCTCATGAATTCTGGTGAGAGATAGTTTTCCTTACAGCAACTGCCCTCCTGGTTCCCTACGTCCCACTCTTTTCCCGTTTGGAATAGTGTCACGAAAGCCAGAGGGGCAGCAGGCCTGCATGGATGAGGGTTGTACCAGAGCACAGGAACCCTGGAAATACAAACCTAAGAGGTTGTATGCATTCTGCCCCCCTTCCCTCCTGTGGAAAACAGAGAAACACACACACTCTGCTATGTTTGGGGGATACTGGGTTTTATTTCCCTCTGAAATATAAACACATATCTCCAGGGACGCTGGTCAATCTCTTCAGGTTTCGTTCTCTCTCTGCAGTTCTCTTTAACAGCGACGACTTGTCCTTTAACCCAGGTTTCGTTAGATTTGCTCAGAAAATCCTAACTACATGAAAACATTCACGTTCTGACAAGGCATTAGCCGTGCAGCTCAAGCTAACTGCAATCATAGATGATTATTACGGAACTCACAGGTAATGCATGAATAATTATTTTCTTTAGTCTTCTAATGTTCCTCCTCCACACAGACTGTTAATGTTTTGTTGTTGTTGTTGTTGTTTTCAGTTTCAAAAGAGGAAAAGAATGATGGTATGATGTATAAATCCATTCTTTCGTTTTATAAGTTCTTGACAATTTTTATTACAAATTGTTTGCTGCTGTTTGTTATTTAACAAAATTTGTCTTTTTAAATTACACATGTCCTCAACCCCTCTTTTCTTGGAATACTATGAAAGACTTCTTGGTTTCAATACTAAAAAGCCATTTAGATGTAACTCTCATTTCTATGAACTTTGGAAAATACAGAAAGACTGAAGTCAAAGAATCATCTACTACTCTGTTCATTCACAAGGGCCATAAAATGCCTCAATGATCCCTGATCATGATTTATGTTTAAAACCCTATCATAAATTTTACACCTTAAAACTGACTCTATTGTATCTAGTTTACTGTGATGGGCTTGAGCAATTCTTATTTCTATCTTGCAATTTCTATGATGTCATTGGCATTTTCTGGTACTAACTGCTACCCTGTCTAGATCTGTGCATTTCGGAAACAGAGTATGGGCTGTCGGTATCAGCAGATTTTAGATGAAGATCTGAATTCCAGTTAAAGCGTGTGCCAGGTCTGAGTACACGGTGCCTATCCAAATCATGTCTCCCAGGCTCAGTCTGCTAAGGCATAGTTTGAGAGCAATAGGAACAGTATTTTATTAAGTATGAATCATGAAAATAAACATAATGTATAAGTAGCACACCATATAAAAGTTTAAAACACTGACTACATTTTGTAAGATTTTGTTTTATAACTTGCTTTGCCGGTAGAGACAAGAAAGTGGCAAATCATTGGCATTCTGATTTTAACAAATTTAAAGAGCAGATAAGCTACAAAAATCAGAAATTTAGAAGCTCCTCAGACACAGGGCAGTGATTCGGAGAGCAAGATGAAGTTTGTTATCCTGGAGGCTGGAATAGAGACCAAAAAGATTTTCTTAAAACCTAAAGTGGCAGAAACTGGCCAGAAAACTGCAAAGAAGAGAGAAATATCACTTCGTTTGTAAAATATGTAACTGTGCTAACAATTGTAAAAAAATATCTGATCATCAGAGATCAGATCCTAAGCTTCAATTAAGGGAACCTCTTGATATAAAACTCACTGTCACTGCGTCTATCCCAACTAATGGCGACCTTATGGAACAGAACTGGCTCTTGGGTTTCTGAGACTCTTTACAGCGGGAGAAAGCTGCTTCTTTCTCAGCTAGAGCAACTGGTGGTTTCAAACTGCTGACATTGTAGTTTACAGCTCAATCCATTTCCTTCTGTGCCACCAGGGCTCTTCTAAGTTGTGATATAGACCTCAAATATTTGATGAGAGTGGTCTATCAAAATCTTCAACAAATACTCAGAAAAGATATTATAAATTAAATGGATTTGCCCCATTGATGATGTAATCTTATCTGCTGGTAAAGATTCCTTACCTCAGGTAAGGATACAATCCAAAACATTTCAAGACCGTGAACACACAATACAATATGACTCATGGGGTTATAGAGGAAATAATCAGTAGAAACAGAAATAGAGGTGGCCCAGATGTTAAAATTATCAGAGATAATCTTTAAAATGACTACTATAAATATGTTAAAATTTCCTTTAAGACTAACAGACAACACACATGATCATGAATTTCCCTATTCCTTAGGCTTAGGGAAAAAAGCCTAAGCTGGGGGTGGAGGGAGGAGTTAAAGTAATACCATAAATGAAAAATACATCAGACATAGAGAATGGTTTGATGGACTGAATACATTAAAGACAAGATTCAGTGAACTACAAGACAGAACAATAAAATGTATGCAAACAGAAGCAGTAGTATATAGAAACCTTAAACAACACTATCAATCAAGTTGAGCTATTTGATATTAATAAAACATCATTCCCAACAACTGCAAAATATGCATTCTTTTAAAATCAAATAGAATTTCCATAAGCTAGGCCACTAGTATATTTTAAATCATCGAAATAATACAGAGTAGTTCTCTAGCAACCACAGTGTGAAATTATGATGAGATATTTAGAAAATCCTCAAATATTAAGAGAAATATAGAGAACAAAAACTATTTAATACGGTTCTTCTAGTCATAGCCTTTGATACTCCTGCTAAACCAGGTGTGTTTTCCTGATGGGTCTGGTTATAAAGATGAGGAAAGATACTGATTGGATTATATGGTTCATCTATGAGTAAATGTTAGCTGGGTTAATTATGAGTGCCATCCTACTAGGTATCATATGAGGCATCTCAGAAGCAGGAAGGCTGGATTTGACTACCAGCAAGAGTGATGAACTAGGGGTGGAGGGAGTGCATCCTTTGGGCCCTAAAATCCCTGTGCTTGGAACCTCCGTGATGCAGCTATGACATCTGGGCAGTGGCAGAGGAGAAGCAGCAATAGAACTAGGAGCCAGAACCTCGGCTAAAGTGCTGGATTTCCCGATTTACAGAACAAGTCAAGCAGAGTTCTTTTATTCAGGACACTGACTTAGGGAGCAGAGTGTCTCTGACAGATAGGTTTGCTAGCCCATGGAACTAGACCCGAGTGCCTTTACAGTAGGATTTATAGTGGAGTGGTATGCCCTTTAGGCACTTATTGACAGACCTCAGCATGCCTTGTAACTTAGTCTGTGTTGGCAGAGGCCAAGCTGAGAGGCTGAGGGTCAGAGAGAGGCTTGCCTGCACAGAAGACTGTTCTGACAGAACTACAGTTTCCTAAGCCATTTATCACCTGAATTGTAACCTGTTTTCTTCTCAAATAAGTCTCATAATCATGAGTATTGTGTGTGACTTCTGTGTGGCCATTGTCATGAATCAATGAACCCAGTCACAGCAGTAGAGACACGAGTGAAAGATGATTGGTATTAGAATAAGTTAAAAAGGAGTGGAGAGTGAAGGTATGACTGACCTCTGCCTTGTCACAATCCGTCCTGAGTGGCAACCTGGGGTGGCAATCAGCCTATTTGGCTACCTTGTTTCCACATAAAGCAATACACTTCTAAATAGTGCATGGATCAAAGAGAAAACTATGGAAAATTAGAAAGTACATGGAAGCAAAGAATAATAAAAATATAACATTTTAAAATGTGAGAACTACAATTAACTTAAGGTTTAAAAATAAAATGTATAGAAAAATATGAATAGAAATGAATCCCAAAATAGAAGAAATGGAATAATATTTGAAAATAAGCATGGAAATTAATGATATCGAGATAAATAAATATTATTCTTATCCAGGGTGGTGATGATGATGGTGGAGACTGAACAAAAGTTATGAATATCAGAAATAAAAGAAGGGATGTCAGGTATTACTCCTTAGCTTTTATTAAAAGGTCATAAGAAATTATTATGAACCATTGCTATTTACTCTTAATGACCCTACAGAACAGAGTAGAAATGCCCAGAGGGTGTCCTAAATTGCACATCTTTATGGGAGTAGAAAAGTTCACCTTCCTCACTCAGTGCCTCGGGGGTTTTAAATCACTGATCCTAGGGTCAATGGCCAATGCATAACCCACTATGCCAGCAAGATATCTCCCATGAGAAATTCAAGATTCTAATTTTGGGGACTTCTAGAAGTATTTTATTGAATATGTAAGACCTAAAACACATTATTGGTTAGTTCCAGTGAATTCCTGATAGATGATTCTGCTATAAGTTAGTTCTGCTATAAATCAAATACTTTGTATTATTTCTCTAATTTTTATTAGCATGGCCTTGTATTCTCAGTACTATGATAAATCTGATTTTAATCTTGGGAAGGTGGGAACATTACATATAAACTTACATCTTCCACATTCTTGCTTTCCTCTCTTACACTTATATACATAATATATAAGACAAAATAAACAAAAAATATAAGTTAGGGGATGCATTTAAATTGATTCGCATTTTAAAAGACTAAGCTTATCATTTTTCTACTCATCCAAAGAGTAACTTATAATTAAAAGTGACATATTCAAGAAATAGTATGCACACACACACACACACACACACACACACACACACACACACTGAAAGGAAGTCAACATTTTCTACTATTGGCTTAAAATTCTTTCTGATTTTATAAAATAATTTGGAGATTCTGTTTAATTTTTTGCAGTTGGTTTGATGGGAGATACCTAATGTCTCTTCCAAGTATAAATAGGGTACTAAATCAATATAAATAGAACTGCAAAAGTGATTTGAATATATTTAATAAAGTCAATGCTATGTACTTTCCTAGAACTAAAAAAAGCAATTGAAATATTGGAAATGGACAATCAAAAATAATGTGCTAATATTGTTCCACATTTGACCCTTGGATTGCTATACTTCTGTTTAAACATCCTATTATCTCAGGTCTATTTTCCTTTGAATAGAGATGAGAATATTATGGTTCAAAAATTCTGGCTGTAATGACCTTTTTCCTCTGTCCAGTTTGTGTTCTGTGTGCAGAACATTGTGAATGCCAGTTCCATCAACACCTGGAACTGCTTCAGTCTAATATATGTAAATATTTATATGCATATCCTATGATTGCATAAAGGAGACTATTACAATGGCGGAAGAGCACATGAACTTTTGCAACTCAAGTTTTGCTTAGTCCAAGCATGGAAACATTGGTTGTTTTTTAAACTCTGCATAATGTTTACACTGCTCACATAGAGTAAACTAAGGTTTAGAGGGAATTGGAGATCATGTGTGGTAGAAAAGCATCTTTTAAAATGTCAATTAAAAACACAGAACCTTAAACGATGAGCAACTTCCGCAGAAGGGAAGTGGTGGAGCAGAGCAATGGGGACTGTGGGAGACATGACAATCTGTGGAGTCCGACTCACCTGGATTGGATAATTATGTCTTCATATTATTATTTTGGGGTTTTTGTTTGTTTGTTTGTTTGTTTCCTCTGGTCTTAGGTTAATGCCAGCACCTCCCTCATTGGTCCTCAATGCTTCTATTTGTAAAGGGAAAGCAATGGCAGTCTCACAAATAGAAGCCAACAATCATCGCCATCAGGTCCGTTCTGAATCTTGGTGACTTTACCGGGCGGAGTTCAATGGGGTTCTCTCATTTTCCTCCTGGCCGCTCTGTTCCAACTGCTGATGTTGAAATTGAAATGTTAATGAGTGAGCAACCACAAAACCAGGGCTGCGCTCATACATATGCATGGATTAAATTAGGTGATATGTGCAAAGCACTTTGCCAAGTGCTGGTATATGGTTAGCACTATTATTATTTTATTCATTCAAGGCTAGATTCAATGAATTCCAAATATAATATAGTGAGGTTGTATACTAAGGTTTACTCTCTATCTCATATCTATGGTATGTAAAATCAGTTTAAATTTTTTGGGGGGGATTATCTTCTTTTCTAAAACAATCATTTTATTGGGAGCTCTTATACATGTAACCATTTATAATTCAACTAGGTCATGTTTGATTTTACAATTGCTGCCATCATCTGTTTCGAAATATTTTCATTCTTCTTGAACTCCTTGATATCAGCTCCCCTCCCTCCCAAGCCCTACTCCCAGGATCCCTTATTGTTATGTTGTCTGTTATAAAATGTTATTATTATTGTTCGTGTCTTACATTGTCCAATATATCCATTCACCTACAATTCTGTTATTCTTTCTGCTTGTGTGGGATTATACAGTTATCATTCCTCTCAGCCCTCCCCTCTCGCCCACCTTCCTGTACTCTCAGGGCATCATTACTCCCATGACTATTTCTGAAGGGTTATCTATCTTGGCTTTCATGCATCAGATAATCTTAGTTACACACATGAGCATACTCATGTTTGACTAGGTTAATGAGGTAAGCCAAGAACCATAATGGTGAGGGGATGAAATAAACAATTAGAGGAGAGTTGTGTGGTTCATCAGTGCTGTACTGCATCCTGGACATACCATGCCTTCCATGTTGCTGTTCTATGAGGGACTGACCAATTATCTTTCAGGTGGGTTTGGGGCCTCTACTCTGTCCACACTCTTTCAATTCTAGTTGATTGCTTGTTATTTTTGTTTTTTGGTGTCTTTGTTTGTTTGATTTTACTTCTGATACCTATTCCCTTCGATACTTCATGCTCACATAGGCTGGTGTGCCTCTTCCATATGGGCTTTGTTGCATCCCTGCTAGATGGCCACTTGTTTAACTTCACGCCTTTAAGACACCAGATGCTATATCTTTTAATAGTCAGCACCATCCGTTTTCTTCACATTTGCTTATGCACCCATTGTGTCTTCAGCAATCATGTTGGCAAAGTGAGTATCATACAGTGCCAAATTATTACAACGATCTGTTCTTGTACAGAGGTCCAAAGTCCATCTGCTTGCTTATTGCATGTATATGTGTATATATATATTATATAATTATAAATACACCTATTTTATATATTCACATATATATGTTGATCCCTGTATATATAATTTTCACTTTCTTCGATATTCCTCCTTTTCATTTTTCTTTCCTCCTACCACCCCACCATGATTACCTATCATTCATTCTCCATAGTTCCTCTCAGATACGTTTCAATTGATCAAACATGACCAGGAATGCTACACCCTCCTCACCATTGTTTAAGTACCTTTATTACTCTCTTGATGAAGTCTTTCGAGGTACACAAGTATTTTATCTCTAGTATGCCCCACTTGTCTATTTTAATTTCCTCAGTGTGTGAATCATCCCTTTCTTCTGATAACCCATGTATTCCCTGTGTTAAGATTCTTACATTTGTCCCAATTCTCTCATTGATGATTGTGATAGGTTAGGGGTTTATCTCAAGGTCTGTGATCCACCTTGAATATTGAATACTTCAATATTCTTCAGGTGGATATCCAATTTTTCCAGTATCCTTTGTTAAAGAGGACATCTTTTCCCTTGATATTTTTTTTGGCACCATGTATGCTGCTGATTTTATTTCTGGATTTTCTGTTCCTACCCATTGGTCCATGTATCTATCATTATACCAGTACCAAGCTGTTTTGACCACTGTGGCTGCATAATATGTTTTAAAGTCAGGTGATGCCAGCCCTCCCCCCATATTCTTCTTTTTAAGGAGTTCTTTGCCAATTCTGGGCTTCTTCCCTTTCCGTATGAAGTTGGAAGTCAGTTTTTCCATTTCTTTGAGTAAAAGCAGTATTTCAAATGATAACTTCTGCAAGGAAAAATAAAAGAATATATTTTGGTTTAGTATATTGATGTTTAGTCAGCTCAATATAATCTAAATATAAACTCAGCTCTATTCTCTCCACCTCTCTAAGCACTAATAATGCCTTTCTTCATATTTAAATGTCACACTTATTTTAACATTTCTTTCATGTTTGTCTCATCTACTTACAATTCAGCTCTTTGGACGGTTTCACAAAATTGTGAACTCTTTTCCCAGATTTCTTTGTATTTTAAAACTTCTCATCTCTTGAATTTTTCCTTTCAGATCCAGCATATCAATATATTTCAATCTTACCTAATACACAATAAACACATTCCCTTGATTCTTTAGCTCTCTTTAGTGAATTATTTATTTTTTCTCCAAGTGCTGGTTGCATATTGATTATACATTGGGCTGCTAACCCCAGGGTCACCAGTTCAAAACCACCAGGTGTCCTAAAGGAGAAAGATGTGGCTTTTTACTCCAGTAAATACAGTATTGGAGGCCCACAGGTGCAGTTGTATCCTGTCTTACAGAGTTGCTATGAGTCTGCGTCAACTCTATAGTAGCGAGTTTGGTTTTGGGATTAATCTTAATGTCTAGAAAATAGACTGTAGTTTTTAGCTGATTCTCTACTTCTCATTGTAAGTGACACTCATTATTTTTTAGCCAATTTGCTATTTAGCTTGGTGGTGGCCTTGGGTTAGTTTCAGTTCAAAGTTTGACATGTGCCTGGGAATATATATGAATATATATATATATATATATATATATTTAGGAATTTGAGTGTTTATTCTATATTATTCTTCCATTCTATCAGGGTACATTGATTGTGGCTCTGATTGGAACAGCCAGAGTATTGATAATCTGCATGAGGCTATAGTTATTGTAGATTAGTTTCTTCTTTGAGACATGTTAGTCTGGGTGGACCAGAGAGACAAATTCATAGATACTCATATGTGTATAAGAAAAAAACTTTATATACAAGAACAATTGAATATTGAGAAAACACCCTTACCCAGTCCAGATCAAGTCCATAAGTCCAATATTACCCTCTTCATCCAGTACCAATCTATAAAGTCCTATTCAGACTCATGAAACACATTCAATGGCACTGAATGCAGGCTAATGGGATGGAAGCCTTGTGGATTCAGTGGCATTGTAAGCATATCAGTGCTGGCATGGGTCTCCACGTGGCTTCTCCAGCAACCAGGGCTGCATCCGGGGAGGACCATGGGGCTTCTCCTCAGGGATGTCTTGCAGCGAGTGAGCCTTGTCAGTAGAGAGTCTCCAAGGAAGTGAGCAGAGACAGAGTGTCTACCGCCTCCAAGGAGGAAATATAGGAATTCCCAGAATCCACCGAAGATGGCCATGTCTGCACAGAGGCCTCATTGGCTATACAATGATTGACAGGTTAGACTCCATCCCGTCCCTCTTAATCCTCAAATTGACAAATGATTCTAATACTACCACAAGACTTATATCTCTTCTTTTGCTTTTATTCTTGGTGAGTAAAGACCAGTAGTTGCTCATCTCCTAGATTGCCACTAACAAGCTTTTAATAATCCACACACTACTCACCAAGCTTGCATGTAGAACATGATTTTATTAACTCTTAACAATTTTCCCATAGACTGTGATCCTAATCCCTCAAACTCAGAAATACAATCCTCTGTAGTATTTGGTTATCTTAATAAATATCTATAACTGTGTCCCCTGTGTGCTAATTTACATATATTAATATATGTGCGTATATTTAAATAGCTGCATATTCATATACTTATATATTCATGAACACATTCCTACATACATCCATATATAGGCATATTTTTGTTATTTTTACTGTTGTTTCAAAATTTTATATGCCATCGAAATTACTAAGAAGTCCTTTCTCTCATGTGTACTTTTACCTTTATCAAGTTATACGTACTTTACCCTCATTTTGTGTTACAATTCCAAACACAGAAAGTAACAAGTGCTTACTATCTAACAAGTGAATCACCTTCCTCTCGTACCTTCTCCCACTATTAAATCGATTGCTGTAGATTTACCATTTTTATTTAATAAAAAATGAGAACAAGTGATTGATTTATTTCACTGATCATGTTATCCTCCAAGTTCATTCAATGCTCTGAGATGTTTTGGAAATTCTGTTTTCTTTATTGCTGAGGAATTTTACACTTCGGAAAGTTTGTGTGAATCTTTCATTAATTTTTAATTCCATTTTTTGAAAAACTTTTGGAAGCCCCCTCATATGCACCACATTTTCCTTGTCTATTGTCTGTTGAAAGGCACTTAAGCTTTGTTTCGCCTCCCCATGAATTTGCTATTGTGAATAACACTACTGTGATCGTAAGTGTGCATGTGTCTGCTTGTGCCACTTCTATCAGGTCACTGGAGCACATACCGAGGAGTGAAATTGCTTGGTCATGTGGAAACTTTGCCTCAAATAATTTTGAAGACCCACCAAACTGTATTCTCTAACAGCTGTGCCAGTTTGCATTCCCACAAATAGTGGAGAAGACTTCTAATTTCTCCATGTCCCTTCCAATATTTATCATTTTATAATTATGATGATTTTTATTAAGGAACTCTGGTGTCAATGTCAGGTAAGCACTAGACTGCTAACCTCAAGATAGGTGGCTCATCAGAAAGTAGATTTTTGCAGATGCAGTTAGGTTAAAATTTAGCACCCTATCATTACAGCACCCTTAGGATCCGTTTAAATATGATCTCCTTTTTAATATGTTCCGCTTTATTTTTTATTGAGGTTATTGTTTATTTTACTTTGTTATTCTTGTTAGTTTTGTTTGTTTGCTTTTTTAAGTGCTTTTACTCTATATGAAATTCAGGATAGGTTAATCTGTAGAGATAGTAACTGGATCAATGATTCCTTAGGGGTATGGTAGGGGAGGAGAGGGAAAAATGAGGAGCTAATGACAATGAGTACAAGAATGAAGAAAATGTTCTCACACTGATTGTGGTGATGATTGTGTAACTTGTCTTGATGGGATTGAACTATTGAATTGCATGATATATGAATTGTATGCCCAAACAGTTGGGAAGGAAAAGAAATAATGGTGATTCAAAACCACTAGCTACTCCTCAATCGAAAGATGAGGATGTCCGTTACTTAAAGATTACAACTCTTGGAACGCCGGAGGAGGGTTGTGACAAGCTGGGATCCAATCAATGCCATGAGTCTGTTTTTGTTTTGTTATTTCTATGTCATTTACTGTTGTCCATTCTGTTGTGAGTGAAATGGTATTTTGTTGTGGTTTTAATGTGCGTATCTTTGATAGTTAATAGCATTAATTATCTTTTCCCCATGTCTGCTGTTCCTTTGAAATCCTCTTTCATGAAGTTCATGTCAGGATTTGCTTGAGTTGTCCTTTTGGTGTTAAGTCGTAGAGGATTTCTGTATTAGGATTCTGTAAATCATTCGGAATTAATTTTTCTGTTGAGTGGGAGGTATGATCTTGTTTCCTATTTCTGTATGTAGAACTTCTGTTTTGCCAGGTTCATTTGTTGAAAGAGACTGTTTCTTCTGCCATTAAATGGATTTAACAACCATGTCTAAAATCAATTGACCATGGATGGTTAGATTGACTACTTTTTCTCATTCCACATATAACTTATTTTATCTTAAACATTTATCAAACTCATATTCTCACTATTACATACTGCAATGTTGTGATAGCCTTCTGTCTGACATTTATATTTCAATCCATGATTCTTTTAAAAAATCATCCTCCACACATCCCACAGTGTGTCACTTCAATCTACCAGTGAATTGTTGTAAACGAAAGGATCATTTTAATTGGTTAATGTTACTTACTGTAATTCCTCTCTTGATCTACAGACAGGAACTACTATTTAAAAATATTTCCATACTTAATATAATAGCAGAAGATAAATTTCATAAAATGTGTATACTTTAATTTTTTTCACATTTAAGTCAGTATATGAAAATCCCATTTAAATAAAGGTTATCATTACACTCACTAGTATAATAAAGAGAGTTTTAGTATATAAAAATTTAATATTTTGAGAAATAGTGATGTTTGATTAATTATGTCTCTAAGTCCCAGTAGATCAAAATACATGAGATCAAGGACACTGTTCTGTTTTTAGCACAGCATTGGGCACATAGTAAATATTAATGAGTATTGTTAAACTAACTAAATAGAGGAGATAACAAAAACAGAGAATGATATGGCTTGAGTCGGTGAAGAAGCCAGAGAAAGGAGAATTATATTGGAGCACAAGGCACATATGGATAATTTTAAATTAATGTGTTCTGCCACTAAATAATTGAAAGTTCAATAAAAACCTCATTAATTATAAGGGCCAAATTACATTCTTATGGGATCATTCGATCTGAGGCTGAGTGATATTTTGCCTTTGCAGTATTTATGAAGTTAAAGTTTGCTAAGTAAACTAATAAAATTTTTAAAAATCAGGAAGTTTATGGAAAAGTATTCTTGGGACCAACTTTCTTAAAGACTTCAAAGTTTAATGATTAAATGGAAATGAATGCAGCTAATCATCAATGACATAATTCACTAAAGTAAAATCAAAGTTATCTCTATTTGGAAAAACAAATATATTTAAATTCTAACTATTTAAAATTTTATGGAATAATTGATAGAGACTTTAGATTAACTCTTATGCAGCAACCTATCATAAGAAATCCTCTGTGTATGATTACCATCAAGCCTTTTTTGCTTATATTACCATCATTACAGTGATTATCACTACCATCCTCTATTATCACCATGAATTTTATATTTTAGCAAATTCACCAATGTTATTGATACAATGGGTGTCATGTGCCAAAATATTGGATGATTCAAAGCATCTCTGTAAAATGTCAATTCTTACACAAGAATTATTGTGTAATCCTTGACAAGCTAATTACTTTTTAATTAAAAGAGACAACATGGAAGAAGCACACAGGCCTGTGTGATCACAAGGTACTGAAGGGATCAGTTATCAGGCATCAAAGAACAAAAAAACATATCATTGGGTGTTCTCCTCCTCAATACAGTAACTGAAGACAAATGGTTGCATAAGCAAATGTGGTGAAGAAAGCTGATGGTGCCCAGCTATCAAAAGATATAGCATCTAGGGTCTTAAAGGCTTGAAGGTAAACAAGCGGCCATCTAGCTGAGAAGCAACAAAGCCCACATGGAAGGAGCACACCAGCCTGTCTGATCACGAGGTGTCCAAGGAATCAGGTATCAGGCATCAAAGAACAAAAAATCATATAATTGTGAATGAGGGGGATTGCGGAGTGGGGACCTAAAGCCCATCTGTAGGCAACTGGACATCCCCTTACAGAAGGGTCATGGGGAGGAGACGAGCCAGTCAGGGTGCAGTATAGCACCGAAGAAACATACAACTTTCCTCTAATTCTTTAATGCTTCTTCCCCCACCACTATCATGATCCTAATTCCACCTTACAAATCTGGCTAGACCAGAGGATGTACACTGGTACAGATAGGAACTGGAAACACAGGGAATCCAGGACAGAAGACATCTTCAGGACTAATGCCGAGAGTGGCGATACTGGGCGGGTAGAAGGAAGGTGGGGGAGAAAGGGGGAATCGACAAGGATCTACATATAACCTCCTGCCTGTGGGATGGACAACAGAAGAGTGGGTGAAGGGAGACGTTGTACAGTGTAAGATTTGACAAAATAATAATTTATAAATTATCAAGGGTCATGAGGGAGCGAGGAGGGAGGGGGAAAATTGAGGCGCTGATGCCAAGGGCTTAAGTGGAGAGCAAATGTTTTGAGAACGATGAGGGCAACGAATGTACAGATGTGCTTTACATAATTGATGTATGTATGGATTATGATAAGAGTTGTATGAGGCCCTAATAAAATGCTTTCAAAAAAGAGACTTAAGATGTCACAATTATTAGATGTTAAAACTGCAATTGTGACCTGTATCTCTGTTGATTGTCACAAAGACATCCAGGGAACCTGTTGATAAGCAAAGTCAGGGAGAATACCATTTCAACTGAGTCTTAGAGTTGCTCACAATGAATAAATTAATTAAAATATCGATAGGATTGTATGTACTATTTTATGACACATCATACATAGAGTATTGAAATGGCTTTTGAGAAACACGTTTGATAAGTAAGCTATTTCATAATTACATCCCAAAGTGGATATATGCTAGAATAATCAGCTAGGTTTGTTTTGCTTGATCTCAGTATTATGTAACTTAGAGAGGGGAAAGTATTTCTTGTTCCAGAATTGTTTAACATGGTAGAAAGAGAAACCTAGGGAAGTTGGGAACTGTCGGTCTTAAATTAGTAGTTGAAGTTAGAGAGTTAGGAAAAATCCCCTCAGAAGATTCTGGAAAGAAGAATGACGTTGATTGAAGTTCTTATGTGCATGACTTCAAAGTTCCTCAATCACATCGTCCTAATTTTCCATTCGATCTTTGTGATACTTCAAAGTAACCTGATGTTGGAGTGCTATAACAAGTCATTCTAATAAAATTAAGCTTAAATTGGTTATTCTTTAGTACTGAGTCATTGATGGAGATTGGGTTGAATCTCTCTTCCCCAAGACATTTATCTGGAAAGATAGCTATCTGTATATCTATTCACCTATGAGTCAGCATCAACTCCATGACAATGGGTTGGGTTGGGTTGGGATCCATCTGTTTGCACACACACCCTGTCTCAAAACTTCTATTTTCTAGTTTAAGCAAGGCTAGTTCCTTCAGGTTTTCAAGTAAAATCTTTATCTATATGCTAAATAATATTTCATGATATATTAATGTTGATAACTATAAGATTGTTATCTTATATAGTAAAAGGATTAGCATCCCATGTCTCCTATTCCAAAGTTAGATGATAATCTGTAAGTACAAAATGAGGCAATTTTAATATCTCTAATTGACTTCAATCATCTTAACAATAAGGGTTTGCTGCAATGTATTATTGATAGCATAAAAAGTCACAAAGAAGTTCTACCCTAGATATGTTTCAGTATTGCTTTAGAATTTTAGTATCATCTGAAGTTAGTTTTGCAATATTTTAAATACCATATACATTTTGTGTTAGCATTTCTGGTTAGTAATCATGTTTGTCTAAAGCATTGAATTCAAACAGCTTTAAAAATAAAGTATATAAAATATAAAGAGTTTTCAGATATGAATTGTATATTCAAGGTATCTCACTCTGCATAAATGTGTGCTTTGGGGGAAAAGAACCAAATATATAGAAAATTAATAATTATATTTTTTCTAAAAATATATTTATTTGTAAATACATACAATGTTAAGAATTTGTGAATTCTACATTTTAATTTACTTATAATCTGTGATGGGTTAATTAAATCAGAAGAATGAAGTCTAACAATCAGCAAAGACCTTAAAGCAATTTAGAATCCTTTTGAGTCTTTAAAGAAAATTCAATAAGCACTTGAAGAACAAATCAATGAAGAGTTTGAAATGTTGCTTTTCTAATTTTCCACAGGGTCCAAGCTTTCTCTATGAGGCCCTTTTTCCTCAAAACAAAATGAAAATGGAAGAAATGGATCCTTTATTCAGCCTTCATGAAACCATTACTAAGGTAGGAATGAATGGAAGGCATTCAAGAACAGGATAGGAAGTTATTCTTTTCAGTAGGGGAGTGGAACAAACATAAAAAAAATACCAAAGGAAATCTATGTAGTTTGGTCTTTTTAGAGAATTTGAGTACCTCTAATTTTCATTTATTAAAGAGTAAAGATAATAAGTATTTAGGCTCTACAGATGCAGACTGATGATTTGTTCTCCAAATCAATATTTATAAAAAGTAATTCTTCTTAATATGAAAGTAAATGTGTGATATATTCTTAAGCAGACCCCTTCAGTTTACATTAAAGGTCATACAAATGAGATGTTTATAATTCTATATCTTCCAAGTTTTGTTTCAATATTAAACCTTCTTGTTTCAGGTACCTTTTAGTTTCAGTAAAATATTTCAAATTTCAAAGAAAAAGAATAAGTTTAGAATAAGAAAACTTTCTATTTATGGTGGACCTCTTTATACTTTTGCTGTAGTTCCTTAGCCATGAGTTTTAAAGTATACTGACAATTAAATTTTAAAACATGGATAAATTAATTTAATGTTCTGACAGCCAATGACATTTTAAGCATTTTTACATTTACCCATTGTCTGTTTAATTTGTCTTTTGGTGATAGAATGTCTAGAGTTTTAGTGATATTATTGTTGTGTTGTTTCATTCATTCAAATATTTTGATACTTTGAGTTTAGATACTTGTTGGTTTAAAGCAAAACATTTTTGGAAATTACAATCATAAGATTTGCCCCATTTTTTTACTTATTTGCTTTGGGTCATTATAATAAATTATTATTATTTTTGTGTGTGTGTGTATGGAAGGGGTAATTTCAGATGAAGTTGATATCACATGTACATATAATGGAATGATAGTGTTCATTTATGTGGAACTCTCAATCCTGAGAAATGCTAGGCTTTTAATTTTAGGGTTGTATAGGCAGATTGTAGAAGCACATTTAAGGCAATATGGCTATTGAGAACATGGTGGGGGAAGTGATGGCCCAGGAGGATGAAGGAGACCATTGACTGTCCTGAATATATACAGGAGGGCCCTACTTAGTGTTAGACGTGTTACCTGATTACTAAGGAGAAGATACAGTTATACAGTTTTGGTAAACATTCCAGTCTTATCCTGCATGTGCTTCCAAATAGATTTGATATGTAAAGAGCTATTTACCCAAAGATTTTAAAAAGCTGCTTAAATATAAAAACAAGAGCTCTATGATACTCCTTAGGATTCCATATATTTAATATGTGCATCTGGTGATAATCACTTTTGTCGCAAACAGAGGACAAGGGAAGAAATTTTACTTCATAAATTCAGCCTTAGTTCACCAATGGTTGAATTGTGGCATCATGAAAATGAGCATTATATAGATAATTATTTTCCATGCAAAACTTTCTCTGATCAAGAACATAATTTAAGTGTCTATGAAATTTTTAAAACTCCTGGTCTTGCAGTAGTTAACATGTCAGTGACTCCACTAGAGGTGGGTGTAGCTGTCTGTGCTGTAGAGCGCACTGTCTCAGAAACACTGTGAAGCAGGTCTACTCCATCGTCCAGGTTCACTATGAGTTGGAATCAACTCAGTGGCCAGGGTTTTTGTTATCATTGTTTGCTTACTTTTAATCTGCAAAACTCATAGAAGTTTGTCTAACCACTGAACTAGGAATTCCGGAAATAGCTTTAGTTCTATATTATATCATTTAGTATATTACGTAGTAGAAATTCATTGTATTTTCTACATCAAAATGGAGTAAACTCAAGGTATTCTGCCTTACTAGGTTTCTATGTGATTGAAAGAGATGGATAATGTATGTATTTCTTTAAAAGCATAATATGCTTATAACGCATTAAAACATATTAATTCTACAGTCCTCAAAGCAGGTCTTCAACTGCATTTTCTCAAAAAGTTAATATCTTGCATTTACTTTAAGGCAAAAACAATGAAATAAAAGGTAGAATAATAAGTTAGATATGAAAGCATATAATTAAACTAATTAAATACTAAGAATATACTTTTAAGGAGCATATGAAAATGGAGTATAACATGTAATTTTTGGAAAGTTGAAGTTTTTAAAGACTTTACTAAACAGGTGACTAGCATGAACAACATTGTATAAAATACTACAACAGAGTTGCTGTAGATTGGCCTTCACCTCATGGCAATCCCACGTACACATAGAACGATCCTCCATGGGGTTTTGAGTGAAAGGTCGCAGGAGGAGATGACCACACCTTTCATCCGAAGCACATTTGCGTAAACGCGGATCTCCAAATTCGGTTATGTAGTAACTAAACACCTTGACAGTTTGCCCCGCCCCAAAGAAACACCAATAAGAGCATTCAGTACTATCAAATTCAGCTTTACTCACGGCGGCACGTTAGGATCCAATAGAACTTCTTAGGGTTTCCAAGACTGTAAATTGCACAATCACGTCTTTTGTATCCTCTAAGGAGCTCTGGTAGCAGAGTGATTTATGTGTGCTACTGCTGGGTCTGCAGTTCAAACCTGCCAGCTCCTCCTTGAGAGAAAGATGAGGCTTCCTGCTCCTGTAAGGATGTGCACTCTCAGAAACCCACAGAGGGAGTGAATTTATCCTCTAGGGTCACCGTGAGTAGGAAGCAGCTAGATGGCAGTGAGTTTGGTTTTGGTTGAATTAAATAAATAGATATGCTGAATTCATTCTATTAAATACAATACAGGTACATAAAGAGATAATTGAATGCAGTGCAACTTGAAAACTCTACATTATAGATCTTTACCATAGATCACAAGTACAATTTTATGTCAAATTAAATTCTAACTCCTAAGCATTAAGAGGGAGCCCTGATGGTATAGTGGTTACATTTGGGGCTGCTAATGGCAAGGTTAGGCTGGGGGGGGGGGGGGAGCAGGACTTTCTACTTCTGTAAAAAGTTACAGAGTGGGATACCCCAGAGACATTTCACCTGTCCTATAGGGTCGCTATGAGTAGGCAGTGAAGAACATTGAAAAGTTGGTAATTTATAGTTAGCACTTTTTGATGAAAAAAATATATATTTTAAAATAGATTGCTGAGTACATAACAATCTCTTCTTCTTCTTATACACATTTTTGCTCGCTTAGAGTCTCTATACCAGTATGTTTTGATATACAACATTTATGAAGGACTTTATTTTCCCTCTACTACTAAAAGTGGTAATATATGTATCAAAAGTGTATATGGTATGCTTTACGTAACATACGAGATAATGTTATAACTTACATAGCATCATAACATAATGAATATGATATAATTTGTTTACTGTATATTCCATTCATTCTTCAATGATGTTCTGTAGGAAGAAGGACTTCTATGTCATACACACTCTGAAAAGTGAATTTCATGTAGAAATACTTGAAAGCAGTTTCCAGTGTTGTCCTATAGTTTGTTTGTTTTTTTTTGTTTTTTGAGGACTGTTTTGATTGTTACTTTTGTTCTAAAGGCAAATAAAAAAATATCTTGGGAATTTTATTTTTGTTCTAAAATATGCAACCAATGAAAATAATGAATGAGGTCCTAACTTGATGTCAGACCTGGTAACTCATCACAGCCCTCATAATTGTCAGTTGGTGTAGCATGGGATTGTTGAAGAAAAGCACACACTGCATATGAGTTAAAGATGTTTTTCTTATCCACTATAATTGCCATTTACAAAATAGCAAATGTTTGTTAATTAGCAGAAGCTAAACTAATTCCTTCAAAGACTAAACATGAATTAAATACCAATATAAATCCTACCAGCTTAATCCTTTAATAAGCGAATAAAAATCAGCATAGTCCATGTTCTGAAATAGGCTTATATCTCCATCTACTCCTGGGAATTTTCTACTTATGTTTCTAAATTTTCAACATGTAGCACTTAATTATTATTTGGTATCTAAGCTTTCTAGTAGGCCTTGGTAAGCCAAGCATAGAGAGAAATATTTAAAAAACACAAATAATACACAAGGGCGGACCCAGCAGGTATGTAAATCATTCAAAATAGTCTACTAAAAGAGAAAGCAGTAATGTGTTCGGAGTATAGGAAGGCAGACAATGCGGCTTACACCTCTTCTTAGGAAATCTGAAGAATAATTCCCCAAAGAAATTAGATTTGAGCTATAGTTGAGTTTGCCTTATGGAGAAGAAGACGAGATGGTGTATTGGGATAAAAGGCATCAAGGTATACAGATTAGGAAGAGAATGCGATTTAGGGGGCAGGTAGCAATTAGGGATAAGCACTGGACTGCTAACACGAGGTCAGCAGTTCAAGTCTTACTAGCTGCTCCATGAGAGAAAGTGAAGGGCTCTCAGCCTCAGAAACTCTCTTTAGAGTCATTATAAGCCAGAATCTACTCTATAGCAATGGAGGTTGGTTTCTGCATTGGTTTTATACAGTAACGTCTGTGTGAGGTGCGGTTCGGGTGACTCCAACCATATGTACAACATAGCAGAACACAGCCTGGTCCTGTGCCACCCACACCATTGTTCAAGTTGAACCCAGTATTGAAGCCACGCATGCCTGAAGGTGGAGTGGGTTATGTGCTGAGCTACAGGCCACGAAGTTTGCAGTTGGAAACCACCAGTAACTCCACAGGAGAAGCACGAGGCTTTCTGCTCTTGGAAAGGTTGCGTCTTGTAAACCCAATACCCCTTGGGGTTGCTAGGAGTCAGAGTGGACTCCAAAGCAGTGAGTTTGGTGTGCTTTGTTTCGTTGCAGCTCCTGTGTGAGTCACTGAGGGTCTTCCTCTTTAGGGCTGACTCTCTACGTCAATCAAGAAGTCCTTTTCCCAGGATGGATTTTTTGTGATAGCACGTCCAAAGTATGTGAACCTGTTCAAACTTGCCAGCAACACTGTGGGAGAAAGAGGAGTCTAACAGTTCCTATAAAGATTTATAGTCTCAGAAACACCAAACTGTATATAGGTCCTATCTAATCTCCTTTACATAGGACCAATACAAGTCAGCAATCAACTCAGTGGAATGTTTTGGGTTTATTTTATTTTTATAGGAAGTGATAATGTAGTTAACATTGAACATGGATTGGTTGGAAGAGTAAGAGGTTATCTTGGTAGAAGCATTAGGGAGACATTTTGATCTGTGAGGTTAGAGTTCAAAATAACGAAGCTATAGGTATGAACTATGTATATTTAAATTAAAAATACTTAACATGAAATAATAGAATTTCTGTTTCTAGGTTTACTTAGGCACAAATCATATGCATAGTGACAATGTATGATGCTTGCTATCCTGAACAGCATAGATAATAGAACATAGAAGTGGGAAAATCCAATTATCTTTCTATTTAATTGCCATTAACACAAACAATTATTTTATTTTACATTTTAAAAATGTCCAATGATTTATTGGCATATAATTCACATAGCATAATATTCAACACTGTGATCGCTTCAAGGAGAGTTGTACAATCATCCCCACAATCAGTCCTAGAACATTTTATTAATTCTTTTACTCAACGTTGTTGTTAACTCCCTATTCCTTCCAACCTTTCCTGACCCACTCCAAATGAATCATTAATCCTGTTGCTGTTGCTATAGATTTACCTATCCTTGATAGGTAAAACATTAAAAATAAACAAAGAAAAATGTAACAAGAATAGAAGTAAAATAGATTAAAAAGACAGCAGACAATATTAAAAACTAGAACAATGTTGAATGGATTATAAGGAAGATCAAATGATAGTGTGCTGAATTTTAACCTAACTGCATCTGTGACAATCGACCTTTCAGGGCAGTCTGCATGTTAGCTAGGCTATTCACATCCTGGTCCATGTTCAGAAGGGAGTCACCAGGGGCTTAATCCGTGAGGATTTGGTGAGGATTTGTTGACTACACTTCAAAAAAATACTAAAACGACTTGAACATGGGTATCAAGGATCGACTTTACAATGCTCTCTGTCTGCTTAACAGGGCTGTCCACATCCCTCCACTATGATCAGGGGGAATTCACTAGAAGCTTAGTCCATGTGTGGACTCTCCAAATAGCTTTCTCCAAGCAAGATGCTCACAATTTAAGCTCTGGTGCCGTTTCTTCTTTGAGTTTTGAGTTATATTATTTGCAACCCTTGGCTCACACAGGTTGGTATGGACTTAATTGACACCTCACCTAGATGGCCACTTGTTTGAAAATAAGCCTTTAAGACTACAGACGCGATCATGTCGGGAAGGTAGATATAAAATGACTGTTTAGTTGGGCAAGGTGTTCTTGTATTAGGGGAGTGCGCATGAGGAGGCCCAATGTCCACCTGCCGCCCCACTACCAAACCAATAATTATTGCACC
>NW_022108124.1:8860976-8897806 GCF_000313985.2 Echinops telfairi | reverse complement strand
AGATGTGCTTTACACAATTGATCTATGTATTGTGATAAATTGTATGAGCCCCAATAAATTGATTAATTAAAAAAAAAAAAGACTACAGACGTTATTATTTCTGATAGGCAAACACCATCTAGTTTCCTCACCACAATTTTCTATAGCATCCATATATCCAGTGAACTATTCAAGAGTTGAGCATCAATCTTTTGAAGCATCCTTGTGCATTTTCATCTGAAAACCAGAAAATGACCTAATTCTAAATATGAGGTTCCTCAATTTGCCAATATATTTGTCCTCCCATTTTTTTCTCAATTTGATTAATTAAATTGGTGTTTTAATATTGAATAATGTTATCATTTTAAAAATTAAAAGTGGAGTTTATAAATATTTCTTTAGATCATATATTTCTACCACTTTATGTAATCTATATGTTGACCTTTTATTTACATAATTAATTTGCTTATGATAGCCAAATCATATGTCCTAAGAATGTTATATTTATTCTCACTATACATATGGTGAAAGTCACAGGGAAATCAATTACAGAACAAAGTAGTGTTCATTGAAGCCTAGAAATAAAGGCTTTCAGGGTTTCATGGTTTCTATTTGAACAACAAAATGATACTTGTACTTCCTCAATATCTATAATATTTAACTCTGTTTTGCAGAAGTGTGATTAAAGGTTCCAAATGGCATCTTCAATTATGAAAAGCGTTTCATTCACTGTCCTCGAGTCAATGTTGGTTCATAGCAAACTCTATCAGACAGATTAAACTTTGTGAGTTTCTAGGACTAACATTTGGCAAGACTGGAAAGCCCTGTCTTTCTCTGAAGAAAGACTAGTGGTTTCAAATTGCTAACCTTGCAGTTAGCAGCTCAATGAGTAATCATTATGCCACCAGGGTTCCTGGTTGAGATGCATTTACATAACTTATTTTTAACCATTTTAGTTCATGTTAATTGTACTTCACTTTCAATCATCCTTGTAAGTTGATTAAGTAGGATCACTTTGATTAATGGAATCATATTCCACTAACATATTACTTTAAGTGCATGACTTCTACCATGTGAATCTGAAATTATATTTAAGTGTCATTATTAAAGCATGTTTATGTCAGCTATAATAGTGTTATTATTCTTAGAGAATGGTAACAGTGTGATTCTTTTGATAACTATAGAGAGGCAGACTTTAAAACAGAATTATTTTATTTCTCTTGGGGCATAAGTCTATATCCTACAGGCTTGAAACATTTAGCTTTGTAGACCTATATGAAGTAAGAGAAAAGGGAAAGACCAACTACCTTAAATTTTGTCTTTTAATTTCAGATACAGTGTTGTATTCATGATAATAATAGAATTTCTGGTGCAGTTTTTCAAAGGCTTAAACACTGGCTAGACTCAGGAGAGGAACCTAAAAGATATGGGTACTATAGCAAAATGTGGTGAAGCAATTAGATGGTGCCCGCTATCAGATAAAATAGTGTCTGCGGTCTTAAAGGCTTGTCTTCAAATAAGCAGCCAACAAAGTGAGTTGTCAACTAAGTCCATAGGGAATAAGCACAGCATCATCAGTCACCAAAGAATTGCAAATCATCTAATCTGATGTCAAAGGAGGGATTAATTTCAGAGCCTAAATTGTGAGATTCTCCTTCCCAGAAGGCTATGAATGACAGTAGGCTCCCAAGATTGGTTTGTAGGAACTACATGGAAATAAGCCTCTGAATTCCTTCTGTGTTAGTCTGGGTAGACTAGAGAAAAAAATCCAGAGAGACTCATGTGTATAAGAGAGATATTAATATCAAAGAGTAATTGTATATTAAGAAAACATCCAAGCCCAGCCCAGATCAAGTCTAGAAGCCATATTAGCCCAGATGTCCAATACCAGGCTATAAATTCCTCTTCAGACTCATTGCAGCACATGCAATGATACAGAATACAGGAAGATCAGATGTTAGTGGGTGGAAAGTCTTGTGGATCCAGTGGTGGTGGAAGCATCTAGTGCTGGTGTGGGTCTTCAAGTGGCTCCGCAATCTCCAGGGCTCTGGCTCCATCAGCTTAGCAAAATGTGGCTTGTCAATAGGAATGTTGCAGGGACAGTGTATGTCCTACCTCCAGGGAGGAAGACAGGAGTTCCCAGAATCCTCAGTAGAAGGCAAGGCCCACATAGAGGCCTCGTTGGCTGTGACCTGATTGAGGCAAGACTCCACCCCTTTGCTCAAGTTGACAGTAGATTATGTAACTGCCACACCCTCTATCCACAATTGAGGGATCAGAGGAAAGTGGTTACTTAACAGGGTGCATTGGAGAGATGAGTATAGAAGATCACAGGCATCCATCTGACTTGAACAGTTAAAACTTTGTCAGTTGATCTGCCCTCTGATACATGCTGGATCTCATCTGGTCTTCAGCATTTTCTGTATTTTCGGGTGGTTGTTTTTTTGTTTGCTCATATTAGGGTGCTATGTCATTAGAGGTCATCCTCTTGAAGTTGTGTATAAGTTTTGCTACGTTTCAGTATATGAAACCCAGGATTGATGAACCTATAATGACAGCAAGTAGAATAAGAGGGGGCGGTGGCGGAAGCAGGGGCGGTGCATACAGTGGTTGTGGTTGGGGAGAGAGGGGATGGAGACAATGTCAAGGAAAACAGGAAGAAAAGGAAACTGACTGTGGTAGCAATAGTACAATTCAGTTTGATATGATTGACCTGTGGAATAGTACATGTATTAGCTCCCATTTAATAATCTATTTTTTAATCTGGTGATAATTTCTAATCTAGATAAATAAATGTGAGTATATGCCAAGTATCTCTAATGTTGATATATTATTTGAATATATACAAAAATATAGTATTCTAAATAGCAAACCAAGTTTAATGATCTTCTTTCATTGTGTGTGTGTGTCTATTTGAATTGATCCGAGAGCCATTCATTTAAAGATTTTGTTTTCACTTTTTAAGACATTTTGGAATTTTTGTCTTGCTACATGAAGTTATCGTTACAGATGTAGGATGTCTCCAAGAGAACTACTCTCTATATCATTGCATCAACTAAATTTATGAACATCCCAAAGAAAGTATTTTCAATGTAGAGACTGTACTATACAATAAAGAATTTTGATTTGAGCACCTCAAGGGAGATAGTGGGGTATTAAAAGCAAATTTTATACTTTGAAGAATAAATATTATAGGTGTGTGTTTTCTTCATAAATGTGTAATTAAACATAAAATCTTCATTTATAATAACTGGAGAATGTGCCGACTCCATTTTCTCTTTCCTAGATAGACTTGGTTTATTATTTTTTATAAGCCCCAAATGTTATAGCTTCTAAATATACGCCTTACAATGCCAATGCCAGTTTCTTTTTCCTTTTTTAAACTATCAATAAATGAATCATATAAAATATGATTGCCATAATTTTACTCCTTTTTAAAAGAAATTTTATCATCAAAGCAGATGATATGCTTTTTTAGTTCTGCAGATCATTAAGTGATATTAATGTGTGTATTAAGATAAAAATGAGTAGAATGATTTCTATAGTTCCACAGTATATTAAAAGATATTAGTTCCACAGAATATTAAGAGATGTGAATGTGTATTAATATTAAAATGAGTAGATGATTGCTATATTGGGAGCATACAGTTTTAGTTTTGCTTTCTCTATACATAAAATTTATTTTAACATGTTTATAATATAGAATACAAATATATTAGTCATAGGAATCAGACTAGTATCTATGATTTCCTATAAATATGACAATATTTTAAGTCAGTAAGAATCTACATAGATGTCACATCTAATTCAGGAAGTAGTAGTCTCATCTCATGAAGTGAAAATTGAATTTTATATATTGTAAATAGGAGTTATTTCAAGGATCTATCAGATGTTATAAGTCCATTTCAATATTTTTCTGAATTTTAAAAGGAGACCCTTTAACCGTCTTGCCATACCATTCTCAAAGTGCTTTAGAAGTGCAAGGGCAAAAGGCAGAAGAGTCAGGAATGAACTGACTAGTTTTCGGTAGGAAGATCAAATGAACTTCTAAAAATGGCTGTGGAAATAAACTGTGTGTATAAAAAAATAAAACTTTGAATCAAAAGGCAGTACTCATTTACGACTGAAATATGTAATAAAACACAGCTACGCAGATGAATCTGAGGAGTCTTTCAAAATCTACCATGGAAGACTCTGATCATGATATTTAAATATCCTGGGTAGTACCCACTGCTTCCATGGGTTTATTTAGCAGTCGTTCCAGGAAAGTATGAGTTTCACACTTTCATTTTAGAGTTTCATAGTTTCTTATTTTTATATGTTTCATAGTTTCTTACTCTCCCCTCCCATATTTGTATATGTCATTCCTATTTGTATAATATAGAATATTTTCCAAATTGTGGATTATTTTAGATCTAATGTAGCTATCATTTGAATTATGTAATATTTTCTCTCAAAGAGTTCAGTCATTAAAATTATAGGATAGAATGCATGTATTCTTAAATCATGAGTACTTTTAAGATATAAAATTATCTTTTAGGACCTGAGCAAAAATTAAATCTGAAAAAATAAGATACCTTGTGTTTGAAAGTATTAAGAGAAATAAACTATGTTTTATTTATTCAATTGCAGTTATTTTGTTAATATGTAATTCTAAAATATTAAGGTTTAAGATATTATTAAATTTGAAATTACTGAGGATGTGGACCCTTACTAGGGATTCAAATAGTAATATTTTTGCATTCTAAAAGAAGATTATGATGAATAATCATAATTGGACTCCTGAGTCATGAAGAAAAAGGAGAATTGTGATAGTTTTAATTACTGTGGCTTAGGAAAACAAGGAAGACACAGGGCATTTTATCTTTATTTTCTTTAAAAGAGAAGGGAAAAGAGCACATATTGCCTAGCACAGTATTAACAGAGACCAATATTCATTCTTGTCTCACAAGAATGAAAGATTCCTTGACTCTTGGAATTGAAAAGTGGACAACACGTGTGTTTCCAGAACGGCTCCAACTCTTTGTCTGTAGTCTTATCTGTTATCCTCTCCAGTCTGCCTTTCTCTCAGTTGCGTTTCTCACCAGTAAAATTCCTTCAGCAAAAAAACAATGAGCATTTCCTACAGTACTATCTGTTTATAGTTCTGACTAAGTAAAGCCCCCCAGTTACTTTGAGTTTCTCAGAAGAGCAATGATGTTTTTCTTTCTAGGAAGCCCTCATCTAATTGGTCTGTTATGATCTCATATTTTGAATTTGTTTCTTGTGATCAGAGAAATAACTGTGCTGGTTAGAATAGGCCTGTTTGCATAAACCAATCACTGTGAAAGGGATTAAAATTACCTCAATTCAAATGAAGCCATCTTGCTTTCCTCCTGGAGTTGGCTCTAAGCCCATTCCCATTACGTGGTTTCTGAAAGAGGTGAGGGTCGGAGTGGAAGACATGATGCAGAGGTAACTATCAAATCAACTGCCAATTGTCATCGACTTTTATCTTCAAAGATTTAGGAACCTTCTGGAAACAGAAAACACAGCATTAAATTAGAGAGAGATATGTGCTCATCAAGTCCTAGGTGCTCTGATTGTCATTGTAGACCATGACAGACCCTCTGAAATCAAAGAGGGTGCGTGGGCAAGGTGAAATAAAGTACAGGAGCTATTAATGAATTTTGTTAACTGAATGTACTCCCCGTTTTACTTAATCCTTTGGAGTTTTGAATGTGCTTAAGAAGAATTGACAATTTAGTATGTTCACGAAGTAAAACCCTTCTCTAGCCCTTTGGTAGATATTGGAATATAATCATTACTTTCAGATTGACCCTCCAAGAATATAGCTCTCAAGAGTGATTACCAGTGGATTGGATTATATATAGGCAGCAAACAGATCTGCCTACTAAGATCTAAAATGTTCATCACTATAACCCTCTACCTTTAAGATAGGTGATCCTTAGAAAATTTATGGAATTGATTATTTAAGAAACTTCATTAATGTGACTTTTGTAGGTTTGTGTACAAATTGAGCTAGCAGATAAACTCTTTCTTGAATATTAACTTACATTAAGAATATAAGCCACTGTTGAAATGCAAAGCCTTTGAGTAATATTTCTTTCCTGTTATAAAAAAATAACATTTTAGTAAATGTTCCAATCATCTGCATGCATGCCTAAGCAGTGCATTTTTTAATTATTTGACTGTTTACCCCAGGACTGTGTGTTTGAAAATATTTTACATACCATGCAAGTAATAATGAATATATTTAGACTTATCACTATTTCTCTATTTCAAAATTGATCCAAAATTTTACCAAGAATTCATAATTACCAGTATAATGAAATAGACAGCACACAGACATTAAGGCATGCACTACAAATATCCTTCACCTTCACCGTAAGCATTTATTCATGCCCTCATTTGACCCTACGTCCCACAGAACAATTTATTTATTGAAATGTATTCCTCTTGACCACCATTACAAGTCTCATAAAAATGAACCCAGTAGCTTTCATTTGCCAATTAACCAGTTGCCATCGTATCTGTTCTGGAGAAATCATGCTCATTAGAATAGAACTGTGATATCCAGGATTATAAATAGCTGAACCAGGGGAAGTAGATTACCAGGCTTTTTCATTGGTGTCCTTCTTGATGGGTTTCAACCTCCATCTTTCTTTTAGCAGCCAAGGGCCTTAACCATTTACATTCCACTCTCCCAGGGACTTGGCTATGTCATTCATAAATATATACTTGACTAAATAAAAATCTATTCATTAACATGTGCATCATCCTACTTCAGAGATAGCATGAACTATTATATTTCCATGAATGCAGCCCAAACAGAAGGTCAAAATTAATTCAGGGACGTAGGGTCAGTGTGAAGCTTCTCTAGGAAATGTTTGAGCCTGTTGACTAATTCACCTCTTCAAACCAGCTTGCCAAACTGCCTTCTGCTGACTGTTTACCGACAGTGTTACGCTTCCAGCTCTCTTTGAGTACAGACAATCATAAATGTTTGTGTATTTGATAACCATGTTGTTTAATACACCAAAAAGTAGTTATTTTTTAAAAGTGACTTCATTGTTTTTTGGAGATTTTCAACTCAATATGGACATTTTCTGAAGCTCATATTGGATGTTTTAAAAATCTCTGCTTTGGAAGAATGACTAAGGAAGATCAAGTAATTATGGCTAATCGTTTCTGTTGATGGTGATGAATAATCTTGGCTAATAAAAGCTAGTGAATACCCAATGGGAGTAGTGTGTAAGGCAGATGGATATGCCACTATGCATATACTAAATGACTGGGATCCTGGGGTCAAGTAGTAACTGTATAAGCGAGAGAGTGATGAGACAGAGAAAGCTGGAATATATTAGAGTAAAAATATATTTTTTATGTTCAATGTCTTTAGGAAATAATAAAAGCATTTAAAACAAAGAAAAATTATTTTGTGTAAAAATAATGGGCTTTAGTGAAACTCTCCAGATTTATTTCTTCCTTTAGTCAAATATTAGAAGTCATTTTTCATCTAGATTACTCACAGATGCACAATCAAGACCAATTAATATATTATTATAAAGAAAAAGTGACAAGCCAAAAGTGAAAGATGAAAAGGATATCAACATGAGACAAAATGTAAATTATCTTAATTAATTGTCACTCTTGCTGCTGAAGAAATGCATGTAATCATTTTTCTCTCATTAAATAGTCAAATGAGGGAAAAGGACTAATATTTGTCGATCAGACCTTTATTTAAGTCTCCTCTAAGGGATCATGTAACAATAAGCCTATTATGTGAATATTATATGGAATGGAAAACTGATTTTCAAAAAAAATAAGCTAATAAGATTTGTACAGGAATTCATTGGTCAAGTCTCCTGCAAAAGACCTCTCTAAAGTTCTGAACTACAAATAACTTAAGATGTACCTTGGATGGCTAAGATGCACTGACCCAAACTACACTCTATTTTGACACCGCATATACAAGTGTCAACTGGGCAATAATGAAAAAATGCAGAAGATGTAATGTATTTAAATTATGGTATTGATGATCAGAATATACTTTGGATTGCCATAAATATGAAAAATCTTTCACAGAAAAAAATACAAGAATATTCCTTAGAAGCAAGTATGACAAAATTTCGCTTAATTTGGACTCATTGTCAGGAAAGAGCTATGTCTGAGTAAAAACGGCTCTAGAAAACGACCTATGAGGGGGTCCAAAAAAACAGGAATTTTCTTTTCAGCTCTATGTATTTTTTTTTTTAACAAAACAACCTTATCACCTTCAAAGCAATCTCATTACATTGAATATACTTGTCAAATCTGCTATTCCATTCTTGGTAACATTTTTCAAGCTCATCTGTTTGGATATCTGACAACACCTTTTCACCTCTTCTACATCATCAAATCACTGTCCTTTTGTGTGTCTTTTCATTAGAGGAAACAAAAAGAAGTTGCACGGAGTGATGTAAGGTGAGTAAAGTGTGTGGAGCAAGGGAGGCAAGCTGATTTTTGCCCCAAAATGGCTCACTGATCTGCTGCGTGAGCAGGTGCATTGTTGTGTGTGGCAATACCTGTTTTTGCCTGTTTCCCACAAATGAGGCCTTTTTGGTCACACACTATAATGCAATCTTTTCAGAACCTCTAAATAGAAATCTAGATTAACCTCTAAATAGAAATCTAGATTGACCTGGTGGAAGGAACTCCAAATGCACTACGAGTCAACATTTCATCCATTTGGGAAGTTGATAGATGTCCAGAATGAAGTTTGTAATCAATTGACATTTCACATTTTTTGGAATAAGAAAACTGCTCATACACTTGAGTTTTTCCATAGCACTGTCCCTGTAAGCTGTGTTCAACATCACGACCGTTTCTGAAGCATTTTCCCAAAGCAGGAAACTGAATTTCACACTTCATGCTGTTCTCTTAACTCAGTCATCAAAAAAAATGAGGTTCAAGCAAAATTGATTTTATGAAAATATTCACTGTGACTAAAGAGACTCTTCCTAGGCGACGCCACTGGGTGCACTAACAGAATGAGTTGCCGGATCCCCGCCTAGTGGAAAAAATGTGTACTACCAAGACTCTCCCCAGTGGGGCTTTTTCCATTTTGGGGCCTACCCCTCTGGATTTCTGAATAGTGAGCCTTGAAGTTGAAGGAAAGCCAGAACAAGATGGATTGATATAGTAGATTCAACAATGGGTTCACACATATCAAAATTATGGAGATGTGCAAGTCTGGGCATAATTTTGTCCTGTTATACAGAATGTCACTATGGAGGCATCTAATACAGTGATACCTTGGTTGTCATATGGTTCTAAGCTCGAACTTTCCACTACCAAACAGAAAAGTTTGAGGAAAAAAAATGAGCTCCATATTCCTAAATTTGTCCACAGTTGAACCGAATATCCAACTTGAAAAGCTCTGTACAGGCCAAGAGTGAGTCACACGCTTTGTCTGGCTGTGGGCAAAAAGGGGCGATGCTTCATTCTAAGTGCCGTTCTCACTCAGACAACATGCAAAACTTGTGTTAGTGCAATAAGACATTCTTCATTGTGGGTTTTTTTTTCACTTGATTTTCACAAAAAAGAGTAACCACAGCTCAAAAAAGGTAGTGATGTCAGCAGTAAAAGCTGAGAGGAAAACTGTGAGACCCACAGCAGAGTTAATGAAAGAAAGCATTGCCAAATTCGATCAGGTCTTTGCTTACTGATTTGGTGACTGAATACAATATGGCTAAGTCAACATGAGCATCATTTGGGGGGGAAATGTGATTAAGGTGGCTATTGAATAGACAGGTGGGAAATCATTAACCATGAAACAAAACACCCAGGCCATCAAGGAGGTTGAAAAGTTACAGTCGATTTGGATAAATCGTTATCAACTCAATGGTGATAGCCTATTTGTGACAGCGATAGGTGAGAAGGTTATAAACCTCCATGGTGATTTAAATTCCTGGATGCACAGAAAAGTGGGTGAAGGGAGATGTCGGACAGTGTAAGATATGACAAAATAATAACAATTTATATATTATCAAGGGTTCATGAGGTTGGGGGAGTGGGGTGGGAGGGGGGAAAATGAGGACCCGGTACCAAGGGCTCAAACAGAAAGCAAATATTTTGAGAGTGATGGTGGCAACAAATGTACAAATGTGCTTCGTACAATTGATGTATGTATGGATTGTGATAAGAGTTGTATGAGCCTCCGATAAAATGATTTATTTTTAGAAAAGGAAAAAAAATGAATGTATAAGTGCAGTTTTTGGACCTCAAGACCAATTATTTGGTTCTCCATTATTTCTTATGGGAAAAATATGTTCAGTTCTCAAACTTTTCAGTGTTCGAATATGATTTTGGAATGAACTAAATTTGACAACCAAGATATCACTCTAATAGCAACAATGAGCACATATTTAAATGTAATGATTAAAATTTCCAGAGGGCACAATATTTCTACTCTAGAATACTTTTTTCATCAATAGCCCCTGCTAGCACTTGTCCATTTTTCTACCTTCTCACCCAATGATTTCTTCAATACTTTTTTGTTTTCTGAGTTATAACTAATTTCCCTCTCTCAATTTGGCCATTATTGTTCCCCTGACAATTTACTTTAATACCATCATTTCCCAAGGTTGAATTTATATTTGTTTTGAATTTTATTTTTGCAAATTTGATATATGCAAATAGTGACTTATTGTGATTTTTGGACTAGAAAATGATTGAAGTTTATTTAGTGAACAGATTTTTATGCACCAACTTATCACTGTTAAAAGCTGTGGTGTGAACAACTTTGGTCAGTTGGATTTTGCACAGCATTTTTTTGGGGGGAAATTTATAATAATTAATGATTTGACCTAAATCATAGTTCTATACTGAGAGGTTGGGTAGCTAGATTAAGTTGTTGAAGACAAAATTGGTTATCTAAAATGTAAAACCCCACCTAATTCACAATAATTAAGCATACTTCTAGTTTAAGCTTTGTAGTTTTTGTTTAAAAAGTGACTGTACATAGATAATTCTTCACAAAAAGTATAAAAACCAAGGAAAAATGGTCTTTACATTTGATTAAAAGATGCTTTTAAAGAGACTAGTGTCCCAGAAGCTGAAGGTTAAAGGATTATCTCAGAGCAATATCTTTGATGGGTCACATTAATCCCCACGGAAGCCAGAAATTTGGACCTCACAAGAATTGGAATTATATTTCTTGGCACCCATGTTGATCAATAGTATGCTATGGAGCCTCTGTATCCATTTCTCTGATTGTGAATGATGTTGAGTGAGCTCCTTTACAAATGTGTACTGGAAGTGATTTTTGGATGTTTCAAAGTGCTTGCTAAAATCGTTGGATAATTTTTCTTCCTGCATATTAAAATATGTAATTTAAATTTTAATGCTTTAATATTTAAATAGTATGACCATTACAATTTTTGTCAGTTATATTCTTAGAAATATCTTCTGGATTTTGGCTTTAATTTTTATCACTATCATTTTCTGAACAGTTTATTATTTTAGTGATTTTTTTTTATGTTCATTGTTTTTAGGGTATTAAGAAATTCTTCCCGACTCTTCAAAAACATTGTGTTATAAATATTTGTAACTTAGTTTCTAATAGATAATTAATTCATCACGATGATAATATAATAATGAAGTTAATCATAGCAATCCCTTTAGGTGTCTGCCAAAATGACTTACAGGGGCCATATCTGACTTCCACAAGGAAGAGGTCAAACAGGCCTCCACCCTCCATCCTTCATGACCTCTTCTGACACTAACCAGTTTCAATACTTCTTTGCAATGGCCACACTGAACTCACTGATAATGCGTACAGTTAATGGGGTCTAGTAGGAAAGTAAGGAGCCCTGACAGTTCAGTAGTTACTCATTTGGCTGCTCACTGCTAAATTAGTAGTTGAAACTACCAGGCATGCCACAGGAGAAAGACACGACTTCCTATTCCCTGAAAGAGATATGAAGTCTGGGAAACTCACAAGTGCAAGTTTACCCTGTCCACTAGGGTTGCTATGGGTCAGAATCAACTCGATGACAGTCCATTGGGTTTTTGGTTCTATTAGGAAGTCAACAGGTTGCCATAAGCCAGGATTAGTAAACCGTCAGAGTACGTTTATTCATCCACATCACCCGCCATGTAGTCCTTTGGCTTCTGCCTTTATAGGCCAGAAGTTCCTCCTGACTCTGTGTCAGTCTTACTGCTCTCCCTTTTGATCTCATGCTCCTCCCCTCGGCCTCTGGTCTTGGCCTGGCTCTTTGCTGTGTCCCACAGTCTCTGTGGCACAGCCTCTAGTCGCCCTGAGGACTCGACCACTTCAAATAAAGATGCAGAAGATGCTCTACAGAGGAGACGCTGCTTCCCATCCTCCTCCCAACTTCTCTCTCTTTCTACTGAGGGGGTCATTCTTATAGCCAGGGGAGGCTGAACTAAACACTGACTAGTCCCTTCTATCAGTGTCACACACACCCTGTTTGCTTAGTGCCAATCAGTCAGTTGGTGGGTGGTGATAGATGGATAGAAGAGTTGTATTAAACCATATGAAGAAATTCCTCTCCAACACAGCATACAGTTTCCACTTTTGAAACTAATTTCTTCAGAAGTCCATCCTTTCCCAAATGATATAAAATAAAACTCAATTATATATCAAATTTTCACATATGTGTATGTTTGTTTCTGAGCTTTTAATTCAATCCCTTAATCTATCTGTCCATATGTATACAAACACAGTACTTTTTTGACTTATGTGAGATTTCTTATGTAGTTCCTTGCCTAATTCTTCTTGAAGAATATCTTGAATGATTTTTTGTCTTGTGGACTTCAGTCTAAACATAAGAATTAGCTTGTGAAATTCCACAGAAACCTTATTAAAATTTTGTTTTTAATTTAAGAGCATAAACCTTCTAAAATACTTGCCTGGTCTAGTAATGCTGATCATTTTCAAAAGGTCGTTCTCATTCTAGCATGAACTGTATTCATGCTAGTAGCTTGGTAAATAATTGAAAAATTTTAGCTTTAAAGCTTTTTATTGCTGACAGTATCCTTAAAAGGCATTAATTAAACAACTGACTTTAAATATAATTAATTGCTAGTTGCAGAAGTGAAGATCAGGATTAGACCTGATAATCAATTCACTGCCCTTGAGTCTGTATCTTTACAAGACTAGAAAGCCTCATCTTTCTCCAATGGAGAGGCAGGTGTTTGCAAAAAGCTGACCTTGGAGTTAGCTGCCCAGCATTTCACCCACCATCACCAGGGCTTCTTGTATTATGCCTGGTAAGAAGTGACTTTACAATCACTCAGACAAATCAGTTTTCTCTATGACCCAATTGTTCATGCAACAGGTATTTGCGCAGCAGCAAAAAAAATAAATAAATGAGAAGAAATTGTACTAGCTCAGTGTTCCACGATGTCAAGTTGTCTCACATGATCGAACATGAAATCCATACATTTGTTCCTTGGGCATATCATGGTTAAACTCCTAATAGGTTCCGGGCACTGGGTTAGTTGCAGAGGATATAGTAGTAAACCATGATGATTATTATTGACCCTATGGATTTTAGAGGCTATGGGGGAAATATTATACATATTTATATAGAGATGCATATTAGTTATACTAATATTCCAATATAATTAGTTAGTATAAGAATCCCCGGTGGTATCTTGGTTACGAGCTGGACTAATACCAAGTTCAGCAGTTAAAAACCACTAGCTGATCTACAGGAGCAAGATGAGACGGTCTACTCCTGAGAAAGTTACAATCTCAAAAGAGATTGCGTTACAATCTCAAAAATGCACAAGAGCAATTTCACGCTGTCCTGTATATAGTGCTGCTTTCAGTCAGAATCAACTCCATGGGAGTGAGTTTGGTTTGTCTTTGTTTTTGTTGTTATTGTTCTAGTGCTCTGACAGAAAAGTTTAGACCATTGTTTGAAGATAAATAGAGCTCTAGGGAATTCTTAATTAATCTGGAGTATCTATTAACTTTTTCTTGAAAAAATTATCTTTGAGTTTTGATCTGAAGTGTTATCTAGTTTAACAAGGAAGAAAAACCCAGAAAAACCCATTTGACTAAGGTGTCAGGTAAGGAGAGCCTTTTATTCTCGGAAATGAATGAAGACATTCCACAGAAAACTTGACAACATGACTGATGGTGTGCGTCAGACTAATGGGGGAGAATGAGGTAGTTGACAAAATACAATTCATGATGTATCAAATTGTTTTGATGCATTCCTAAGACAGTATATAAAAAAGAAATATACAGATTTTTCTGTATGTATTATATACGTATATGTGTATGTGTATACTTACATATCCAAACCAGTGAAATCGGAGTTTTCAAGTCAATATACTCTTTAGGATAGATAATGATAGTTGATTCTATTGATTTTCTTTTGGCAGTAAAGAACGTCAAATCTTGTAGAGTTGGGCAGTCTGAGTAGCAATTGGTTCAAAGGTCTGACAGTAATTAAATGTAGAAAGTAAGAGAAACAGATGAAGAAAAATAATCGAGTACAAAGTCATTTATATGTGTATGTATTATTTTTCTGAAAACATAGTCTAGAAGACTCATATAAAATTAATTTATGTATTTTCTAAACAAATATACGTAGACATTATTTTTTTAAACTCCTTATTCTAGTTTTTATTTCTCCAAAGTTACTTTAGTTGATTTCATAGATATTTGTAGTGGTGATTATTGTTATTTTCATATTCAGAATCTTTAAAATGACACTTTTTAAACCAAGTTCAGACTTTGTATTAGATATTTTGAAGAATTTAAAAATATATACTTGCATATTGAAAAGGAGAATTTCACTTGATAATATTTTCAAAAACAAGAACATTTTTCTAAGGTCTCAAAAATAATATTGCCACACCTAACAGAATTATTAGCAATGCCTTAATAATATCTAATATATTCTGTTTTCATTTTCTTAATTAGCCTGCATATATTCTCTGCAGCTGATTTGTCTCAACCATTATTTAACCCAAGTTAGCACTGCGGTTGGTTTAATTTCTTTATATAGAACCATTATTTTCATAGCGCTGATCTGTGGAAGTGACAAGATCATTTGTCATGTTATTAGTTTTAACTTCAGAATTTAGGGGGTGATTTAGTAGATTTCTCAATTTCCTGAATATCTTGAAATGGATGCTAAATTTAAAGTCTTATTTATTTAATACTAAATACTTTTGCTAGCATTTAGAATATATAACACTGTATATAACACATTGTGGTCCATCAGAGATACATCTTTATCTGATTACTTCAACATCAAAGACTCTAATATTGACCAATGAATGAGGGTAGTAGCATTCCTACCTCCTCCTTGCATAGTTCTGTCCTTCCCATTATCAATAAAAAATCATTTCAATAGTGCTACTTTTGCACAACCAGTGTTCCCTTTCCTATTATAATAATCAAGAGGGGTTAGGTGATACTGTAATCACAATTAATCTCCCAAATCTCAATGACTTCAAAGAAATGTGTTTTTATTTATACAAAGCCAGCAGCTGCCCACTATCAACACCCTCTTTGTAATTGCCTAGACTAGGGAAGAAAAATCCTCATCAGGTGCAAGTGGTTTTCATCCAACTACAAACCAAAAGGTTGATGGGTCAAACCACCCAGTGGTACCACAGAATAGAGGGTCAGAGATTGAGATCCATTAACTTTACAGAAAAGAAATCCCTATGAACTCAAGTCTATTCGCTAACATGCAGTCCCCATTAGCCAGAGCTAATTTGACAACAGTGTTTTTTCTCAATGGGTAGGGTGGGTACGAAAGGGCCAGAGAAACCTGCATTTGCTTTTAAATATTTTTACCCACCAGTGACACGTTGTATTTCTACTCAAATACCATTAGACAAATCAAGTCCTGTGGTTCTGCCTACCTCCGAAGGGAAAGTCTCATAAACATCCTGAAAGAAGAGAAGCAGAAAACGTTTTAAGACAAATCACATCTGTCAACTAAGTATTCAGTAGTTTTAATGTGTTTTAGATGGAAAAAAAAGAGAGACTCCTAAATTCAAATATAATGGATGGAGACACATTTGTTAAGTCTTAGGGCAAAGACAAGACAAGACAAAATGACAAATCATTGGATAATGGAGGTGGTAAGCATGAGTGCCCAGGATTTCACAGATATTGGCCACTTAGGTAGGATATGGAGGACAAAGGAAACTGTCATATGCTATGATTGGTGGCAGATAAATTCACCACAGTGGCAGGAGGAAAAGAACCATGATTGACTCTATACACTATTATGCAGCCCTTGTGCCTCAGTGCCAACACGGCCACTGCAGGCAAGACCTTGAGGGTGATACCATTCCAGCTTGGCCTTGGTAGTGATCCACTTTCAAACATACTCAGCCGAAGGCAAAACTTTTCACATTTCTAGTCACCGGTCAGAAAGAACATGATGAAGGTTGACTCAAAAGATTGAGTTACAAATCTATTCATTGAAAATTCTTGCCAAATCACTAGTTTGATGAAAGATGATGAATAACGATTTTCTAATCCTACCTTAAAATAGAATGTCTTTGGAAAATCAGCATATATGTTTACTTATTTTTCTGTTATAAAATGTATGTAATTTGCTTTGAAGTTGAAGCTTAATGTTTTCTTTTTCTTTTTAAGTGTAATTTATACATTAATCGATTGTCATAGAATTACTTTCAAGCAATTGCCAAGACTCATTTGTTTTACACATTCAGTATTTCACAACTTTGATCAATATGAGCCTTTTAAGCTTTTTTCCAATGATTTTTTTGACAGAGCCATTGCTTTGTGACTTGTATTTTATTCCTTCTCTGTCCAATATATGGATCGGTCATTTCTAAGGATTTGTGGTTCCTCTTAGCAGATAAGGGTAGTAGGAAGCAATATCTACCAGTATAAGTACTCCTTGTTGATGGGGTAGAATTACTTTTAAAAATGGCAAAAGTATATAATATATGTTTCAACATTTTAAATTGCTAGCTCCATGTCAATATTACAGTATTTTCATTTAACTTGAAAATAGTACCTTATTTTCTTCTATGGTAAAAATTGTTGACTATGGTAACATTATTACAACTTAGTCCTAATAATGAAAGCTTATTGTTTCCTTTGCAAACTAGATCCTATAGTACTTAGTCATGGGTCTTTGGGTTAAAATAGAGGTAGAATCTAGAGTCGAATTATTTTGAAGACCTAGATGATATATGTTGTAAAATTAAAGAGTTGGAAAGAACATTTTTAAGTCAGACTCTAAAAATCTCTGAAATTAGCATGCCTGCTAAATTATGCTTAGGCTAGTATTTCTCAAGTGGAATTTGCTTTCTGTGGAACTTATTTTGGGAAATTTTAGAATGAAATAAGGCACAAGGGTAAGACTCATCTTCACAATTCAGTCTGTCCTTTCAAGTTCACACCCATTAGTATTCATAGTTTCAGATATACTATAAATACATGAGAAAAAATCTCCTAACTTAATGAGTTTGTATAACTTTTCTACTCTAAAAGAAAAGCAATAAAAATGCTGTTAGATTGAATGAGCTAATATGAATTCTGCAGAGAAAGGACACTATAAATAGATGTTAATTTTGTTTCCTGTGTTTTTGATAGATTTTTTCAAAAAAATAGTTGAAAGTAAATAATGTATAATTTTATCTATAGACAAAGGCTTGCAGTGCAATAAACTTGTAATCAATAGCTACATATTAAATATATATGAAATTATTTGGTTTCTTATATTGCCAATAAGGTATGATTCCATCAATTAGTTAAAATAATATATTTTTATGGGACTAATATAGTTGTGGACATAAGCATACCCACACTTAAACATACATAAGCCCAAGCCCAAACCCAAACCCACTGCCATTGAATTGATTCTAGCTCATAGTGATCCTATAGGATTGTATCTGTCACCTTTAGGTTCTGGCCTGGCTGTGCTTTGATAGCATTGTGTTACTAAGGTTATCACTAGGGTTACTAATTATAAGCCAGCATGACAAGAGGACCCTGCACTAGTATTGTAGATTTTTCTAATAATGTAACCGTGTACATATGCCAATGATTTCCAAGACTGTGAATATTTACAGAAGCAGACAGCCTCCTTTTTCCTCCGTGAAACAGTTCCTGGGTTCCATACTGCTGATTTATATATATATATACTTATAAAAATGAAAAATATTACCTCTATGTAGCATCTCAACAAAGGTAGTATGATGTATATTTTCAACAACTCATTTTAATTTAAAATCCTCTAGTTACATTACATATTTGAAATACTACATTAACATTCCAGTGTTCGGTTATATAGAGTAGTCATTTAAAATCTTTAAAATGTATATTGATATGTTCTGTTCTTCAAGGCAATTCGCTTGTAAGATCATATTAAATCCAAATATAAATTTTGTGTATAAATGATTGAACATTCAAAATTCATACCCATGTATATACATATTAAATATTATAGAGCATACGCACTCTGGAAATTATACACATGGTGGGCATGTGTGATAAAGGCAAAAAATACACCTTTCTTTAGAGAATTTAAGCTTTCAAAAATAAATTTTATTTCAAAACTCTGGAGTATATATTAATTTAATTTGCCAGTTGAAAGTTCTTCTACTTTATGATACAGATACATATAACTTTCAGGTTAGAAGTATCAAATTCACATTTGATATTTCTCCCATAATTTTATTATAATATACATATGATTCTCTTTGAATCTCTAATCGCAAAATGCAAGAACCTACCAATTTCTGTATGCTAGAGTTTCCCAAGTATTCTTTCAGATAGAAGTTTGGAATACATAACCATAATGTGTTCACCTAGATTAAGATTTAATTGGCAATTTTTTGTGGGTGTATTTTTTAGTTAATCTTCAGAAAGAAATATCATTTACTGGGAATCCAGGTGATTTCAGGTACTGATTTTGAATTCCTTTGCACCTCAAACTCTGTATAAACGTTAATAACTATCTGAGTACCACAAGTCTTAGCACCGCTTAGGTTATTGTCCACAGAGGACTCCTTTGACAGTTACTATGGCTTCACAGAAAAAAAGGAAGTCTCTAGCCAACAGCTCTCATTTCTTGTGCTTGTTAGTGCTTTATATATATTGCCGATGGATTTCCCTTAGAGCAATCAGAGGCAAAGCAATTACTTTACACTGTTGACTTGGTCTAGGGCTGGTATACCCCCAATAGAGCTTTGTAATAACATTCAGCACAAAGGGGTGTGTAATAAAACCATGTTTTGTCTCCCCATTCTGTCTCCTGCTGGGTTGTCTTATCCCAGTTCACATGACTTGAGATTTAGTACATTTGCTTTAGGTACTTTTCTGATAGCACAATAGAACCATTTGCAGGGAAGAAACTACAAGCACTTACAAAGGATGGTATTTATTCCACTTCCATTGAGGCTTGGCTAGAGAATGTGTGATGACATTTACTATCTCATTAGTTTCTCTTGGTTTTCTTTTCCATAAGAAAGGAGCACAAAAGGCAGGCAGAGCAGTGGTATCTTAGAAAACATTATTACATAAATATATGATGTAAAATCATAATCTGAAAAGTCATAGCATGATTGTGCCTCATAGGTGAAGATTATTTTGAAAAACTGAAAATGATTCATGTTGAGGAAAACTTAAGAGTTTGGAACCATAGGAATTTTATTGGCAACTCAACTGAAGCATTTTAAGACTTAAATAACTTATCTTTCACTGTTTTCTTTCATATTTTAATCAGTATTGAATTTTAAAGAGTAGTTCTGACTAGGTGCCAATGGCACATACATTTGAGACTTTTATGCTTAGCCAACAAATGCCTCCAAATGGAGTATTCCCTTCAACAGGCCCTTACACATTTACTCGTGGACATCCAGTCCCATCCATGCAGATCAAAAGAATTTTCATTTCAAAAACATAATTGCTAAGCTTTATTATATCTCATGAGAGCAGGGCAGCTTAAAAAAACATAATAATAATGTGTCACTTTCTTCTTTAAAAATCCTGACTCCTAAAATGAAAAGGTTAAGTCTTATTTTTCCTATACGAAAAATCAAATGCACTGCCTGGGGTCACTTGTCTTCTTGCCTCATAGCTTAGTTGTCTCTTTTGGAAAATAGTTACAAGTATTTAATTCAGGAATGAAAAAATTAAGTGTTTTAATGCTGGTGAATACATTTCTCCTGCCAATGGAAGTTGCTATTGGCTACACAGCTAATTCTTTTGGCAGAAACTTGATTCTTATTGTTTGCATAAAATTAGTGAGCTGGATGCCTGTGAGAACAAGATAATTAAACTAAAAAAATAAAGAAAACCTATAAAGGAACCACAATTGTAGAAATGGCATCAGCAAATATTTTCATAGTATTTTAATTTACTCTGTTCTACACTATATATTACACTCCGTTGTTGTTTGGTTAGAGACTTTAGCACTAATGCCCTTAAATCCAAGAATTTCTATTATTCTTTCCAGTCAAATTAATCCTATCAAGGAAACATCATAAAGAAACACAGAATCTTAAAGGAAGCGTTCCTCTGTTGTCTTTGTCTCATTGCTCACATTTCACAGGAGGTGCTAGACTCTCTACCTCCACTGGTTTTGTTAGTGACCTTCAAGGAGGAAGAAAGTCTTCCTGGGCCCTCTTGGTACCTGAAAAATTCCTAAGTGTCTCAGAAGTCTCACTAAGTATATTTTATGTCTATTTAACACCTAAATTTTAGATTTTCAAATAATGTTTACTACTAATATCAACACAGGAGGTTATATCTTGAACTCTGTAACCGGGTGGTATTAGCAATAGTGTTGGAGCGTGTTCGATTTCTGGAAGAATGAGAATTCATATCAGTGGACTTCTGTAAGGTGGACGGAAAACATGCCTCTGCTCTCCACCCTTTTCTACCAGTTCTGACACCAGCCATTCTCCTCAGACACTCCCCACTTCTCTGATGATTTCAATAATTGGGATCAACACACACAGAACGTCTAGACCAGACTCAGAGTTCTATGGCTTGTCAGAGAAATAACTTGAGCTCTATATTAACTTGAAAGTGACAGAAACAGGATCAGTACTGGGAAGCACACAGGCAATGATGGGAAGGCACATCCTCCTTTCTTTCATGTAGAAGTGCATGACAGTTTTTCTCTCTCTTTCCCTCTGCAATGCAATCTTTCTCTCAGCCCTCCCAGTACATAAGTACAGATTCCTTCATCCCCTTCTGGCTACTTCATGCCACGCTCCTGGTTTTGTTACTACCACTGCAATTTTACAACTCTCTTGGTCTCCTGGGTCTAGAAGGTTCTCAGCATAGGACCCCCATCCAAAGGATGTGCTTTGCTCCTGGGTTCTCTTATTCTTGTTGATAGTAAGGTGTTTTCCACCTCTGTGTATTTAGGAGGGGGCACCCCAAAAAGCTGGAATTTTTTTCCAAAGCTAGGTATTTTTTTTCCCCACAAAACAACCTTATGATCTTCAAAACATTTTCCATTATACTTAAAACTTTGTGAAATCCATAATTCCATTCTTGGAAACTTTTTTCAAACCCATCTGTTTGGATGGCTGACAGTGCCACCCTTGTTTTTATTCGTTCACCTCGTCTACACTATCAAATCATGATTCTTTATACCCCTCTGCATTTGTGGAAACAAAAAGAAGTTGTACGGAGTGAGGTCAGGCCAATAAGGTGTGTGGGACAAGAGAAACATGCTTTTTTTTTTTTTTTTTTTGCCAAAAATTGGTGTACTAAGATAGCTGCATGAGCAGGTCCATTGTCGTGGTGGCAAAACCAGTCTCTGTACACCACAAATCAGGCCTTCTTATGCTATCTTTTCAGAACTTTTAAATAGAAACCTTGATTAACATTCTGACCTGGGGGAATGAACTCCAAATGCACTATCCCCTTCACATCAATTAAAAGAAATGAGCCTCATCTTGATCTTTGATTTCACTTGACAAGCTTTGGGGGGCGGGGGCTTGATAATGAAGGTCTCTTCCACTGGCTTGATTGATGTTTGGTTTCGAGGTCATAAAAATAGCATCATGTCTCATCACCAGTAATAACCCTGGGAAAAAAGTCTCAGTTGGTCCAGAGCTGCTATTTAAAAGCACAGCATGTTTACATTTGATGCTCTTTTTGCCTGGTCAGTCAGAACCCAGTGCACAAATTTTGCACCAAACCTTCTCATTTGCAAATCTTCCATTACAATTCACCGAACCAAGTTCCAAGATAGTCCAGGTAACTTACCCATTTCTTCAATGGTCCGTCGTTTTCATTCATTCGGAAAGTTGACGGACGTCTAGAATGAGGTTTGTCAATCAACATTTCACACTTTTTGAAACAAGAAAATTACATGTACACTTGAGTTTTCCCCATAGCATTGTCCTTGTAAGCTGTGTTCAAATCACAGTTTCTGCGGCATTTTTCCCGAGCAGTAGACAAAATTTCACAGCCACATGCTGCTCTCCTAACTTGGCCATCAGAAAAAAGCAAGGTTTGAGCAAAACTGCCTTTATGAAAAAATTCACTATGATGAAAGAGAAGCTTCCTAGGCCACACCACTGGGTGCACTAACTCAGAGCAAGCTAGTTAATGCTTGCCTAGCAGGGAAAACTGCATATTGCATACTATGAAAGCTCCACCCAGCCAAGCTTTTTCTGGTTTTGGGGGTTATTTTTTGCACCCCTCATATATAGGGTATTATTTGATCTTCTTGGGCAGATTTTCATATAATTGAATCTTGCCTATCTGGACTAAGCTGATCCATTCTTTTATAAGTGGCTCTATCTAGTTGAATAATAACTGACATTTTCTACAAACAGTAACTGACTTTTTCCCTTGGTAAAAGTTTTATAAATGCAAAATGGAACAGATATGTTGAAAAGCAGTTTAGCAGTTTATTCATAAGTTATGTATGTGTGTCTGCTTTCTAATCCAGTATTTCTGTTTCTGAGAAACTGCCCAAGATAACTGAAAACTTTGTCCACAGAAAGACGTGGTCACAAAATTTTGTATCAGCAAGATTGAGAGTAGCCCAATCCTAATGACAATGTAAAACTTCCATCAACTTAGTAAATGAATAAGCACAATGTGGTATAGAGGTAAATAATGAAATACCTTCTAATATATGAAACATGAATCACATGAAATAAAGAATCTTTATTTCTATAGTACAAAGATGACATGTTGCATTATTACATTGATAAAAAGGGCCTAGGAAAGATCACTTCACAGAGACCGAAAGCGGAAGGTGGTTTGAGGCTGGTGGTGAGAGCAGAGATTCATTGCAAAGGGATTGGGGGCAAATTTGGAGGGATAAAAATATTCTAAAAGTCCATTGTAAAGATGAATGCTATTTAAATTATCAGAAAATCATTGAAATGCAATCAATGGGTGAATTTTATGCTGTTTAAGTTGTTACTCACTAGTGGGTGAAGGGAGACATCAGGCAGTGTAAGACATGAAAAAATAATAATAATTTATAAATTATCAAGGGTTCAGGAGGGAGGGAGGGTGAGGAAAGAAGAGCAAAAATGAGGAGCTGATGCCAAGGGCTCAAGTAGAAAGAAAATGTTTTGAGAATGATGATGGCAACAAATGTACAAATGTGCTTGACAGAATGGATGTATGTAAGAATTGTGATAAGAGTTGTACAAGCCCCCAATAAAATGATTTTTTTAAATTGTTGCTCACTACATGTGTTTCAAAAAAATGTTCTTTATCATGTAAAATATTTGCTTCTGAATAATTTCGCTACGGTCAGGTTGAATTATTGGACAGTTTCTACTTAAGATTTAGGCTTCTTCTTTCCCTGAAATGATCCTTGATTTCTGGATTCCCTGCCAGGATTTGTCTCTCACTTTCTGATTTCTAGGAAAAATCACTCTTTAAAATAATTTTGCCATAAAACATGTTTTTATCATTCAAAGTTAAACTTCCATTTTTAAGGTGAAACACCATTCTCTTCCTCTATACAAGACTTTGGGATTTAGATCTTTGAAAGATGACTTATTAAGGAAGGGCACATTAAAGAGAGTTTGGATGTTATGCTGGATTCAGAAAGTTCAGGTTAAAATTCCTTGTTCTACATCATGCTAGCTGAGTTAGTCTGTCCAACTGACCTAACTTGTTTGTGTCTGGCTCACAATCTATAAAGTTCAGATAGTATCTCTAAGTTTGTTGGGAATACACATAGAAACTATTAGGAATGATGTCTCTATAATATCTGTAGAATTATTTACATAGTCTATGCTTATGAAATGTCTTCTCTTTTCACATTTCTCCACATTAAAACAATTTATGACTTATGTTTCACTAATTCAAATGTTCTCTGCCTTTAACTATACTTTACTGAAATTTATCTCTATACCTAAGAAAAGTATTGAATCAGAGACCCAGTCTGATGATATGTTTAAATCCAAAATTCTGGGAGAAAGGAGCACATCAAAATAACCTTTTCAAGGGCAATATAGGAAACCAGCTCATGTCAACTATTTGTGTGTTATGACTTGTCTTTTTCCTCAATGCTATAAGCTTGAAGGAACATATAGCAGTTAATGATTAACTGATACCATCTACTATCATGAGCTTTTGTGAGAAGTGACTGGTTGGTTTCACTCTAATTCATTTTAGAGAGGTTCTTATCACAGGGAATCCGAAGAAAAAGCGAGTTCCAAGGATTCCTATTATTTAAAGATAGGACGCCGGCAGTCATTTGGGATTTATAGGAACAACATAGCAGAAATAGGGATTCAAACATTGTTAGGACTTTAGACATCACCTTGAAACCACTCTGGTAGATTTTTTAAAAGTATGAATATGTTGTTCTCTCTTCAGTAGGAGAAATAAACATATATTTAGGCTATTTCAGATGTATTCCTTAGTATTCTGCTAAGGCTCAGAAATAAGCATAGACTCCTGTATCTTACAGTATTAAATTTTTCTTAATAAATACCAAATGATGAATCAGTTAGTAATCATTGAATCTATAGCCAATGTGTGTATCTCATTTTCTATTAGTGTATATTACCTTTGTCTGGAGCAAATGAAAGAACCAAACAGCACATCTCGCTGTATTCTGACTGCCATGAGTTCAATTAATCCCATATTTTTTTTCAGCCAGGTTGGCACAATAAACTAACTAACTCATAGTCCATTAATTATAAACACTACTTGAGTGACAGTTCATTGCTATTCATCTAAAAATTATTGTGATATGAAATTTGCATAGATATTTGATATATAATTCCAGATAAAATTACCTCTCAGTTAATGGGAGTGAACATTAGCTGGTCAATATATAACCTTCTGTTGAACGAAATTACAATTTGTTATACTCTAAAGTTTTTCAAAAGAAATAATTGAATTAGGTGAGCAAATGTATCTCATGAGAACTCACTATCAGGAATTTTTGTCCAAAATCTCATTAAAACATTTTCGATATAACTTCATCAGCCAAAATATTTAGTCTCGCATGTAATTTTTACCATCGAACATAACTGCATGCTCAGGAAATTTGTTTTAACACAGAAATCTCTAGAGAACTGGTAAATGAAATATTCTAGAAATTTCCTCATTATTTTACAGAAGAAAGCTGATAGTTTAGACTGGTACAATGATAGTCAAATTCATTAAGTATCACTATTGATTGGATAAATTAACTTTTTATTATGTTATCATAACCTTCAGGATATTATCCATTTACCCATTTCACACACTCACTGCAGTTGCTATGGATTACATAATCCAAATGCAATGATTGCTATGGGTTATGCTACCCACAATATGGTCTCTTAAGATTTTCAAAAGGACTTCTTTAAATGTAACTAAATACTCGATAGGAAAATATGTCTAGGTGGAGGCAACGAATCTCATGTTAATCTTGTTTACTGGTTGTTAAGGAGGATATAGTATGTCTTCGATCACCTAGATGCCTTTGTTCTGCCTGATTAGAGACCATGTTCAGCTGATGCTGAGGACTGTGGAAACAATCGATTGGTTCGTAAAATATGCAACATGATAGAAGTTTTATATGATATTTTGTTCTTCCTAACGCAGTTAATACAGACAATCATAAGTTCTCAGAAGCCAGGGATGCTTTTTCAGGCTGTTCATAATTGATTCAGATAAGTATTAGTTCTAAAATGCAAAACTAAAAACATACTCGAACAATTGTTTGAATACACAAACAATTTGATATTTGAAATATATTGTAACTTGAATTACATAATATTCTAAAACTAAAATTGTGCATGGCTTTCAATTTCTTTTCATATTAATCAAAGCAAAATCAGTGGAAATTTATTTTTCATAGCACTTATTATTTTAATTTTTCTGCTTAATCAAAGATATTGGACACACATATTTGCTCTATTGTATTATAAAATTGTGTACTTAAAAATAAAAAACTGAAGAGTGTGGATATAAAGGTTCTGGATACAGATATGATATGGAATTCTATTTATTAACTACCGGGATGTGATTTTGGTCAATTTAATTAAAATCTTTAAATGTTTCTGCTTCATCAGTCAATTGAAGATAATAATAACACCCACTAAGTAAACTTGTTTATAATACTGTATGACTCATAAATACTAAATACTCATTGTTACATAATATTAGAATTACTAAATGTATGAATACTGTATTTAATATTTCTATCCCTAATGTTTGTGAATATAAAGAACCAAAATGAATCTATTAATGATGTCTAACAAGTGTAGCAAAATTTTTCCTAATGAACTAACAGATTGATCATGGTATTTTAATAAAATTTCAAAAGTTCTATAAATGGTTAATTAGCAGAAAACTTAGCATTTACTTTCTAATTCATCACATGTCTCTGACTTTTTTTAGTTAATGGAAAGTTGGGTTACTGTGGAACAAACAGCAGGGGCATAAACAGGTTTTACTGTTTGATTCATACTTTGAAATAAAGAAAATACCAAAATTGTGCAGTTGAATTAGTTAATTTCAGCATTCAAGTTTAAATTATCTGGGTAATAACATATATCTTAGAACTTTAGATCTTATAGTTAAAAAAACTTCTAGATGAATGTATTGCTTTAAAAAGGTTAATTTGATTTTGAGACCACTAAATGCTACTCAGCTAGCTACCCAAAGAACTGTGCTTCTATAGGCAGCCTTGAGGTCCTTTGGTCGTTCCCAGGAAATTCAGCTCTGACAGCATTCAATTAAATAGTGCTAAATGAGTCAGAATCAGCCCAATGACAGTGAATTTGAGTATTTGAAAGACAGATCTGGGCTACGCATGACAATTGTCAAGATTTGGAGAATAAATATTAATATTGTATGACTGAAAACAGTTTAAAACAATAATATGTGAAACTCTATTAAAACACTTCAAAAAAATGTGTATCTTTATTTTGGGATTGTTTGCGTCCTAGAAATCATTGTACTGGTCTTGATCATCACCACTAAAATAACACCATAATATTCCATAAATGTTGTGGCATAAGAGATTTGTGGGAGCATAATACTTTATTTCAAAAGCGCATATCAATAAGCTTTTATCCCTTTATCTCTGGACTATTTATCTATAGAAGTGCACATATACATCCTTGTAGCTACTTGTATGTGTACATCTATATGTTTTTGTTAGGTGCCATCAAATCAGTTCTGATCCATTGTGACCTCATGCCCAACAGAAAAGACGCACTGCCTGGTCCCTGCTCCATCCTCACAATTGTTCCCACACTTGTGCCCATTGTTGCAGTCACTGTGTCAGTCTGTCTCCTTGAGGGCCTTGCTCTTGCTCACAGTTCTCTACCACGCATGATGCCCTTCCTCAAGCACGGTTCTTTCCTGACAACAGGTCTTCAGTCTGCAACACCAGGTCTTGCTTTCTTTGCCTCTATGGAGCATTCTGGCTGTACTTCTTCCAAGAAAGATCTGTTTGTCCTTTTGGGAGTCCCTGGTACTTTCAATATATCATCAGCATCACGATTCAGATACATCAATAGTTCAGTCTTCTTTATTCAGTATCCAACTTTCACCTGCATATGAGGTGATTGAAAATGCCATGAGTTGGGTCAGGCGCACCTTAGTCCTCAAAGTCACATCCTTGCTTTTCAACACTTTCAAAAGGTGTTGGGCAGAGGCTTACCCCATGCAATGTGTCATTCAATCTGTCGACTGATGCTTCTATGAGCATTGATTGTGGATACAAGCAAGACAAAATCCTTGACAACCTCAACCCTTTCACCAATTATGATAATGTTACCTATTGGTCTAGTTGTGAAGATTTGGGTTGTCTTTTTATTGAGCTGTTGAAGACTGCAATCCTCAAGTCCTCCTCACTTTCAGGAAGCAAGGCTGTGGCATCTCTAGTCACAGGTGCTTCATTGGCCTGCCTCCTGGTAATATGACCTAGTTTCTCTGATCAGTTGCTCTGTATACAGATTCAGTCGGATGTTTAGAGTTTATAACCCTGAGGCGACCTTTCTCCGTGGAGTATTCCCTCGTTCTCTTTGAACGGCTGCATTTCTATCTGTGTCCAGGGTCTGCATGAGCAAAATGAAGTGTTCTAGAATTTAAATGCTTCCCAATACGTATATGCATATGTATATACACATATATGTCGGTATACTGAACAGATAATCTGAGGTGGACTATATGAAAAAGATTGCAACACCAGGATTGAAGTAAGGCCGATTATCAGCTTGTGGTATGCAGATGACACAACCTTGCTTGCTAAAAGAACGGAGGACTTGAAGTCCTTGTTGATGAACATTTTTAAATAGAAGCCTTCATTATGAATTGCAATTCAATATAAAGAAAGCAAATATCCTCAAAACTGAACCAATGTCAACATCATAATAAATGAAGAAAAGTTAGAATTTGTCAAGTATTTCTTTCTTTCTTTTCTTTTTAGTTTTTGTCCATAATCAGTCCCGTGGAATCAATAATTAAGAAATCAAATGATATATTGCACTGGGCAACTCTGCTGTATTAGATCTCTTTATAATGGTGAAGATCAAGGATGCTACTTTGAAGACTAAGGTATACCTAACTCAAGCCATGGTGTCTTCTGTTGCTCCATATGCATGTGGAAGTTGGATGATGAATAAGGAAGATAACAAAAGAATTGATTCATTTGAACTGCAATGTTGATGAAAAATATGGAAGCTGCATGGACTCACAGAAGGATAAACAGATTTGGCTTAGCAGTACATCCAGAATCCTCCTTAGAAGTGAGGGTGGTGAGACATCATCTCAGATACTTTGGACCGTCTCTAAGAAGAATCCAGGCTTTCGGAAAGGACATTGTGCTGGACAAAGCAGAGGGCCAATGAAAAAGAACCAGAACCTTAATGAGATGGATTCATATGATGGCTGGGACAATGGACTCAGACAAAGCCACTGTTTGGAGGATGGTGCAAGACCTGTTTGTGCTGCGTTCTGTGATGCATAGGATCGCTTCCAATTGGAAACAACACAAAGGTCTCTAATAACAACAACACATATACTTACACGCACACACACACACACACACACGCACACACAGACATCTTGCTAATCTTTGCATCATACTAGAATTGGCATTTTCTTGTATGCTCCATGCTCTAAGTAGTCTTTTCCTTTTAAAATTATAGATCATGATCTTTAATGGTATTAAAAATATATGTTACTAATTTTTTGCAATGATCAGGGAAAAAAATATCCTCTTGTGTCAGAGAGTAATATAGCATTTGTGAAAAATATTAGCAAGAATTTTTATTAAATTATCAATATATTAAAACTCTGACATAATTAAAATGAGGTCTAATTCTAATAATGTTAATATAAGATTTAGCATTTTAATTGACATTTCAGGAAAAGTTACTATATGTAATATATGATTGTAACTTTAAATATATTGCTATAAAACCATAGAGAATTTTGTCAACAATGTGAAAATGTGAAATTACAGCTTTTCTATATATGCTCTGTTGAACTCTGAACACCTCTGAACTTGATGTTTTCATCTCTTTAGTACTTTATTTTTAACTCTTAAATTTGTACCACATCAAAATTGCAGTTTTAATTTACTCTAGAGCCTCAAAAAGCAGTCTTCAGGGGCAGGATCTAGGCTTCAGGGTGGAGGGGGTAACATTTCTAAAAATGTCTTCGGACAGCTCTTGTTCTGGTCTAAGAATGAGCAGGTGCATTGTCGTGGTGGACAAAATGATTTGGCACAATTTTCCTGGACCTTTCTCACCAATGCAGGTTTCAATTTTCTCCCAATTTCTTCCCAATAGGTCTTGCGATCATCTTCTGTCCTTAGAGAAAAACTGTCAGAATCCCCCCTTTGGGGTCTCCAAAAATACACACCACACCCTTCTGAGCTGACTCTGCCTTAAATGTAACTGGCCTTGTCGATCCCCCTGGAAACCACTGTTTTGATTGGATTTTTAGTTTTGAAGACACCCAAGCAGTTTAATAAGATAAGTGTAATACTAAGCGAACTTATCTGTAGCTTTGCAGAGACAGTTTTGAACACATTTGGGGGGGAGCGGGGATAAACCCATGTATGTATGAACTATAACCCCAGTAGCTCTCCTTCTTGATTTACACTCCTGCATGTGTAATTTTATTCATATGTATTTGTGTTTGTACATATGCATTTATATGTGTGGATTTATTTGTTATTTGTTATGTGTGTTGGCATAGCTAGACAAGTTCATAAAAGAAGATATTTTTTCCTTCTTTAAGTCTCTTGAATCAGTGATGCCTGGAACAGTGCTTGACTAATAAATGCCATAAGTTGTAGATCTGACTAAAGGAATTTTGAGTAAAGTGTTTATAATAAAGATCCCTTTATTCGAGTTTGTGAATATGTTTTTATTATGTTAAATAGAAACAATAAAAGAACAATCATGTGAATGTGTGGTCAAAACCTAATTGATTTTAAAAGCCTTTTGCTTATTTCCTTTCTACTCAAAACATCCTAAATGATTGTCATGTTCACTTTCATTTGCATTTAGTAAAACTAATATTGACTCGAGATGAAAAACATATAATTATTCATATGTGACTAAGTGTTTGGAATTTTTCTCTGTATCAAAACCTACTACAGGTTTTATCTCATCGTGTTTCCGGCTTAAGGTGATGGTTCTTTAACTAATTTCTTATGACATAGTGAATTTCTCTCTCTTCATTTTGATGGTCCCCTAACTTGTATTTTCATCACCTGGGTAATGCAACTGACAAGTGCGTATATGAACACTGACACATCTCATCGATATATATTGTAGTCAGGGAAGGTAATTTGCCCAAAGATCATAGCCTGCCCAGCAATTTATCTCACACCTGCCCAGACAGACACAACCATCTAGCTCATCCATCAAGTTCATGATGTAAGCTCAGTGGAATTTGAAACCTACAATAAGAAAATGAGATTGGTATAATCAAGATTTTATACACAGGGCCATATTTTAAAACAATTACTTGCCAACACACACTCTTGTTACTTTGGATTTATGAGTACATACACTAAATAGATGATAGATAGATAGATAGATAGATAGATAGATAGATAGATAGATAGATAGATAGATAGATAGGTATTTTCACATTATTATGTCTTTATTTCACAGATTATATGGATTTTAAGCATATTAACTTCTAAATTTAAAAGTATGAACTTAATCAGAAACACTTAAACATCTTTGAAACCCTTCAGTGTAATAGAATTGTGTTGCTGCTGCTGTGAGAGGCCAGAGAATGAGGTCTGACTCAAATCAACACTATGTACAACAGAATGAAGCACTTCCTGGTCCTGTACCATTCTGACGAGTATTCTATGTTTCAGCCCATTGCGTTAGTCACTGTGGGAATCCATCTTGCTCTGGTTTTTCCTCTTTTTCAATGTTCTTATACTTACCAAGTATGAGATCCTTTTCCAGTGACTGGTCTCTCCTGATAACACGTCCAAAGTGCGGGAGATGAAGTCCCACCCCTGTCCTCTGAGGAGGTTTCTACTTGGACTTCTTCCAAGACAGATTTGTTTGTTCTTCTGGCTGCCCGTGGCACTTTCAACAAACCCTTAAAGTTCTAAATATCTAAAAAGATAAATTTAAAATAGAAGTACATTGTGTTTCTTTGTTTTCATGATCTCATAAATGTTAGGATAAATTCTGATAGTTTAACTCATAGTGCAATCAACATTAAGATTTCTCCAGTTTGTTGTCATAGCATTGTAATATGTTCAAATTCTTTATTATATTGCCTCTTTTCCTTTTTTCTCTTCATATTTTCTTTTCTTTTGAAGTCTTGTTAGACTATATTCACAGATCATACGTTTCAAAAGTTCAATGTTATTAATAAGAGCCCTACAATCATCGCCACAACCAACCTAAGAACACTTCCTTCCTTCCTGTACCCTATAGCATCCGCTCCCCACCTCCCCATAACCTTCCCTGCTGTACCACTCAGAAACCATCAGTGCAGTCACTGTCTCCATAGGTCTATCCATCCTGGATTTCATACGCAGAAAAACATAGAAAACAAGATACAGGAAAAACCAACAACAAAAAATGCCGCACGCTGCATAATTGCAGGTTTATTCACATCTCTGGTCTGTGGTCAGAGGGAATTTACTGGAGGCTTAATCCACGTGTAAACCCTGCAAATGGATTTGGGGCTCCCATTGTTATCCATAGACTTCCAAAGACTGGTTGTTCAGAATTTGACCTCCAATATCATTCCCTCCTTCAGGTTTGGAGTCTATCACTCAAAGTGACCATGGGCTGGTGTGTTTCTTCTTCTGTGGGCCCAGTTGACACCTCACTCAGATGGCTGCTTGTTCGAAGGCAGACCTTTAAGACCCCATACACTTCAATATAAAGTTGGGCAGCATCTAGTTTCTCCTCCATACTTTTCAATAGCATTTGTATTTTCAGTGATCTCTTTATGAGGGCAAGCATCAAGCAAGGCCATGTATTAAGAACTAATTATTTTCCGATTTGGGGCTAGAATTAAGCATGAGCACTACATCTATTCATGTATCTATTCTTTGTATATTTCATCATTTTTTGCTAGAAGATGTGATCAGTCATCCGCCTGGGGCATAAGATAATTCTATTGATAATTTCATCGATTTAGCCAGTGGTATAAAATTTAAAACAGTGTTGAGGAAAGGGAATGATACAAGTATAGGCTAGCTTCAGATCACAATACTTGAAGCATTGATTTGCACAGATTAGGTTCTTAAGTGCCTGGACACTATTTATACAAACAGTGAGAGTTGGCAATAGTGCAAAACTTCCAATAATGTTCATTCATAATGGGAGAGCCATCAATACATGTCATATTAAAGCAAAGAGAAGATTAGGATAGTAAGTACATGATAGTCTTGGGCCACCATTCACTGGGCACCCTCAGGGCAAGAGATTCACACCAAACTCCTGATGATCACCAGTTCTATAACTGTGGGACAGCAATTATCTGGTTCTGATCTCAGCCTCCAGGGCTATGGGTAAGTTTGAGGGAAATATCAGTTCACTTAGTGGGGTTTCCACACCAAGTCCTTCTGGTGTGGCCAATGGAGGAGGATGCGCTTCTCAGAAACAGAGTCTGAGATCCCATTAGTATCTAGCACAGGCCTGGGGCACCAAGAGCTGGGTAGCAGCTAGGCCAAGTGTCCAGTTAGCGATATAGTGCTATGTGTATTCTTCCCTTGCATGTGTTCTATATACATATTGTTAGGTGTTTTTTGTTTAAATGTTTGTTTGTTTGTTTTCTCCATGGGAGGTTGCTCCTCCCTGTCCACCCACCAACAGAAATGCAATAGCCTTCTCTTGAGACCTGTATACCCACCTCAGTTCATTCAGCCTTGAATTCCCAGTAAGGTTCACTTAGCACTCTTGTGTCTGTTGATTTGGGGTAACCTCAGCACAATAATATATGTTAGCAACTGAATGATCCTCGTCCTCTCCCTCTCCCCACATTCCCCAAATTGATACCAGTTGAGGCAAGATCTCCTCCGTGGGAGTGGTTTTAAAGATGTCTATAGAGATACATGGTGATTGTGATGTCTAGTTCATAGATGCAAGACAGGGGTTCTTCCTTGTTGCTTGGGAGTTGTATATTGTCTTATTTTCATGCTTTTGTTCCCTGGAATGAGCTTTGAAGCAGGAAGAAAATTATAGTATCTCAGTTTTACAGATATAAAAAAAGAAAGAAAATTAGAGAAGATATGAAAGATATTCAAGGTATTAAAAAAAAAAAAGGCCTGGCTAGGAAACCTTCTAAAGATTTCATCAATGATTTATATACCGAAGGCTTCTTGCCTCCCGCAGTGTCAGACTTCCTTCTGTAGTGCTTCTGTAATACAGAAATTATTAATGGTAAATGAAACGTCAAACTTTCCGAGCTGACATGGACCTTGGTTATCACATCGGTTTCGCTATCTCATCCAATAGATAGGAGCAGGAAGGTTCAACTTACAGATAAGAACCCAGGTTCTTCAATGCACTCAGTAATACTCGTCAGGACACCAAGCTTCTCTGGGAAGATGACAAGTGATGCTTCTCCATGCTATCGTTGCACCATCCAGCCAATTCCAACTCATGGGACCCTATTTGACAGAGGAGCTCATCCCTGAAAGGCTTCCTAAGATGAAATCTTTTCTTCCAAAGTGACTTATGCTGACAATTTGGTGAACAACTGGTGACATTTGGGCCAGCAACTATTATACTAGCAGGACTCCTTTGCATATATGCATAGATTAAAATTTGTTTTTACTGATAACATTGTTTTTACTGATAACATTTTATACAACTGTTCTGTTAACCAAGAGATGATTGAGGGTTAAAAAATGTATTCTAAAAATTTGAGTGTGCCCATGTACCCACAAAACATAAAAAACATTGGTTTGAAAATATAAATGAAAAGCATCACTCTTATGCACCAGGGGCACACTGAAAGTGTTCAGGTTTGTTTTACTCTTTATAGTAGTTTTGTAAATAGACAAGTTAACCCCTGGAGCATAACAATGGAATCTTAGAAATGTGGCTTTAGGTGAATATGAAATCCGTCAATATTGATTTCAGCTTACAGTAGAACGTTTTAGTACTTTGGTAATATAGGTGAAAATTTAATAAAAATAAGATAAATACAAAAATTATCCTGCTTTACAGTAGGCCTAGAAAATTCAACTTTAAATAATACTAATGATTAAATTTTAAACAAAATACCATTAATAGTACCATACTTTGAGTTAGTTGATCAATTTATTACTGTGATATATATTAACTGACTTTAAGGTTTTGTGTTCAAGCAGTACTTTCTCTACATTTTGTAAATATATAAAGATAAATTTTGACAAATGAATATATCAAGATGTAGTAAACATAGTGGGAACATTCCATTTTTTTAGCTGTTCCTTTTGTGTACAAATTTGTAGAATTCACACATGTGAAGGTGAAGAAAAAATATTTTTTAATTCTAGAGATTAATTTAACCAATTTCCCTGAGTCAGATGCTTCTAAACCCAACATTGATCCCAGCTCGTACATTTCAGAGGAAGAAAATATGAGCAAAGATCCAAACTGTCAAAAAAATAATTTAAATGTAAATCTATCTCATCTCTGAACTATAAAAAAATATATATGTTGTTTTCTACCTGGGTTTGGTGATTAGATGATAAAGTAAATTATGAAAGGCCCCAATGATAGATAGTTGTTTTCTGTTGCTATGGTATATCATTCTCATTGTTTCTGAGATTACTTTTTTATTGATAGTACAGAAAGGTAAAAAAATGGCCCACAAAGATATAATGTAATTTTTGTAAAAATATCTGATTTGACAATCCAAACACACGGTTGGAAGATAACAAATGCAGGACTCTTTTTCCTTCTCCTTTGGCTGTTCAGCTTCTTGTTGCCCTTTGGTACTCACTTATCTTGAACCTCTGTCTTCAGCTAAAAAAGAGATGGGTTGGACCAGACATTATCGTTTCCCTCTATCTGTGATTCTGCTAGGGGGAACTCCCAGAACACCAGATTGGATTTATTATTCTTCAAGGCCTGGAAATAGACTGCAATTTAATTTCAAATATGATTGGTTTGATCACAGGTCACTCGCTCTGAACTCCAGAGTGGTACAAACAGTTAAGCATTATGCTTCTCTACAAAGGATTGTTAGTGTGAACCCACCTAATGGAAGCTTGGGAAATGGTCTAGCACTCCATTTCCAAAATGTTACAGTGATGAAACTACTATGGCTCAATTCTAATCTGCACATAGGGGCTTTCCATGAGTCAGAATCCACTTGGGGACAACTGGTTTACTGGTTTATAACTTGACAAAGTAATTGGGTATTCATATACATTGGATGACTCAGTCTGCACTGTGGAAACTAGACCATTCATCAGGCAGTAGGGATGGGCTATAAGTATTGTGTCGGTTAACTCTATGTTGTCCTTCCATTGGTATGACTCCCTTTCCATTTTCTTCACATAAACTATTTCATTAAGAAAGATGTGACCTCTTGTTGGAGCTTATTATATTAATCCTTACCTAGTAAGATGGAGAAAACAGCTTACGTTTATAAGGCCTTTAGTCTTTGCAATGTTTTTCTGTTACTATTTAATCAATAAAATACTATAATATTGCCAAAGTTTGGATTATGCAGCTCTCAGGTTGACGGGGGCCATGATGACATGAGATGCTACTTTTATGCTATGGCCATGCATCATTTTATAAGCTATTGTTTGTTTATGAATGCAATCTTAAGAATAGCATTGTAATTTAACTTTGGTAGGCCAGAATGTAATCTTTTTTTTTTTTTTTAACATTTTATTAGGGGCTCATACAACTGTTATCCCAATCCATACACACATCAATTG